>NW_027526319.1:1538268-1838268 GCF_048455015.1 Haemaphysalis longicornis
CAAGCGTGTACTGGCGCCTTGTTCAGGTTGACGCCTTTCTCTGCGGGGCGGTGTGCGACCACATCCACCCTTCATTCTACCCCTCACCTTATTGTCCCGCATGTGGCCAGCGCTTCACACTTACCCGCTCTATATGGGGCTGTCCGTCCGATCTCTTCACTTTAATAACTCGTGACGAGCAATGGTAGGGTGGTCTGTGTAGCTCCGACCCGGCCGCGTCTAGGCCCTCTTGGTGGACCGAGCTGCCACAGTAGCCGCCGACCACAAACCGATAGCCAGCAGCATGCTTAAGAATTCCCTAACCCCTGTCGTTCAATAAAAGTCTCTCTCTCTCTCTCTCTCTCTTGTGTTTATTTTTCACCCACGCCATGGAGCGAAGTATGCTGAACGTTTCTTCTGTATGTTGTATTTTTAACCACAGTCCTATTGAATCTTAAACCCAAACATTTTGGTCTGTCTGTCTGTATGTGTCTCGTTTGTCGGTCCTTCAGTTCAGCCACCCGGCCAAAACTTATCACAATGCTTGAACGAGAAGTGCACATGGGCAAACTTTTTCCAAACCATTAAATCTACAAACAACCTTCATACTTGTCAACAATGTTCGCAAGATAAAAGAAACATTAGGCAGGTTTGAGGCAAACCGTCAATAGATAATTGCTATTTTTAGTGTTCTTTTATTTTATAATAAACAGGTGCTTGATTTTTGCGATGGGAAATAAAAAGGACGCGTTAAAAACAGTTTTCACCAAAAGTACCAGAAAATTAGCAGTGGCTTAGCTCGGCTATGCCAGGATATACGTATCAGGGACGTACCCAGAAGGGGGGCCCGGGGGGCCCGGCCCCCCCCCCCCCCCGAAATTTTTAGGGCCATACCCCCCCCCCCCTTCCCCGCGCCACCTCTCTACTCCCATCGCACACATTCTAAAGCGCCGCTGTATGAATCCTGGGCTTGATGGCTATTTCAGGCGTTTTTTTTTTCTCGAAATAAGCCAAATCCACCTAAGGAGAATTTGAGGGAAACAAAAAAAAAACGAAACTTTGGAACCGGACCTAAATGCAATGCTGTCAAAACTATTAAATGACATGTTTTACATGTCAGCTAAGGGAAATCTATAGTGACAAGTAATTTAGAATTATGCGGATAATTTGAGAAATATTAGGATAACTTCGGATTTGGTTCCTACTCAGTTGAAACTGGCAAGTTCGTGCGTGCGGCATTCTTATGGAAACGTCATGGAAATTGGCTTTCAAGAATCGTGCAAAAACGTTTTAAACATAAAAAGGCAATAAACTTGCAACCGAGCTTCAAGAACATTAAAACTATACATGACGAGCCAGTGAGTATTCTTGGCAGCATTAGCAGCTCTTTTGGCACGCCTGAAGGCACTCATGAAGATCTTCATGGCCTTGCCATAAATTTCCAAAACGCTTCACAAGAAGCCTGCTCATATCGTCTTCTTCACCTTAATGAAGTGGCTCGTACCCACAGAGAGGGGCATTTGCCATGGCTTCTAAGCGGCAGCTAATTTGTTAGGTACGTAAATGGGAATTATGAGAGTAATATCAATACTAATAACCAAATTTACTCCGTAAGGATGATGGAGACGGGATAAAACAATATTATCACTTCTCTCAGTTTCATTTCGTTCACTTCGGTTCAGGTTATCGTAGACGTGTGGCGGCAGATAATCCGCCGATCTCCTAATTGCCCTCTAAACGCATAGGACAGCTCTCAAAAGCAAAAAAAATTAATGAAAACACCCACAACACAGCCCGAACAGTCACACCAAAAGCGATATCCCATCGGGCAAATGAATTTGCCTCATTTTGATCCATGCGCCAGAAGGGTCTGGCTCATTTTCCATACGAAGTAATATCTGCGTACACGTTTGCAGGGCATTGTCTCAACTATTTTCTTGCCACATTTTTTTCTTGGGGAAAGTTGCCCGGATTTTCTTGGCAGTGCAGTTTTATCTGACTTAGTTTTGGCTTGTGGATTTGGTCCGATTTGTTTGTCAACGTGGGATTAAAATAAACAGGCGAGGTTTGTTTGCTCCGTTTACACGCAAGCCAGTACCGCTGTACACTGGCTTCGTGCTCTGCTGCCGGCCTGCCACTTGCCATTCGTTGCACCCCCTTTACCCTGTTCGTCTGCATTCGGTGCTTGGGTCCTATCGGACAGCAGCACTTATCGCTGGTTTCGCCAGGGTGGCGGTTTCAGCGGCTCGGTAGCATATGCTTTGCTGGGGAAGAAAACGTTTTGTCTTTAAACATTCAACAAATAGAGCAGCAGCTATCGTTGGCAGGCTTTGTCCAAAAGACCATAGGCACCCCGCCTTCCCGGCAAGACCTCTGGAAGCCCAACTAACGAGGAAATCCAGTGGCCCCATGGAATGAGGAGGCCTTGGCCTACAGGGCGAATAAACTCTCTCTCTCTCTCTCTCTCTCTCTCTCTCTACGTCCTAGCGCGCCGTGGTGTCTGCGGATACCGTCGCCCATGCCTGGTGTTTGTGGATCAACCGCTTCCTTCCCTCAGTCGAACTCACAGTGCGTTTTTCACTAGTTTTCGTGCCTTTACGTTTGTGGGTAACAAGTCTACTTGCCGCAGAGAAACCTGCTGTAGGGTTTCTCTACGAAATGCCTTCCAACGTCTGGCTCGCGCACGTGTGAGGGTCCGCTGTACAAACCAAGGGGACACAAGGGCTTGGAGCCGAATGGCGACGAGCGGAGTGGCGCGAGAGGATGCTTGACCCCATCGCCCGGCGCCTCTAACGATTGTTACGCCCGCATAGGGCAAATTACCGCGGGAGTAGAAAAGCCCTGTTCCACAGTCGGCGCGTCCGTGTGGACAAGAAGGATCGCTCAAAAAGGAAGCGCGAAAACGTTACCAAGCTTGACGACGGCAGGGTGACAAAGCGAATGCGCGCATCGCAGTTGTATGGCGGCAAGAGACACCGGCGGCATTCCTTCGGACAACTAAAAGCAGTTACAGCGAAATTGTTGATTGGCAGCCATTGTAGTTAATGGCTCCTATGCGCAACGGCGGGTTCACGGACCCCGAGCTACATTCCAATCATCAGACCTCGATAACACCGGACTTGAGCGGGGAAGGGCACGGAGTCAAGGTGGCCAATGGTCAACAAAAGAGAGACGGGTGTGCAGTGAGTGACTGGTGAAAACGAACCCGGGGCGGACATCTCGACGAACACCAACCAGACTTTCAGCCGACAAAAATTTCGGCTTCAACGTCGGACTGTCAACTATATCTTTGTATTAAAGAGGTTATAAAACCCTGAATACATAGGATGAAAATACGAGGTGCATTAAACATAGCGTAGTCTCGCGATGTCGAAGTATCGTCAAGATGTCGGCAGGTAGCAACGACTTTACTTCACCGACGGGCCGAACGAGAGGATGGAGAAGAAGCTCATTCCCGCATTGCATCCTGAGCTGTTGCTATGGGCAAAGACAGCAGCAGGACAAGCCACACTTCGACGCCGAGGAAGCGCCAAGGCGCATCCCTGGAAATAACAAGCTTCTTTACAAAACTTGCATGGTTAAGCGCCGACGCTTGCCACCGTGTTTTTATCTACATATACTGCAGTCCAGTGCGTCTTGATACTGTAATTTCCGAGGCCTGTATCGTTAGCGCTTTGAATGGCAGACCGCTAAACGTTGAACTCTGAGGGTGTTTTATATATAGGGTAATAACACACGGAATTAGGCGTATAACATCTCCGATTTACATAGCATTTTGTTTCCTTCCTTCATAGTTAGTAGCCACAGCTCTTGTTTGGAGAAAAAAAATGGAAGCGGAAGAGCTTTGCAACGGAGATCTGAACTCTCTACTGCATACATGCACTTCTGTTTCGGCCGACTCCAATTGCGCATAACGTGTGGGATGCTCCGGAAATATGCCTTAACATTACCAGAGGGAAATACAGTTATGTTCACTACACGCATTTATTTCTCTAAATATTTTAATTACTGCTGTTCTTTTTTTAATTTTGCAAATTTCGCGCAGGGCTCTTTAACGTGCGCTCAAATCTCGAACACACGAGTGTTTTCGATTTTCGCCTCAATCACAGAAGCGGATACACTTAATTTCATTTCTCTTTGCAGGTTTAGCGCTTTTATGGTAAACGCTAGGTTTTCATCGTATTTGCAGTAATAACGGCCGGAACCTTCGCTCTCTCCACTAATTTGCATAGAAAAGTGACCTTGGGTTGCCCCCCCCCCTCCCCCCCGAAAAAAACTCCTGGGTACGTGCCTGATTCTTAGTGTGAGCTGAGGATCATCTGGTTATTTTTAGCTTTCCTGGTTGTCTAGGATTAGCTGATTATCATGTCTATGGTGCTTCCATGACACACACAGGGTCTGCGCATTATGTGACACATGTATATTGATCAAGCCGCTTCGGCATAGCGTCACCAATCGCCCCAGAGCTAAGCTGGTTCCACAGGCCCACGCCGGTGTTACTGCGACGCATAAGCCATCGGTTCCACATCCGGCCACCCCTCGCGTGATCATCAAGTCGACTGTTCCGCCACGTGCGGAACGGAGGTCGGCGAAGACGCTGGGCGCGTGGGGTGTGCGAGAGACGGGGGGAGCGAGCAACGTTCTGTGCGTCGTGTGGCGTCACTGCTTCTCGCGCATGCGCAGCACGGCTCTCCAGGAGCCACGCAAAACTGCTCAACCTCGGCCAGTGTAGCTCCCCTTACAAAAAAAAAATAAATAAAACGCGCGCGCGTGGTCGCATTCCAAGAAGTCAAATGGTAACGCAAGGTTTCAGGTGATGGCTCGCTAGCAATGGAGCGCGGGAAAATTGAATATCCTTGAGCAAACCTCCATTGTTTATTTCGTGGGAGGAGCAATCCGGGAAGGGAAGAGAGTTGGAGGTAGGCGGAAAAGAGGAGAGAGGCATTTACTTGGCAGGGGCGGCAGCTTTTTGCAACATTTGCAGCCAAGTGAGCACATACGCGGCCATTTTATTCTGGTGTACGCGGCGCTCCTAAACCCATACAACGCTAAGAAACGCGTTAGAGAATCGTTAGGGGTCGTGACGCTTTTATGCGGAAGCTATCCGGGTGCGCATTGTGTGGATGCCGGCCCGGTGCGTGCTTTCGCCAATCTCGTAAAGTAACGCTTTCGCCGCTTACAAGCAATTTATTAAAGCACATCATCGAGCCCGAAGAGGGTGGGTACTTCCAAAAAACCTCACGCATCTCCACGAAGGGAATCATCACGACTGGGTGAAGCACTGGAGATCGCTCTTACCGTAAATCACCCGTGCCATTGCCCACTCGCATATGTAAATGAGTGGCAATGCGTGTGTACCCCGGGGTACACACGCAATACCCCGGGGTAGCTTGTTGTCGGGGTTGCCGTTGAGCCGCTGCTTCCCGAGCACTCAACTCCGGGTCCGCTTCACGTTTTGGCCATTTTGCCGCCGCTTCCCGAGCTCTCGCCTCCGGGCAGCTTGTTGTCCGCGTACACTTTGAGCCGCCGCATGGCGCGCCTTACGTTCGTTTTCATCCATGGCAGAAAGAGAATGTGTGGCCTATTACGCGCTTAACACGCATTTGCACCACAGCGCTCTCTCTCTATCTAACCTTTTGTGAACCTTTCATTTTGTTCTTGTTCACCTTTGTGAACCTTTTGTTCACCGATGTTTCGATTTACATGGTGCTGTGCCGTGAGCACAGACGCCGAACGGACACCGGACGGACAAAGCTCGGCCTTAAGGTGCTTCGCCCCTAAAACGGAAAACAGTGCAAGTTGGTCGTGATTAATCTCGCTAGAAGTAGCGCAAACCGGTGTACTACAGAGAAGAAGCAGGCACAGGACAGGGCGCGGACGTACGACTGTGTTCTTCCCCATGAGAAACAAACAAAATGACATGGACTACAAGCCAGACGACAAGCACACGACGCTCGATAAATGGGGATCAATAGCAGCGCAAGGTAGTGAAGCGGCGTTGGAAAGAACTAAAAAAAGTCAAACGAAGAAAGCGGAATTCGGTGCGTAGAATCCCCGAGCACGGGCAGGTCGCTGTGTATAAAACAGGTCGCGATTTGTAGACACCGCATAGCTGTTCAGGCGCGCAAATACGGTTAGGGCGAAACGCCCAGACAACTGCTTTTCACGGCGAAGGCTGCTGCTTCTCGGTTTCCAAATATAGTCACTGTCAGCAAAACTTCATAGAACACAAACTTTTCGTCTCCACGGGTAGCGTTTGGTGGTACCTTTTTGTAGAGTTCCTTGTGTGACGTTTTGGACGGTCTTTTTCTCTTCTGGACAAGAGGACATTGAAGGACTTCCGGAGTGACATTTTGCCCATTGTCTTTCCAGTTTAAGCACGCCATGGAGGAAAGAAAAACCAACCATACGTCCCCCATTGTCCTTTTTAGGGGTGCACGGGTATGAGGGTAAAGTGAGGGGAGAGGGCTCCATGCGTTCAGCGATAACAGGTCGGTTCTGCTGGCGGGAGATTTCAACGTAGATGTCTCACTGCCCTTTGGGATCTCACCGCTGTCCTCTGTGGTTGGGTGGTTTGGGTTGATGGGTTACACAGACATTAAGACACCTACGACGCCGAAGGGAAACGGGTAGCCTTATGTCTGTCTTCTAGAAAAATATTCTAGTCGTTCCAAGTTGCATTCAGCTAAGTAGCAAGGAAGTATTCTCAATAGCGAATTACAAAGAAGGGTGCTTTGTTTCATGCAGAAGCTGGATGTGGGTGAGTTGGCTCTACGAAACTGAAAACGGTTTTAACTTCAAAGGCGCGAGAACAACGCAAAAAAGGAGAAACACGACAGACAAGGCGTCTGGTCTGTCCGTGCTTGTTTCTCCTTGTGTCCGTGTTTTTCTGCCTTTAAAAGTGCCAAAGTGACATGAAGAGAAAAGGCAACTTTGTTCACTTTTGAAGAACTAGCCCTCGGTAAACCACACAGCTCGATTTCAGGCACGAAAGACTGTTTATTAACGAAACGTACGCCGGAAATATTTAAAAAACCTTCTAATTTCGATGGGCAGGAGTGGCTTTCTATGGGCCAGAATAAATTTTCGTTCTGTTAGCAGTGAACTGGTACAAGAAGAAGGAACTATAGGCCCCCTCTACAATCGCAGAATCATGTTGGTTGTGCCCCCTCTACCATCGCACAAACAAAAGCTGTGACGTCAGCAAAAACCCGATAGAAAGTGGCTGGGAAGTCGGCCCTGCTGTGTCTGTTTTCTTGAGTGTCTTCACTATTTGTTTCAAGTTCACGATAAGGCTGGCATCATCGTGTTCGAGACAAAGCGGTATTTTAATAAAGCAAAGTTGCGTTTTGTCTTCGTAGCCTCTTTAAACCATTTTCCATTTGTTTCGTGTACGCCTTGAACTGCGCCCAGCCTTGCTGGTCATCCTCCTTTACGGAGTGAAGGGCACTAAAATATTTCAGATCTGAAATTCAAAAAATATACAATTTCTGTTGAACGCCACTCGAGTGACAAAAATTCATTTCCAAGCCTCCAGTCTGTGAAGAAGGATGACCAGAGATGCTGTGGTGCATAAAGTAAGAGCCGTCCTAGCGGCTAATTCTCATATAATTTGTTTCTGGATAGTTTCAGTAACAGAACATTCACAGCCTGTAGCCATAATTCCTCCGTATACATGACCCCGTATTAATAACAGACAGTTACTCTGTAACATTTGCAACTTCAGTGGGAACTGACTAATTATACAATAATACTCGGTGTAACGTTACAGTAATCTCATCGCTTAATTACAATATATTTTTTGGGGATTCTTTCATTACCCAGTGGTTGGATCCGTCTTCTGTAACCATACTCCCTCCATAGACAACCATGCTTCACTGCACAACCTGAACGCGTTTGCATCCAGGCTTGGCATTAATGAAATTACAGTAATTAAATTACAGTAGTTAAATTACTTTCGGCTGTAATGAGTAATGCAATGGATTACTTTTGAGTGTTGGTAATTCAGTAACGTAATAAATTATATGAGGTCAGTAAAGTCATGAAAATTACTCATTACTTTCCCAATTACTTTGGGCTACGATATAGTCTTCCCGCTTCTCCAAGAAAAGTGGACCAAGTAGAATTCCAATTCCCAGGGAGTCTCTGGGCACTAGAACTCTACGAACGCGGTGGAAACAATGCTTCGATTAGAGATCTGCCTGCTTTCTCGTGCCTCTTCATTCGATTTTCATGCGTTTCAAATTAATTTCAAAGTAATTTCATTACTTTTGAAAAGTAATATTAATGTGATGTCATTACTTTCAGCCACCTGTAATTTCTGTTGTAATTTAATTACATTTTAGAAAATTCTAGGACAGTAATGAGTAATGTAATTTCATTACTTTTTAGAAGTAATTTTGCCATCTCGGTTTGCGTCGTCTTGTACGTTTTTTATCCATTTTGTTCTTAGGCGCTCTGTGCTTCCTCGGCACCATTCGCTCAACTTTTTAACACTAAAGTGATTTATGCCCGGGTTTCGAAAAATTCACAGCGCTAAGAACGAGGACAAGAAAGAGAACACACAACACAGCGCTAACTTCCAGAGTCGGAAGATAGCGCGTCGTTGTGTGTCCTCTTTCTTTTCCTAGGTCGTGGGTTCGATTCCCGGCAGCGGCGGCCGCTTTTCTGATGGAGGCGAAAAGCAAAAACGCCCATGTGTACGAGATTTCGGCGCACGTTAAAGATCCCCAGGTGGTCAAAATTAATCCGGAGCCCTCCACTACGGCGCGCCTCATCGTCTGCGTTGCGTCGGCGCGTTAAAACCCCATGCACAAAAAAAAGCTTTCTTGTCCTCGTTCTTTTCGCTGTGAATTCGCCAAACTCGCCACACCAACTTCACCAAGCATAAGTACTCCTATGTCCTGGGTACACCAAGATCTCAGAAACGTCATATCCGTCACGGAAGTGACGTCGCCAGAAAAACTCCCATTGACGCGGCCGCTCCCGGATTCGAGCCCACAAACTGTCTGGCCTCAAGCTACAACGGGGGGTACGTGGCACTCTGCCGACTGCGCTATGATCAGAGACCTGAGTAGCTCTACGAACGCACCTTATGTCCTTCCCTATGACTCATTTAGATGGAGCTGCCATCTAGGAGAGGCGAAGCGGAGTAGTGCATCACGATGACAATGCGCGCCGACAGTTGGCGCCTCGATGCCAGCGCCTTCGTGTATATACGGGGGACGCGCGTGAATGAGGCACCCTCCGCTGTCGCTTTGTTCCTATGACCGTTATGTCTACTGAGCTGCTGTTTCTGTGTATGTCATTTTTGGTTTTGTTGTCCCGGAATGAACCGGTTATTTATTTGTTTCTTGCTAGTCGGCGTCACTTCGCTTGGCGGGCTCAGGCTCGCAAACCCTTCGCACATGATGGAGGTTCCTTTAACATTCAACTGCTGCTGTGAAAGCCCCTTTCACTTTTGTGTTTTACCGATTCCTATGGAAGAGGGATCAACCGCAATTTTTTACTCAACTTTATTTACAGTTATATATTACTTGCATTTGATTGCGTGCCATCGTTAATTTACTTTTGTTGTCTCTCCATTTGTCGGCTTCCCTATCTCTCACATGCACCTCACTGCCTTGTAATCATCCCCATCTGGGGTAGCAAGCACTGCTGCTAGCAGAGCTGACCCCTTCAGCCCACATTAACGAGTTCTATCTCTCTCTCTCTCTCGCTCTCTGGCTCTGCACAACCTGCAATGTGGGAACCAGCTTGCAGCGACGAAGCTCACACCGATTTCGCCAACGACGGCTTCATCTCTAAAACCAAAGTCATCGCTGGAAAGACATCCTTCCGGGGGCAATGTAACGCCGTCTTAGACGCAAATATTATGCTTTAGCTCCCTTGTTTTATTTTGGGGGAATTTACCCATACTGGGTGCCGATTTTTATTCGGCGGAGAAACGTGCTCGAGACAGCATGACACGTTACCAGCAGAGACTGCCCTCAGGGCCAACCCTAGAACAGCTCCTCTGTATAATAGGACCTTTATAAAACTAGCGCCTAATTTAATTTATACAGAACAAAATTCCATAGGCTGACCAGATTTGGTTCCCGGGCATGGAGGGGCAATGCATCCTGGCTACTGAGGTAGGAAAGAAGCGGCTACCGATGAGGAAGGGCACAAGCGGCTCTATTAAAGTTTTTAACAGCGGGACTGCTTTACAAGCCGTAATTTCGCCATTGCAGGAAAAAATACGCAGGCCGAGCGGTCGTGACCGCGTGCCTCGTGGCGACCGCCGAGCATCCCCGACACGCGCAGTGGTGTTAGAAAAAAGAATGGCAAAAACCCGAGGAGCGAGAAAATGGTTAGCGCTCGTGAGCGTGCGCTTCGCGGCGACCGTCGAGTGCCTAGCTCGTGTAGTCAGACAGATAGCCAGGTAGCTGTATTGATGGTCCTGAGAGACTCCGATGCCCCCACTTTTCTCGGGGTGATGAAGCCGCGGGCCGCTCCCACGTTCGGACGGGAAGCCCAAGCTTCACCGCCGCATCGTGAGTTCTGTGGAAAGCCCATAACTGGCGTGAAAACTCGGAGCTCCGTAGCGCAGAGCTCCACTCTTCTTCGGTGCAGCTATTCGGGCCTCTCTAACGAGCGGCCTCCCCAGAGCCTATGTACTAAATTACTTTTCTGTCCACATCTAGGGCAGTCCGTACTATAGCCGTCTGGATCGATGAAGTGGAATAAAGCCATGGTTTGGATACCATCCTGTCTGAAGCATGCGCAGTGTGATAGCCTGTGGTTGCAAAAAAAAGCATGCAAAAATGCAAAATATAGCGTGTGTGCTGTGTTGATGGATAGGCATGAAAAATTAAAGCCGTTCCACTCGACGTGAAAGCTGCTGGAAGTGCAGAGCAGTGATTTTCTATAATGTGCTGTGGCGCCGTTATCCACTCACTGCTACCACCCATAATGCTGTTCGCTGCCCTATCTCATTCCCCTCCTGATGAATTGAACGGAGGTTTGTCCAACGCATTTAATTAATTGATTGATTCACTGACTGACTGACTGATTGATTGATTGATTGATTGATTGATTGATTGATTGATTGATTGATTGATTGATTGATTGATTGATTGATTGATTGATTGATTGATTGATTGATTGATTGATTGTAGCATTTAAGGCGACGACGCGGCACACTCGATGAGACAAGCCGTAAATCGGGGGCTCCGGATTAATTTTGACCACCTGGGGATCTTTAACAAATCTCGTACACACGGGCGTTTCTGCTTTTCGCCTCCACGAGAAAAGCGGCCGCCGCGGCCAGGAATCGAATCCAACGCATTCCAAACTTCTCGCATCCGCAGCGATCGCGCGCACGCTGCCTGAAACAGCGCCAGCGGGAGTTCTGGTCTTTACGGGCTTTCTTTTCGTCCCGCATGTGCCAAGCGCTTTGCTGCGGAGTTTGGAACGCGCCATATTTCTTTTTTGCAATGCCACTTTTTCGCGCTTACTATCGTAAACACCAACCTAACGAGAGTTCCTAACTAAATGTACGCGGGGCACCAATTAACTATGCATATTTTGCCTCAAATATACCTGCAGTTTTCTTTGCGCTAAACAACGGGGAGATGTATGACAACCGCCATGGGCTCACAAGTTTCTAATGGTTATGACTATATAAATTCCTTGTTTTTCGAACCCACTGTGTTACGCACCCACGGTACACCGTGGGGCTAGACTTGGGTTCGTTATCAAGCTGCACCGCCTAATATTCCGGCAGTCGCTTGACCTCGAGCAGCGTAACAGCAAGCGAGCTACGACGACGAGGCGAGCACCGAAAGTGCTCTGCACTTAAAAAAAAGCTTCAGCGCTAATGCTAAAGTTGAAAAGACACCCTAGTTGGGAGAGGTCACCGCGGCCATGGCATTCTATGTAAGCCACTATGGATAATTGGAGACATTGCTACGAGTGTGCCACTCCTTACCTAGACGACTTGCTGATCCCGCTACCGCTTCCTCGAGTCGATGACAAAGAGCTCGTGGAAGTCTACGATGCTGAAGATGACTTCGAATTCACCAGTCGTCGCGAAGAAGACGCTGAGCTTGTCGATGCGTATGACCACGATTACTAGCAACCCAAATACGCAAACAAACGATATTGCTGAAACTTAACTACGTGTCCTGCAATGCTCGCCTACAAAAGCTTCGCCATTCAAGATTTGTTCGAGAGTGCATTCGTCGTCGTATTCTCATGTGGTCAGGGTAGTAAAACACCAGGATATTCGTTTTGAAACGCCTCGAGCGAGAACATTTCATCTCCATGGCAAAAACGCGTACCAAAAGAGCACACCGGGACACTCGTTTCTCGTTCGCGCTTGCTTGCTTGCTTCATTTTTCGCTCCGTACTCGCTTTAAGTTTGAAATTTGCAGTTCTCCGTTTCGACTTCCGCTTCACCTCCGTCTTCGTAATTGGGAGGTCGCGTATATCAGTGCACGCCGTCTCACAAAACAGAGACTTACAATCTTTGAACACACTCCACACTGCATGCTTTGTCCCTCCCGAGCTTTCACGTTAATGGAGATGGCGCGGTTTTTTTTAATCAGCCATAGCGCTAAAATTTTGAATTGTAACACCATCTTCACTCATTGGGGCAGTTTCTACAATTGAAAACTCACGCTTTGTATGTAAAACAGTCCACTGCGCTCTCAGAGGACGGAATACTGTTTTTATTTTGTATCTTCCTCATTCATTAAGTAAACGCTGTACAGCCGCGTCCAGAAATTAATCCCTGCCAATCCCGCGATTGGTAGCACTGAGAACATTAGAAATGAACGGACAGCCTTTATTTACAGAAAGACCATCAAGGCCACAAAGGAAAAGAGCGACAGTGGGTATTGGATGAAATAATTTTTGGGCGGGCAGTTGGTGAAAGATTTATTGATACTCTCATATCTTTAGATTGGGTTTGACCAGTCATATTCTCGTTTTACGCCTGCAAAAAAAAAAGATGCAGACATTCTGAGATTTGTGTAATGATGCGTAGCCATTTTTACACCCCTCGTTCATTTCACTAACTTTAAATGCCGTGGTGGCATGACAATAGAACTTCAACGCACATATAATTATATATTGGCTCATTCGTCTGTGCATGTGTAACCTCTTTTCAATTCACTAATTTTGACCGTCGACGTACCGTCACGACCATAAGTTTACGGACCACATAAGCCCCGATTTTGCGTTATTTTTCTGCCGCACGGCCGCCCGCTGTATTATGAGCGGTATTCTTGCAATACGCCAGTAATTTCACATCTCACACACACACCACAGTTTGCGGGCTGCTACCGGAAAAGAAATAACTTGAAATTGCCATTTTTATTGTCCGAAACTTTTGTTCATGACTGTACCGCGCTTACCGTCGACTCTCCCGCTACTTTGAGAAGGTAAAAAGGCTGACATGTAAAATGGACAATGCTGTCACGCATCTACCCGGGCGCGAAGTGGCAAACGCACGGGCGTCATCGAGCTCGTCAGCCGGAGCGCAGCTCCTTCGACGCTTCGTCAACGGCGCGCCGCCGAAGACCGCAGCGCACCGCGGCAAGGACTCGCCCCTCTTTTATCTTGTATCTTTTTATCGCTTCGTGCGCCTCGTAAGCACCCTGGAAACCTTTCGTCCGTAGGGGGCCCGCAAAAAAAAAACAAGAAGCCACGAGTCGCGCGCCGTCGTCACACGAAAGGAGTAACGTGGGAAGCGGCGGGCGAGGGGAAGACAGACGCAGACTCAAAGTCACGTGCTCCCCTCGGCCCCCAACCGCCGTCGGCCGCGCGAGTGTTTGCGGTTGCGGCGGCGGTTGGCGGCTTTCAAAAGGCGCGCCGCGCTGCTGCCGCAGTTTCCCGGTCGGCGAAGCAGGGAGGGGGCCAGGGTTGCCCGGTCGTCGGAATCAGCGCTGCCCGAGAACGCCTGGAGGAGTTTGTTGATGAGTTTGTGGAATCGCGCCAGACACGCAGCCACGCAACAGCGCGGGCCGATGCTGCTGCGCGCCGAAGGACGAATCCGCCGTCGGCGAGGAGAGCTTCTCCGGGTACTCCCAGCGTTGTTCCTACTTTTCTGCGCGTCTTGGATACCCAAGTCCTTGGCTCAGGTGGGTGGCCGGTATACTGTTCTCTAACGGGGCTGCTCTCACAGGTTTGTCTCTGATAGACTCCGTTAAATCGGTCCGTCCGCCCATGAGGTATTTGTGAATTGTCTCTGATGGACACCATTACTTCACTCCTCACCTGAGGTATTTCTGCCAGGCGAGACTTGAATCTATCTCCTCGATTTTTCATTTCAGAATTTTATGGGTTCAGGAAACACATTGCTTCGGCTTGGGCTAGAAATTGGCGGAAAGTGAACAAGCTGCCACCTTGCGCAGAGGAATTGGGGTGAAGTTACGAGTAAGCATAAACGGACAACCCTTCAATTGCTCTCTGTTGAGTTACTTGACCTGATTAGTTCGTCGTGGAGTTGCAAACGATTAGAACTTCCTGCTTACAATCAATGCGTCGAATTCTGTTGAAGCGGTATCGTAAAGGCAAATGGTCTAACTCTGTGTTTTATCGGAACTATCCCGAATCAAATTGTGTTATTTTGGACTGCTGGAGCGACTACATAGTTGTTGGAAGTTTTATCTCAGTTATGATTATGGATAACTCAGTCAAAGATTTTTTTAAGTTAAAGCAACATGAAGCCGCAGTTTAAGCTATTCCAGCACATCATAAACCAAATGCGAAAGCGACAGCGCATGCTTGCCTGCTAGTTCCAAACTGTACGCCTCGTATAATTTCGCTTATTTACGAGAATTGTGCGAAATCGCAAATCAGAAACAAGCGTATTTTTCTTCTTTCACTAGTTCGAACGGCGCAACGGTCAATCTTCTTTATGTCACGCACTTGTTTGGATGGGACGTAGAACCACGTGGATCAGGGCAGGGTATTTTTTCTGGAGAGAGACGAGATCTTGTATACACACCTAAGGCTTCTGCCTGGCACAATAGTGGGCTTGCTACTTGTTGGTGAAAATGTGAGGAGGGTTACGGGGTAAAAAGCAGTAATAATAAAAAGAATCTGACAAACACATGAATAAAAAAAGCTAAGGTAGCGACAGAGGGAGCAGGCCTAGAGTCTGGAGTCCTTCAGGAAAGTCATAAGAGCTTTCAAACCCCGGCCGCAATGCCTTGGCTGTTCCAGTAGCAGAAAATTCATAAATGCTGGCATGTTTCACCCGTAGTTAGCTTTGCTCCGTCATTTGCACCGACGAGAAGCGCGGACGAACAACACGTGTTCAGTATCCTCCCTGATACCGCAAAAGGAACGCACAGCTGATGTCACCAGTCTTATCTTTTAAAAAATATTGGGGGGGCAGTCCACATCGAGGGCAGGCGATGCATAACACACTAACACACTAAGGGGATTGGGTGAACAGTTTGGTATACGGATCGTATGTAGAAAACCTCCTCGACTTGCGATAGCTGCTGTGACATCGTACATTGCGGGGCGACAGCATAGAGGGTGGCGTACTGCAGGTCTGGATTTCCGCCACGGCTGCAGTTTCATGCCCTATCCCATGGGGATGATTCACCGGTGGCAGTTTGGGGAAAGGCACTTAGGGTGTTCAGCTCAAGGTTGACCTCACGCTGTATTCCATCAGAGATGACATTGCCCCTGATGCCGGAGTGTTCTGGAAACCACTGTAACAAAGTACGTCCTTTTTGCAGTGCTTCATGGGTTCAGTGCAAATTAGAGAAGCGGCAATACGCTCGCAGGAAAGGCGGTGCCTACTCTTTAATTACGGTCCATAAGAAACGCGCCAAAATTTGTAATAGTGCACACCCGCTTCAGACGCAAAATGAAGTGGAAAAAAGTTCACATGGCTGTATTTATTGCGATTTACAGCTGTTTTCCGGGACCGCACTCTACCTGGCGCAAACCTGTTGCCCTCCCTACCAAACTGCCCACTGCCCTGTTAACTTCACTACACAGTAAATATGTATACATCGGAGCGCTGCCAAAATAAATAACTGCGTGTGCGGTGGTTCCTTTTATGGATTTGATTGATTGTGGGGTTTAACGCGCCAACGCAGCGCAGGCGATGAGGCGCGCCGTAGTGGAGGGCTCCGGATTAATTTTGACCACCTGGGGATCTTTATCGTGCGGCGAAATCTCGTACACACGGGCGTTTTTGCTTTTCGCCTCCATCAGAAAAGCGGCCGCCGCGGCCGGGAATCGAACCCGCGACCGTTACTTTTATTCCAAGCTGCCAATCACGTTTTTTATTCGTCCCATACAAGGGGTTCCTTAACCAACTGCAACGAAATTTTCAGTTCCTTAAATGCACTATTTTCCGGTAGTGTTGCCCTAAAAGTTGCTACCTGCAAAATTTGGGTGCCCAAATATGCGTCGCCGCATCGTAAACGAAGATCAAAAACGCTATTTTAAAACCGAAACTTGAAAAAAAGGGCGGCCATTACAGACGACCGGAAATGACGTTACACTCAGGAATCGAGCTGGCGCAGCCGGCGGATTTTCGCACGGCTGGCTGTGAGAGTAATAGTAGTAAAGCTTATATTTGGGAAAGGGAGGGCTAAAGCCAAGACGGCACGCATTCGATGCGTTCAGGGTCGTCCGCGCCTTCAAACATTTAAAACATGCGCGAAAAGGGTTTGGGAAGTTCGTAAAACCATTATTGCTTCGCTGTGAGCTGCTGAGGCGCGCCTCTTGTCGTCCGGTAAAACGAAAACACAGGCATCGCGAGGCGCCGTGGATAAACTGGGAGCTAGGAAATGGGTACACAAAAGGCAGTGTGGAGCGCTAGATGGGCGCCGGTACAGCCAATATGCCTTGCGCCGGTCGAATCATCCTATGTTTGTGAGAGAAAAAAAAAGTTACAGCGGGAGAAAAACGTCGAAACATGCGGGCTAGCGTGAAGTATTAGGTTTAAATTCAGCGCGTTTTCAAAGTTGAAATCCAGAATTTTATTATTTTTGTTCACACGGGCACTTTTATTCCCGTTAGCAGCGTGCCCGCGCCAAATATTTAGATAATGATGACATGCAGCGACGAAAGCACTGCACTGTCTCCGAAGGCGTGGTGCAACAGTGACCTTTCCCGAGGCTGAATGCTACCAAATGCGCCCCCCCCCCCCTTCTTTATATATTTTTTTCTAACTAGTGAGAGAAATGTTGCCAGCAGCGGTTAGTATTTATTTATTTATTTTTTTTTTTTTGACGAAGTTGTTTTAACTGAACGTGCTCCTCGTTCTGTACTTTTTCCCGCCCCGAACGGCGCGATAGCAGTGACAACATCGTATCGCCTCGCGTCGGCCGTACCCGCCGCGGTGGCTCAGTGGCTAAGGCGTTGCGCTGCTGAGCACGAGGTCGCGGGTTGGATTCCCGGCCGCGGCGGCCGCTTTTCTGGTGGAGGCGAAAAGCAAAAACGCCCGTGTGTTCGAGATTTCGGCGCACGTTAAAGATCCCCAGGTGGTCAAAATTGATCCGGAACCCTCCACTACGGCGCGCCTCATCGCCTACGTTGCGTCGGCGCGTTAAACACCACAATCAATCAATCAATCGCGTCGGCCGTACTCGCGCAACTCGCTCTCCGAAGAGTCGACCGGCCGCGATCATGCAGTGGGCCGCACAGCTATCTGCCGTACTCGTTCACGCCGCGACCGGCCGCGACAACAGCGCCATTAGAGAGTTTTAATATAGCGTTTTAGCTGTGGCGTTAACGTTTGCGGGCATCAATCAGAACAGATAGCGCCTCGTTACGCGACGGTTAGCGTGCCCGCTAACGCTATGGGCGCGCTAAAGTGGTGCTTTCAGCTATACTAAAACTCTCTATTGTCTCGCGTCAGCCGTTCTGCGTATTGCGCACTCGTAGAGACGCCCTACCGCGAGCTTACCACAGCTTCCGCACCCATTTGTGCCCTGACCAGCCGTGACAACTGTGTATCGTCTCGCGTCGGCCGTTCGTGGAGCCGCCCGGCCGCGATCTTGCAGTGCGCCACACAATCGCCGTACTCGTTTGCCCGCCGACGCACCGACCAGACGCTCCCACAGCGTATCCCCTCGCGTAGGCCGTACCCGCGACTCGCGTGCTCGTCGAGACGACCGAGAGCCTGCTGCCACCGTCGCGAGCACAAAATAGGCCGTTGTGCAGCTGCTGTACCTGCCGACGGTGTATTGCCTTGCGTAGACAGGCCCCGGCACTCTTCGAATTTGCTCTTTACGTCTCAGCAACCCAATACTTCTCGCATTACGGGAACGCGTGAAAGCAATTATTCAAGCAAGAGGCACGATTACACTGCGTTTTCGCGTGAAGCCGCGCGTAAGAGGGCTACTAAGGAGAGGCGGCGGCCGCACGGGAGTCCCGACTGGCACGTCACATCCGGAAGTTCGCCGCAGTGGCTACAAGTTGTGGCGACACTCCGCTAGGGGCTGCATCGGCTCAAGTGGCGTGTTTTCGAACGGTTTTAATGAAAAAACTGCGAGTTTGTGGAGTTTAAAATTAGGTCACAAGAGACTTTTGTGGTTCATACCACACGTTGAAGCAGACTTTGGGGCAGGTAAATTTTCGTTGCAGTTGGCCTTTAAAAATACCACGTTCTTCATGCTTCAACACCTTGATCCGCACTGTGAACGTTGGCGGTGGTAATTTCGTACTCTTTCTAACCAGGAATAAGTAAATAAATGGAATTTTCTTCCATTGGCATTAAAATTCGCTGTAGGAATTTGCGCAAAGCGGTGAGTTAGGCCCGGCAGAATTATTCCCGCAATATCACCCACTCATATGCGGAAGAAAAAAAGATAACGGACAGCAAATAAACAAGCGCTTATTAGGTTTTTTGCGTAGCTAACCAGCTGAAGGCCGTCTTCAATTCTCACAATTGTGCATATCGTCTCCGCTTTTTTCCTTTCGCTCGTTAGAAAATGCTGACGGAAATCGCAGAAGTTGGTCTTCATTCGGGGCGGGGGAGGGCCGGAGAAAACACGTGACCTAAATAGCAGTGTTTAAAGAAATAACAGACTCACCTTCACCCAGTACAGCTTTGCTTTGATATACAGCCCCTAACTACGCTAAGGTAAAGAAATAATAGTTAGGAAGTCTTTCACTGCCGCAGCTTAGACAAATTGATTCAATTTCAGAAAAGTACCACCAAACAGTTTCTTTAGCCTTAAAGTTAGTATAATCTCAAAACATTGATTGATTGATTGATTGATTGATTGATTGATTGGTTAATTGATTGATTGATTGATTGATTGATTGATTGATTGATTGATTGATTGATTGATTGATTGATTGATTGATTGATTGATTGATTGATTGATTGATTGATTGATTGATTGATTGATTGATTGATTGATTGGAGGTTTACGTCCCGAGGCTACACCGTGGACAACTGCTGATTAGCTTTGACCACCTGTGGATCTTTGACATGCGCCTAAATCTACAGACACAGGCGTTTCGCTTTTCGCCTCCATTAGAAAAGCGGTCATTTCGGCTGAGATCGAAACCGTGAGCTCGGGCTCAGCAGCGAAAATGCAGAGCCACTGATCCACCGTGGTGGGTACATTCTGAAAAGACGTTTGAAGAAAAGCCTGCTTATTCACGTAAGAATGAACAAAGGCACACAAATCGTCGAAACGCCTTTTTGTCCGCAGGGGTCGGGAATTCGCTCACCGCTTCTATCTTGTCAGGATCGGGCTTGCCCCAAGAAATGTAGCTCCTGGTATCAAAATTACATTTTCCACTTTCAGCGTGAGACTTGCCGATCGAATGGCTTGAATAACGGAAGATAGCCGTCGCAAATATTAATCAAATATGGGCGCAAACGCGATGACATCGTCGAGATAAACCAAGCACATCTGCCACTTCAAGTCAGATAATAGTGTTCAATGATCCTTTGAAATATCGAGGTGCGGAACACAGCCAAAAAATTGGGCCCATCTCCCCGCGAGGGGGACTCGAGTAAATGCGTCGCATAGGGGGTGGGTGTATTGCGTTAAAGTTTGGTGTTTGGGGAGTTGGTGGTAGTGAATGCGTTGTATCAGCAGCTTCTTGACGTAGTTTGAATGAGTCAAGGATATAAGGCGTGTTCGTAGCCTCCCATTCTGTGTCGGCTTTGTGGCGCAGTGGGCAGAGCGCCATGTACATTGCGTTCCGCCCGCAGGGTCGAGTGATCGAAACCAGGCGCCGGATAGTATTTTTTTTTATATAGTGTAGGGGGAGGAGTGCGGACTACGACTACGGACGTCAATGCGGGTGACATCGTGAGTTACTGAAATGCTCTGCATTTAAAATAACGCGATCGAACATGTCCGCACTTTGAACGCACCATCTAATGAGCACAATCATCCGAGCTAATTGCTGGTCTGTATGGGAATTCTGAGTTTTTTCGTTTTAAAAATGTCCATCCCGCGTCCATTTCAATCGTGACGTAGCCGCTCTTGCGAGGCCTCTGAAAATTGCCGTGCACAGAAACCGAACCACCCCCTTGGTTGCGCCGCGTGACACCTGAGCGTCTGCAATCAGTCGGTCGGTGCTACCTCGAGACGGATATATAAAAGACAAAACTGAATATTCCGCCTTTGGTTAGTCAGCATTACTAGAGAGATTTAGCTGATTGTTTCTGACGGCCCGCTTCGCTCCGATAGCAAGCGGGAGCGCCATTGCGCATGCGTGGCGCGCTAGGGCGCTGGCGGCGATTCCGGGGCGGGGCCCCGTTCCGCTATCCTATGGCGAACTCCGTTTCTTGAGTTGAAACACGAACGGAAGAAAAGCGAAAGCGCTTCCAAATAGGCGAAGATGCCACACACTTGTACGAGCTTTAGAACAGAAGCGAAAAACGTCGACCGAAGAGCTCGCCATCATCTATGCCATAGAGTTTCGTACTAATAAATACTAGAGGGAAATCTGGCGCTGCAGTATCGGGCCGCCGTGGGCGGCGCATTGCAGCTAGCGCCGTTCCTAGCTTACTTGGCTTGGCTAACCGCATGGCTTCTTTTTTTGTCTCGAAGGTAAAATGAACAAACAAGGGTAACATCTCTTTCTTGCTCATCTTGCATGAAGCTGATAAATTATCCCTGACAAAGAAATGTTTCTACAGCTTTAATTTTATAATATCAAAACGAATTCGATTAATCTTCTGTAGTAACATTGCTGCGTTTTGGCAGCCAAAGCCAAGTTTTTAGCCTGTTGTTGAGCCATGCCAAGGACAAGTGGAACGTCCCTGCCGCGTACGTGACGTAACGCTCGCTGAAGCGCGGCTCCCTTAGACAGTGGCGGCAGATTTCCCTCTAGTTTGCATTAGTATGAAACTGTATGTTCTTAGCAGCGCCGAGAAAGAAGAACCTGTCTTGGCTATTCCAGCGATGAACGGCTTCCTTTAAATTGTTTAAAACCATTAAACCGTGCATGTAAGCGGCTGCATTATATAAAAAAAGGTGAAGTGAGGCACTGCGCAACTTATTTTGCATTATTTGAGGGACCAAAATCGCGATTTTATATTTCCTTTGGATTCCATTTTGGTTTACACTCCCACAAGGATGGGTCCCTGTCGTGGAGACGTTATCGCTTAGCTAAAATTGGCTTTGCTGCTGACGCTCTGCGCGCGCTGAGCGGGCCACCGGCAGCTGAGCGGGTCGTTAAGAAGGGTCAGCTAAAACTCTCTACTGAAGCGATTTCACGTTGCAAGGATAGGACGTATACAAATATATGCTCTGGCTCCAACATTTATAATAATGGCAGAAGCCCGGGCGAAGATAGGAATGAAGACGACAGGTTGCCGCCAAGGTTCGCGGCTGTCATCAGCAGCCTGTGGTTTGGCTTGAACCCCCGACCAAGCGCGCAGCGGATGATAAGACGGCGGCGAGCTATTGATAGTGCGTGTGCTAGACGCTGTCGGGTGAGGCTGAGACCGCTACCACAATCTCGTACTGCTTGCCGAACAGTGCTTGTGGGACATGCCATGTTTGCACTTTCTTGAAAGGTGCGGATGCACCTGTTTTCAGGGCGTTTAGCTGATAGAACTGATAAGCATAACATTTATGTACGTAGGCCTTGCGACAGTCAGAACGGGTGATTGCAGTTTGCACCTTTTCACAGACATGAAACATTGAATATAGTCTCTGCATTGACTGTAGTAGAATACCATAAACTATCCAAAGCACCCGAAAAAACGGGGGAGGGGTTTTGTGCTTGACCTCATCCCCAAAGTGGGAGTGTGGCTAGTCAGAGAGCGTTTGCGCGTGGACTGATTGAGTAAAAAACGTTTTTCAGTCGGTGCTAAGGGCATTCTGTCTGTCGTGATTTTTACCTGTGAGATCATACTGCCTTAATTTTTATCCAGCCTACCAAATCACTACCATCACTCTCTAGCAACAATCATTGCGGTGGAGGGTTACATAAACCGCAAGAAACCTCTCTTTACAATGGCATATAAATCACATTTTCTCCTACAAGGGTACGTTACTCAGCCGTGGTAAAAGGTACAGTCGGGCAAATATTTAACTAGCGTGCGCGAGCTGTGGCTCCTCATGCGTCACCGCCGTGTGACGGCAGCCAAGTTGCGAACTTGTCGGGGTTAAGTGCATGATCAGAAACCGCGCTCGGCTGGGCCCGTCCTCTGCTGGGCTGTTCCTTCTTAAGAGTGTCATTAAACAGATAAATCGTCGCTCGCACGCTAGTTAAAATATTTGGCTGAGTGTACGTACCTGTGCTTTATGATGAATGAAACGTGAACCTCTGGGCTTGCGCACCGATTCTTATATGTGAATTCTTACAACCTTAGGTCATGAGCTCACGTCAACCGCTTTTATACCAAGCTGGTGTTACTTCCTTCTGTGTAATATAAGTTTACGATCCATCGGAAGTTAAGGATTTCATGCTCCCCTTCAGAACTTTGTAGAATTGTATACCTTTACTTTCAGTGCACTTACTGAAATTACTTCACCTTGCGGTGTCTATTTTTTTACTAATCAGGTACTCGCCGATGAAGTCAGCGCCGGACACTGGTGGAGCAGTCTTCGTGTACAACAGCTGGCTGGTGGTGTGTGCCCTCACAGCCAGGACCTCTGCTCTAGTCGGTCCCCAGAAAGTACAGAACACGTGTGCCGCTGTGACGCGGACTGTCGGCAGTACGGCGACTGCTGCGTCGATCGAAGTGACCCGCCATCCTATCCATCCAGCGGTGAAGCCACAGTCTCTGTGCCGTCTCGCTGGCGGTGCGTCGTCGAGAATGGCCGCGAGTTCTATGCGTTCGCCACATGCCCAGACGATCCTGCTGTCGACCCGGACTTGGTGAGCCACTGTCACGGCCATGGCGATCAGCTCAAGGCTCTGCAGAATGTTCCTGTTTACAGCAATGCTTCCAGAATAATGTACGCAAATATTTTCTGCGCCGCCTGCAACAAAGACCTTGACGCTTTGAGGCCGTGGAACTTGGAACTCCGCTGCAATCGTCCCTGGAAGGCGGTGACGGTCCTGGACAGCCTGTCCAAGGGCCGCTATGGCAAGATGAGTCGCGCGTTGTACGGCACTAACGGACTTGTATGTAGGCTTAAGGTAGGGGAGACGTCATCGCCGACCTTTTGGCACGAAGTACCAGGACTGCGCGAGTGCCGTGCTGCCATCACGAGCTGCAGAAAGGGTGCGACTGCCAACGAAGTGCTTCTTTGCTCCAGTTATACCGCTCTTGTATACTCACCGCGCAAGTTCGCCAACTACAAAAACTTTCACTGTTTTCGCTGCGCCGGAGGACCCCCCGGGAATGTAGAGTGTGGTGCCCGCCCCGCGTCCCACGGCCACGACACACCAGACGTATCTCACCTGACTCTAGGTACGCGGAGCCACTTTATTAACAAGCGGAAGTGCGCGCACACGGATACGCACATCTACGATCCCCTCAGCAACACGTGCTATGAGAGGAAAGTGGACCCAACCTTAGCTGCGAGTGATGAACCTTCGAGAGCGCGGGGTAAACCTTCGAGGACGGATTTCACGCAACTTGTGCTGACTTTGGTCACGGCGGGATTGACGGCTCTGTTCTAGTACGTCAAGGACAATTTCTTAATTGGAGGATCTTGAGATTGTTCTCGGCTGGGGGCCTAGGGCATACTTTTGTGCGCTTAGTATTCCTAGTTGTTTTTGTGACTTGCCGGTTGCCGTCTTTGCTTCAGTAGGCAAATACTCGCGACTCGATTGTTCGGGGCAAAATTCTAGGTTAAGAGGTTTCCTTCCCTTGCGAACCGACGGTATTTCCCGCTCCTTATCAAGTCGCACATCTTTTAACGGTGAAGAATTTAAACATAACCTCAAATCAATTAACGTGCGCCACACTCCTGTAATGGGGCGGCATTACCCCGTTTTATATTTAAATATTTTTTAAAATTCAGTATAAATTATCCGCGACATCTTGCGGGGCCGCAGCTTAGCTATGGACTGCTCCGTGGGTCGACTACCAGCTGGCATGCGCACACTCGCACGACTCGCAGGCGGGAGTTCGGTAATCTCATCGTCGGCAATACACGGTTTGATTTGTAGCAAAAGATACCCCGCACATTTTGGGCAGTTAAGCTACATATAATTCGCTTAACAGCACTGACATTTTGGTTCCTCCAGAAACTGCTCTATTCTACAAAATTCAGTGTTTCTAAAGTCAGAAAGGCAAAAAAGGCAGGCAACATGGTGCCGCAGGGACGTCAGAGTTTTGCTGCTAATTTCAAGCGGCAAGAGAGGAACGCGCAGAAAATCCATCGTTATAGCGTTGTCGCACTTAAGATTGTGTAACACTGCCGACGTCGCATGTGTTCCATTCAAATTGGGCGCCACTTGACTGATTGCTTGTTTAGATTATACTTTAAGTGCTAAGGCATTTAGAAAGTGTTAGCACCACTGCCTAACGCGGAACCACTCGATGAATGCGTTGTTTGAGGTCAAATTTTATATGAGTTTCTTCAGGGGGTGAAGTTTGTCGTTTGGTGCATTGTGTGGCTGTGTAGTTTACCATTTGTTACCGCCCCTGTTCTGGGATGCATTTCTGGGTAATGTCTCGTTCAGAAGACACAAATACTGTTTAATAAGACCCAGAGTTAGGGAGCAGTGGCAGCTGCCGGGAAAATACGGGCATCAATATCTATGCAGAAGGTTAGGAACCGCACAGTCTCCTCGAGCAATAAACAACAAACTGATAGCAATCCATATCACTTGGTAAGCATGGTCTGAATGGAAGAATCAAACTTATTGAAGCTCATAACATAGAATCCTCCTCTAGTATTTTTAAGGCAGGGCCTCAAGGGCAGCAGTCTCCAGTCACCATGGTGCATCGTATTTTTTACCGTAGGTTTGAAATGACCTCCCTCATCTCGGTAGTGTCAAAGGAAGTCAGCAGTAATCTGATATTTCTGGCGTAGTGTTACATGCGACACTGACCTTTCGCCAAGGCCACTGGAACGCAGTGAAGAGCACAGCGCAGTTTTATAGCTTTCTGCTGAAATGAAGAGTGCCTTATCTTCACACGTGAAGTAACGGGGACTTCGCGCGCAGTCACTGCCTGCGAAGAAATGAAATGGAAAACTTATGTCTCATCTTACTTCTCCAGCACGGTGAAACGATGTCGTGCCTCATCTCTATGAAGTGTACAATTAACAACGTTTCGCGGACCAGGAAAGTCGTGTAGGCTTGTGCGAGGCAGAGACACAATTGTGCGGGAGAATTCAGCCTAAATAAAGGTATATAGTGTGGTTGGCACTGTCCTGTTTTTGTGTTGTAGAGATTCCCTTGTACGGACGATACGTTTGGGGTCGGGCGCTTTTGTAACATGAGGCATTTTTACGCGTGCTCCAACGGGTATCGTCATCATCGGTGCAGACCTCTGGCAATAGTCACGGTGACGAATGGCAGAGAGGTATGACAACCTAGAAGCAGTCCCGATATGGTAAATGGTAGCCGACCAGCGTTACTGCGCCGGCGCGGAGGGGGCAAAACCGGTTGTGTGCAGGCGCCAGTGCACCTACCATGTACCGTGCGCCGTAACTGGGCTGGTTCTCTGCTCTGCTATAAATATCTAATACCAAAGCCTCAGGCGTAAAAAATGCGATACAGTAATGCCAAAGAGATGTTACACTCTCAACTCCTGAGTGTAGTTTATTTTGTAACTACAATTTTGATCTGACAGTGTTTCCCGTTGATGAGCTGTCAATTTTGCGCCGATGTGTAGGTCCCCATTCCGGTGTTGCATCATTTCATGCGACGATAATTTATTTTCATAACCATTTTCTGTGTCATCACCACATTGCGAAGCAGCTACTCATTACTCAATGAGCAGTGATATCGGGTAAAAAATTAGTGTGTGCTCCTGTATTTTTTTGCACGCTGCAGTCAACACTGCTGTTGTTTTCTTTTTGTATTTGGTGTTGTTGCAACTATTGTGCAAAATTAACTACAAATGGTGTAGATTCTGCTTGTTTTTTTTTTAACACGTTGTGTACGACAAGATGCTTGTGAGATAATAGAAATGATGTGTTTGTGGAGTGTGGAAGTGTTTGGTGGCAATGTTACTGAAATAAAACCAATAAACCTTCTGTTACAATTGCGGAAAAAGATGTAATTTTTCCAACCTCGTTTTACTGATAGATTCGTACAAAGTATCACTTAATACTTTTTCGTTCTTCTAAAACCTATTCTGCCTATCCGGAGGGATCATGCCTTATACTCACTAAACCGGACACCACATTCACGAAATCAGACGTGTAGATTAAAAATTCACGGACAAGAGCAAACTAGTTTACACTGCATCAACTACCACAACGTCTTGGGCCTGTAGGCGCCGCCGCAGTGCTCGACTCATGGAAAGAACACGATGCACTAGAGGCGAGCGTAATACTTTTGGAAAACACATGCACGAAAGCGTACGGGCGCGGTAACGCTCCATCAAAATAATTGGATGCTCCTTATCTAGAAGGGCGTCAAACAAGGCAGAACTAGCGGCCCGAGAATATTAATAGCATGTCTAGAGTGGGTATTTAAGAAGCTTGATTGTAATAAGTCAGAAAAAGAGAAGTCAAAAATGCAAATTGTTTTAATTTATATATGTACTCTTTTCCACATAACTTACGTTCTAAGACTCAAATTATGGCCACACACTGTAGTGGTTTACAACACACAAGGGCACCGCCACGAACAACGCCTCGCTCCACAACGCGTAAAATTACAATCATACAAATCCCTTGTTCGGCCGCAAGCAAAATACGCATCGCCCATTTGGTAACCCTGGCAATCTTATCTTACACATGTCACCGAATCACTTCAAAACCAAGCCGCTAGATTCATTCACTCTTCATACTGTTCCACTGCAGCATATCTGGTTTCAAAGTAGAATCTAGTTTAACTGACCTAGCACTTCGCCGTCGTATTGCCAGCCTTTCTTTTTTACACTAAAGTTTTCATAGTTCTTTGCGTGCCCCACCTTATATCATTCCCCCAAAACACATTTCTCACCAAAAGTTCCATTCGCTGCAAGTTGCTTGGCCACGCACCCGGACCTCTACTTTTTCTACCTCACTTTTTCCTCGTACAGCACCAAATTGGGACGACCTTCCCAGCGAAATCGCAACCATTACCTGCCCATCATCCTTGATAAAAACATCAAGTTTTTTCTATGTTAAATCATTGGCTTCTACGTTCGTTACTTTTGGTACCCACCTTTTGGTACCCACCCCCTCGGGGATCTTTAAAGAAATAAAATGAAATGAAAATGAACTGAATCCAATCTCCATGCTACAAAAAGTACTTTCGCGTCGGTACTAAATATTTAATAGCAGAGAACCGCTGTCTCAGATGAATCAGTTGTGTAGCATACATGCGCAACACCAACTGCCATCCATGACGTCGTTACCGCCGTTCCATTGAGTGCAGTTCGAGTACTAAAATACCAAGGTGAAGCGGACGCCAACTACTGCACAGCGCACGGGATCAATACACGCTGCGACTTAACAGCTCTCTGCCATACGCATAAGTGGATTATTTAATGTAGACATTAGTATGAGTTGCGGTTGAGCGAGCTTCTACGTCATTATTTAAATATTTTTTTATCCACATCGCCATTTCTAGCACTACAGTAGAGCGGTACATAAGCAAAGAATATCTAATGAAAGAAAAAAGAACAACAATTGCTAAGAACGTATACTGGGTACGCGTGCAGACATTTTCACAACGCTTTTACAAACGCTTTGTTATCATTCGTTGACTCTTGAGTAAGCAAAGCGTTTCATTCCCGATATGTATTGGGGAAAAATGGCAGCATCTTCACTGCGTAGATGATGGCGAGGGTGCGGATTACGGGAACTTCCAAGTCGCGCCCCGAGTGAAATCTGATTTGCGCCCCGACCGTCATTCGATTTGAGCCGTGAGTTGGACGTAGAATATTCCTCAAATGAAACTGCAACTTACGGCTCAAATCGAGTTTCGCTTGATTTTCGCTGGATGGTGGTGTGCGCATGGATGGACCCGGACGGACATTGGGAGGTCCTAAGTTACTACGCACCATTACAGGTGAGGGAGTAAGCCGTTTGACTCTCGGGTACTAACTCACGGTAGTAGCCGAATCATACCACTCACTTAAAAAAATATTTCATCCTTAAGTAACTTATCATTTAATTTCCATAGCTCCCACGTAAAAAGGTTGGTTCGTTTTTTGTATCCTAGATTACACACCAGCAGGCAGTGATCTGAAATAGAAGGGGATAAAATCGGTGAACAGTGGTAGTGGTGTAAACAGGAGGTCAAAATGAGAGCCATTGAGAGGACCACTGTCGTACGATACGAACAGCAAATTATAGAAAATACACTAAGGTCAAACCTAGAAACACTTATCCGTGGAGAGTGCAATGCTCTGGGGTGTTTAGTGAGGATATAAGAAAAATGAAACAAAAACTTAAGGCGCTTGACGATGAACGCTAGCGGGGAGCCCTTGTGAGAGCAGATTAGCCAGTGGAGAGGCCCCTACCAAGCGTGCGCTGGGTATAAGAACGGGCGAACGCTCCACGTAATCATATAAGCGAGATAGAGTATGAAGGACGGGTGACGGGTGATCAGCAAGAGATTGGACGGGCTTTTCATCACTACTACAAAGAATTGTTTGCCTTCCGCAGGGTTGATGTGGAGGCCTTTAAAACCGAGTTTATCAGTCCTTTCCCAATGGTTGATAAGAGTACAAAGAAAGTTTAATACAGCCTATTGCAGTAGCTGAAGTTGAATGTGCGATCGATAGTTTGAACAACGGAAAGTCTCCGGGTCTAGACGGGTGAAGTGCAGCCTTTTACAAGGTCTTCAAAAACGATTTATCGCCACTCTTGGCAGCACTATTTAACGACGCCTTCGAACTAAAGGCATTGCCACCCTCTTACGGAGAAGCGCACACGATACTCATACCTAAAACAGAGGACACGGACAAACTTAAACATGTAACAGCGTATCGACCTATATCCTTGACAAATGTCGATGAGAAAATTTTTATGAAGGTGCTTGCACGAAGAATTCAAACAGTCATCAAGCATATTGTAGGGCCACAGCAGATGTGTGGCATAAAAGGACGCACTATTTTATATATACACACAAGGCGAGATGTGTGCTGGAGTGCTGCGACGCTGCCCGAGCTCGCGTGGCTGTTCTCCAGTTTTATTTGGAGAAAGGTTTTGATTGTGTGTCCCATGAATTATTGTTGCTGATTTTAGATCATGTGAACGTTGGAACAATCATCAAGGAGGGGTGGCT
Organism: Haemaphysalis longicornis; assembly: GCF_048455015.1. NCBI lineage: Eukaryota > Metazoa > Arthropoda > Arachnida > Ixodida > Ixodidae > Haemaphysalis > Haemaphysalis longicornis. Next base: position 1,568,041 of record NW_027526319.1, read on the forward strand.
GTAGGGTACCGGAAGTGCACCTCGAGATTAATATTAAACAAGACGTTGGGGGCCCCCGATAGCGTGGAACGGTCAGTGCGCCAGGGCTGCCTCTGAGCCCACTTCTTTTCTGCCTGTGTATCGAAACGCTCTGCTTGAATATCATTGAAGGTTAACAGATTCGCGGGTTTCAGCTATGCGAGGCAGAGGTAAAAATAAAGTGTTACGAAAGCGGTGGACATTGTAACGTTTTGGATCAAAAACAGATAGTGGGGTAAACTGGGGGAAATGTTTGGGTTTCTGGCATGGGAATGGTCTTTGACACCGGAATTTTTTGCCAACGTGAGCTGGGAAACATGTCCGGTTAAGAATCTAGGGACGCCGCTGTTGTGCTACCAGGACAGCGAACCATATTGGCGTGCCCGAACGCAGGACATACGCGGCAGGACCGAAAAGTGGAAAGGGGTTTTTCTTTCAATGTTTGTTAAGAGAACGTTTGTAATTTATTTTTTATCGCCAAAGTGTGGTACGTTATGCAAGTGTTGCCCTGCTCGCGTTTGAATGTACAGAAAATGCATCGTGCATTTGCTGTGTTTATCTGGTCATCTACTTGGGAAAGGTGCAGTAGAGATAACCTTTTTCGACGCGTCAAGGAGGGCGGCCTTCAGTTTTCGCACCTGTTTGTCCGCCAGTTGGTGAATAGGTTCTTCTTCGCGATACAAGCGATCCTATTTCGCGAACATTTACCCAGGTGCGGCTGTTTCAAGCGCTGCCGGAATTTGTCGTATCCAGTTTGCACATACTGGGAAGGATTTCAGGATGTTTCAAAGAAGTTGTCATGTCACTCAGGTGTCTGTCAATGCTCTTTCGATGGAATATTATGTACAGTGTCACGCAGAAAATTACGTAAACATGTTTGCGACAGTCTGTTTCCGGTACCGCAATATAGAGAACTCTACAAAGAAGGCCCAGGCAGGATGTACTGAAAAGAGTTAAGCGTATGGCTGTAAACCGGGTGTGAAGTCCTTTTTAGATGCGGAGCATCTCATGCTCGGGGCTGTGTCCCTCCCTCCCTTGTCGTCGTTGTTGTCTGCCGTCCGCACCCCCACTGCGCATGCCTGGCCAGGCACCGCTGATGATGATTGTGGCAGGATGCCCCTAGGGATTGGTCAACCAAAGCATCCATCACGAGATAGCTTCGCGTTCAACCACCGTCGTCATCTTCCCGTAGGGGAACCCCTAAAGAAGAACAAGGAGAAGAAGACAAAGCTGCGAAGAGAAGGGCGTGTACGTTGCTCTCAGCCGGTGAACCAACGTCAACAACCTTTACCTCACCAACGCTGACGGAGACTACCGATTCTACCACAGAGACGACAACATCGACAAGAACATGATGGACAAGTTTCGGCGCCTCGAGAACCACCGCCTACTCACCGTCACACAACAGTACTTACGTGCCTTTGCCACCGGTGTGGACCCGGACGGGGAATTCACTTTGGCGCAACTAAACACCAGATCGCTCAACATAACAGCAACACAATGGAACCACACGGAACCCCCATGATGGTTCGCATCCTCATCACTGTTCCCCACGGGAAGATGGAGCAATTTTCTTTCGAACTTCATTCAGGGACACTTACTGTGCAAACATGTTTAAAAGAAAAGGGGTTAGATACACCGTGGGGTACTGACTGCACAATGTGTAAACAACCGGATAACATAGACCGCGTTTTTATACACTGTTGGATGACGGTTCACTTTTGGGATGTTATGCAGCGAACTTTACACAAACACTTCCCACTTAACCCGCATGGTATGCGGTATTTACCCACAGAAAATGACGAAGGAGTCCTCTACGACTTAATAATGCTTGTGGGCCTTCACAGCATATGGCGGGCGCGCATGGCATGGCTCCTTTGCGACGTTGATGCCCGACCGGACCGGCAGTTTCTGCGAAATAGTGTCACGTAGTTTGTTGAGGGGCTGACAGTCCAGCAGCCCGTACCCGATTGGTTGGATTTTCTAGAGCCGTTAATTACGCTAAAGTGATGATTGAATGGTAAAGCCTAGCTGGAGGCACGGCTGGTATGTTTATGTCTGTGTGTGTTGTGCCACATGCAGAGTGTGGCTATTGTTCTGTTGTACGTGTGTGTTGAAGACAAGTAATAAAGAAAAAAATGGTCGTAGGCCAATGGGTAAGACGGCTGACACTAAATCCGTCTGGTGTACGAGACACAAGCTCAAATCCTGCCGGTGCCTGTGTGTTTTTTTTTGTGTGATTGTAAATGCTGTGCGCACGGACGCGGACGGGCAATGTGTGGGCCTAGGGTACTCCACGCCTAATAACCTTAATTAATCAGTGTAGCTTCAATATTCACGAATTTTGCGTTTGTGGTAGTCGGTGCGACATGTAATATGGTGAAAGCACGTATCAGTGACGGGGTATCCTAACCGCGACCAGCTTCATAGATGTCGACTTGTATATCCTCGAGGATTCTGCATGTCGAATTTGATATGGCTTATTTAGGTTCTTTGGGTCTTCCCGACGCATTTCACCGACTTCCGGTGTATTTGGTACCAATTTCTCTCCGCTATACGCGTTTTCTGGGCTTGCCCTTGTCGTTATTTTGTATTTGTCTAGATCCGATATGCCAAGTCTTTGTCGATACGCCCTGGGTGAAGTGCACACCTTCTGTGGTATCGACGGCGTGCTTAAATACGAGCCTTTTAACTCCAAATGGTTTTTTGGCTGCGTTGGCTAAAGCGCGCACCAGGCGGGATTCTACCGTACACGCACCCACCCGGGTATCGTTTGCAAATAGCATCAACAGCCGCCCTTCGTTAATGCGTTCGTGGCGTCCCACGAGTTTATACACGCACGTGCATCGAAAAGAATAAATTACCAAGAAATATTCGGCGTGTTTTGGGTCAGCATTTTTTTTTGCAAAATGTTTCATTTTTGCTTATGCAGTGAGTGTGACGAAGCGGTGAAGGGGTCCCGTATTTGGGGTCCCGTACTGCCTCCACACCCGAATACAACAAAACCACGCACCCACACACCTCCAACCAGAGGGATAGCTTGCGCAGTTTCCAGTTCGCGGGTCAGGAGTTTTGTTAGAGTAGATAAAAAATAAACATGAGGAAGCACTTGGAGCGGTATATTTCATGCAGTGCGTCAGAAAAAAAAAACGGAAAAAATACTCATCGCGCGGTCAATTCCCATTGGTTTATGGCGCCTTTCAGTGCAAGAGCATAAAAAAACACAAAAACGCGTCCGAAGCCTTGGTTGGTCTCCATCTTCTGTGAAGGCTGTGTCGGAGCAAGATGGATAGTGATTTCGGAAAAATTAGTTGCAGTGCAAACGATGTCGAGATTGCAGGTTACAGTTGACATCGGCACAAGGCGCTGAGGCAAGCCTAGGCAAGAGAAACGTGTTTGTTTTCCATTTGGAAAAATATATGCTGAAGAATCCGGTGCAATCCTTTTGAATCGTACCTTCATGCAACTTATCGTACGCGATAATACTTGTTTCGCACAGCTGAGCACGACTGGCAGCATCACGGTAACGGTAATTGCTTTGTAACAGGTTCCCACCACTTCGTACGAAGGCAGTGGTTCAGAAACATATCCCGAGTATAGCCGCGCTTATCAACGCAGTCATTGACCTAGGACGGCTGTCATGACAAATTTGCTATTTTTAGACTTGTAAGCCCCTCCGAGGAAGCTCCTTTGAAAGTGGCTACAGTTATGATGTTGACACCACAGCCGTTAAAGAGGTTGCTTTCAATTGTTGCTCCGTTTGCTTCAAATACTGTTTTCGTGCGAGAATGACGCCGCTTCAACGCACAGACTGGTCCTGTTAGAACTACTTTATACATCTGAGAATAACTTCTTGCTGGGCTAGTTGGTTACATGATTTGAAGCGCAACTAAAACAGGGATGAAGAAACAGGGTAGACGAGGCAGGCGGTATACAATTACTTAAGTCTTGCCTGTGAACTTTTGCACCGGCATAGACAAGCTTCACAAAAGATGAAAGCACCGCTACGTGAAGGTGAAGCCAATAAACGTTCCGAATGTTTACATAAGCAGGAATGCTCGAAAATAAAGAATGCTAGTCGAGCAGGCAGATATGGCAGCAGTGTCACTTACTTGCGTACTTTGAAGTTTCCATGGTGAAGAAACGGGTGTACACTGAACCGTAAAATCCCAGTGCTGGTATGTGCTACAGCTACTTATCGCTACAATCGGTACGGATTGGTACGACTGCTATAAATTTTATGCGAGTAGTCGCGGGTCGCACTGCAAGCGAAGCAAAGCTTGTGAGGTTGGTAATTGAATTTAGTACCACCTGACGGAGCGCGCCGTCCCTACATAGCAATGTTTCGTCACGCTGGCAGCCCTTGTCGCCAGCTGCTATGGGCAGGTCGCTATATACAAAGCTGGTTGGGATCCTAACTTTGCTGTGGCCAGAGCTGCAAAGTACCAGAATGCGGAGAGAAGGCACACGCCAAGGGGCCTTTTTTTATGCAGTCGTTTTTGTTTTACCTGCCTAATACAATCACGTAGAATTCACCTGACTGGTTGCGTGGTTGGCTGAAAGAGCCATTTAATTAAGTATTCGTTTCGAAGATGAAAAAAAAATTAACGTCTTGGCAATTCAGCCCGCTCCGCAAGAATACCATTTAGAAGACATACTGTTTTTGGTACCAATTGCTTTCGTCACAAAGTGGCTATAGCTGCCTTTGCAGTGAAGGAAGTACTGACATTTATTGCTTTGAAGTGCCAAAAATACTGTAAATCACAATTACTGTGTTCCAGCCTCCCAGACCAAAGGCACAACTGTCTACTTTTAGCACCACTTCCCCGGCAGTGCCTGAGTCAACATTTCGACGCCCTGAAAATTCGGCGAAGCCGTGGGCATGCAGGAAGTGACGCCTTCGAATCTCGCCAAGGTGTGTTTTTGGTTTCCACGTGACGCTTTTCCCCCTGGCATTTCTTTTCTCACGGCTTGGTTCGTCTGCTGAGTCCACGGACGACGGTGGCTTCTGCGCAGTCGGCGTCTGCATTCCACGAGTGATGGACGGACGAACCCATTTAGAAGCGGGGGCCGGCCGATGTTTTTGTTGCTCTAACCGCCGGCACGCGGCCGAAAAACCACTGGCCACCGCTCCCTTTCCTGCGGTCGGCTCTTCTCCTTTGACATACAGAGGCGGGTGGGCCTGGTGTCGTAAAAGAAGCGCCCTCTTTTTTTCTCAAACAAACAGCGCCAGCGGACGCGAAACAGACGTCCGCTTTCAGCAAGCGTTCCACCATACAACGTCCCGGAACAAACAAGGTGTACGTAAGCACACAAACTGTGCTTACACCGGGGCGTACGTCATACGGGAAACGGCGTACGAATCGTGCGATTATCGTTTCCGGGTGGTACGTTTGTTCTCGTTTCTGCTATTTTTGGTTCTGTTTTGCTACCGATATCGACGTTTGAAGTGGGCGTGAACATGTTGCATTGCCTGTTTATAGCTTGGAGATGATGGCGCCAAGTGCTCGTGGTACCGCCTGTGAAAGGGGCATCTGCGACTGATATAGCGGCAGACTGATAAGATACTTCAAATCCATGAATCAGTGTGGGATGAATGAGTATGGGAATGTTCCGATCAGCCGGATCCGACGCCTTCATTCTCTCCGGAGCACTGAAAAAGTGGGCTGACCAAGCCTCGGCCCGAACGTCGTGTAAACCTTGTTTCCCGGGGCAGGGTACAGTAGCCAAAGGTGATGCCTTTGCGGAGTGGAACATTTCCCCAAACATTCTTTTCTTTTCTTTCTCCTTCGGTTCCCGTGAGTGGCATTTAAGAACAACCAATCTGAGCCTGAAAACCGTGCATTCGGATGAGGAAGCACCAAAGTATGAACATACGGTTTTCGCTTTTGGAAAGTGTACGTCGCTGCGTTTACTGTAATGAAAAGGGCTGAGTGACTAAGCGCACAGAAAAAAAACAAGCGAGGAACTCGGCAAAAAGTGGTAACGGAGTTCAGAATTGAAAAGGTAGTTTTGTTTTGTTTGCTAATATTTTCCTGTGAGATAACACAAACGCCTCCACCAACTTTATACAAAGTCGTTAAAGTACTACAGACGTATGGAAGTAGCAAAATATTTCCCACTTATTTTGAGTTACTTTGGCGTGTTTACCGCTTTCTGCTTGAAAAGGAAAAAGGCATTGTAAGTAATTTAATGAGTTTCTACGCAACAAAACCTCGCTTATAAGTTCCTTACTGTTACGCTTTCTGGGTATTACGCCGTTGCAGCACGGTCCCATTAAAATGCACATAGACCACCACACATTGCAATTCCACATACTACGTCGTCATGCTACGAGATCCCTGCTTTATGCGTTGCAACTGTAGGGCAGAAATAACAGATAAATATAGAAGCGATAAAAGTGCGTTGAAAAATAAAAAAAACCACTAAACTGCGTACACCGCAACATGGAGATTTGGCACACAACCAAAATCCGGGAAACCGCAGCACACGGCATACAATCTGCAAGCATCGTCGTCTTTGTCTCCGTCAGAGTTGTCGGTACCCGTTCCATGCATGGGAATGCTCACTCGTGACCTCGCTTGTACACTTTGTTGAACGTGTTTTCTGCTAGGTAGTTTACTATGTTTCCTACTTTGTTCGCCTTTGCCACGGTCAGTGATGGCGTCAAGAAAATGGAAAGCCCTCTTGGTTACAGACAATTTGACGGTATTTAGGTAGTCAACAGGGAACCGACACGGGAGAAAATCCGTATTTCGAAATATTCGGAATGCCACTGTCGACTTGGAACTCAACGGTAGAACCCAATTGCACTGGACGCTTTACGAAGGTACCTGAACCCCTTCGGCGATAAGGACAGCCAGCAGGCTATCCAGCAAACTGAGAAGGGCAATGTCATTCCACTGTCCCGGTAGAAGCGCCAGACTTGTGTCCAAGATGGTTTTAAACTTTGAAAACGCATTTTTTTTTTGTTTGAGCTATAGCCTAGTCCTTTTTATATTTGTTACAGCATGTTTTTTTGGTGCTAACAGCATGCCCTTGTTGTACGTTTCCGGCCCACTACATTATTTTAGCGCGGTCCCGTAAGAAAACCTATCATCGCTGTCAAGCATTCGACGAAGCCAGTCAATCGGAGATCCTGAAAGAGCTCGCTTCTGGGCTTCCTCAGCCACAGAGCCCGAAACTGGATTCGCAATTTTCTTGAAAATCTTACTTGTTTCATCAGCACGCATCCAGGATGGACACCAAGAACCTTTTATCTGTATAGGAGTGTCCCCAGTGTCGTTTCTTTGAACCCGTTCCCTTTAATTTGGCCATTGTACGCTTAGCCCGCAACCTGGAATGGGACACTGCGGCTCGTTTTGCTATCTCCGCTGACAACCTCACAGTGTGGGTTGAAGCCGCTGAGTACGAATGCACTGAAGACATGGTTACAGAACTGCAGGCGGTGGCAACACAGCCCCTCCACGTGTACTCTTCCAACTTTCGGCCTTCAGCTGGAACACGATAAGACAGCATTTCTCCTCGTCCGCGGTAAGCCCCAACCACCGGCCAACATGCATCATACTATCTATGTCGTCTACACCCGGATTGCCTCACTAGTCGTCTACTAAGCGTTTACCTAGCTAGCCACAACAGCTCTCGGCATTGGATAACGCAGCTAGCTAGCCACAAGAGCGCTCGGCATTGAATAACCCAGCTGCGCGAAAACTGGAAACCGGTGCTGCGCCTAATCTCTCTCCTTTCTTACAAATTTGGCGGCGCTAACCAATCGGCGTGTCTCACGCTCTCAAGCGCAGTAGCCGGCGGTCGTCTCAGTTGTGGAGCTGCGGCTTTTGACCTCTCCTCGGCTCACCATACGCACTCAGCGGTCTTTTACCGAGCCGTGTTTCGTACGTTCACTAGACTTACAAGGCACGGTACTCGCAATGATGTTTTTGAACGGACTTCCCTGGTCGCTCCGATGGAAGAGCTCCTTGCGGAAGCCGCACAACATCAGCTTCGGCGGACACTGACTCTACAGGGGACTTCACTCTGTGGCTAGGACAAACGTATACTTCCTGTAATTCCGTCGGCCTCATCATTCCCTACCCCTTGGATAGGCCCGCCTGTTACTGCTGCTCACGTCCTGATTAAAACAGCTCTTCAAAAGGCAATATCTTAGTATAAAATACCATAGCACTCGAGCCCGTGATAAATTAATATTGATTTTGTCCGTATCGGGTTTTCTTGTTGGGTGCGTTGTTCGTATACTCTGAAAGATATTTTTCTTTTCTCAGGTTGTACGCACACCGACACTGTAAGCGCAAAAAACGTTTCTCTACCGAATTATTGTTGAAAGAAAACTTGTGGACACCTTTTTATCGCAGTGGTCAGCAAGCATAGGTTACAAAGAACACGCAAACTTATTAATGTACGAGATTTTGACTGATCTGAGGCAAGCTACGAATGTCTGAACCTGTTTGTATAAATGTGTTCATTGCTAAAATATAAAGATCCGGTGAGTTGACACAAAGAAAAACCCTTTATGAGATAATTTGTAAACCACTCACAGTTGCTCCCCTTTCTTGCATCTATGAAATGGAGATATTCCTGGGAGCCTGCGCCCGCCACTATCGTCTGCACGTCAACAATACAGGCCCCAATTACTCATACTAGATGGCTTCCCTCTGCGATGAGTAATTCAAGTATTAAATAGGCATATATGCAATGCCAGTTCAAAATCAATGCATTCGCTCCGCTTAGGCTACTTCTTATCAGCGGCGCATACTGGTTTCGGCTTGCCTGCGCAATGTTTTTAGGGGTGAAGAAGGAAAAGAACACTCTGTCAGCAGCTTTTAGTAAGTCTCAACCATACATCTCTTTCACAGCACACATGTGAAAAAATTTGTCTTTCGGTACGAACATAACGGATATGAGCTCCCTATTGGAATCTGCACTTGAACGGCACATAAGGGTGCGATGTTCAGCACCAGAAAAGACTTGTTTTTTTTTTTGTATGAATGCCCTTAAACCTAAAGTACCCAAAGAGAGTATAATAGGATCGCACTGAAGCAATGTTGGATCTTTTAATAAAATCCACTACAGGAAAAATTTGGTATATTCTCATCATTCCTTCACACGACATGTACGCCCGTTTGTGTTGGGGCTGCGATTTCGAAGCTACCACCATCTTTCATTTATGTCTCCAATAGAAGCCTCATATAATTAGCCCATTGTGAATGCATTTCATTTTTTTACGTAGCGAGCATGCAAAGGTTGCGGAACAATGACGAAAGCGGCTTCTGAATGCGATACTGACGTGTCTAGCTGAGGAAACCAGGAACCGCGTGAGCACTTCAGACATACTCTGCCGATTATTTACCCATTGCCCTCTTGCCCTTTCAATTGCTGCATCTCTCCGATAGATAGCAGACAAGGACTGATAACATAATTCTCTCTGCCCCAAATCCCGGTCACCCTGCTTTCCACGGCGCTATCGCTATGCAAAGTGGAATTTTTTTTTTTTTTGCGGATGACATACTTGGTCAAGGCGGCAAAAGTCCCGTTTTCATTGCACATTCTAGACACGTAAAATATGCAACATTAGAACTTGCGACGAGTTCAGTGACGGAGAGACAGTGATAAGTGTGAGCAACTCTGCTTAGAGGGGCTTCGGCTGGTGATACACAGATTTTATTCGACTTTTGCCGCGCGCTATTGGTGAGAGCAAAAATGGGCGGTAAAATAACAAACAGCCCATAGTGAGCAGTATACCAGTCTTTTTGGGCTTCAGAAATCCTGTCGGAGTACGTTTGATCAGACCGCCCTCAGGTTAACATGAGTCGGCAATCCGGAACATTCGGCGCTGCAAATGTGAATGATTTTTGTAGCTGTAAAGTTATTGTCACTTAATGCCTTAAAAACGACGTTTACAACAGTTTTTTAGTCGTTGTGATAAGCAGTGATCCGCATACAACACCCTCCAGTCCAGCAGGCCCCGTGATCACGTTGGCTCGAGAGGCCGGTGCTGGCGAGCTGGGTCCGACTGGTCTTCTTCTACTGCTCAAGGGAGGGGGAGTGCCTTCTACTGTTCCAAATAGAGGGAGTGAAGGGAGGTAGGTTAGTATGGGCAGGGGAACACTAGATGGTAACTGGTAAGAGGAGTGTTACAGTGCGGGCAGTGGGTAGGGTCGACGGGGGTGGGGGGGGGCGATGTGATGTACGATGGAGTGATTGAAGTTTGGCCGTTTGTAGCCGGCAGTAGGCGTAAGAGTGGTAGTTGTGATGATTTGATTAGGGCAAGGGTATGTTATTTGTGTGCGGGAGTAGTTAGAGCGAACGGCTTTGTAAGTGTGGCCCAGGTGTGTGAGAGTGTCAGGTGGGGATAACTGCAGCGTCCGGTTCGCCCGTCAGATGAGAATGCCCGGGAGTCAATGCCACGGGCGGAAGCGTAAGCGGCTTTTGTTCCCCAGGGAGTCCGGCAGGGCCAGGTGCCCAGATTAGTGTTACGGTGTTATCTTAGGGCAGCTGTTGCACGATGGGGTGGTATGAGGTGGGTCGAGGCCTGCTTTGTGGAGGCGGCAAGCCTGCTGGCAGTGTCAGACCGAGGAAGTCGAAAATTGTACGGAAGCCTTGCATCTTGGAGTAAAAACGGAGACACCGACCAAAAGCAACTTAAAAACTTTAAAACAACCTTTCTTTTGGTCGGTGTCTCCGTTTTTACTCCAACATGTTTCCCGACCAGACGGGTTTCCGTCAAACCCTCGACTTCACGAAGCCTTGCATCATCCAGCTCTGCTGTAAAAGCTAACCACCTTCAAGAGAATAATTATTGCGGTTTGTGCGGTTAGTTTTTTTCTCTCGCTTTTAAGCTTGGCGTATAATGCTTACGCAACATTTTGCTTCTACTGGAGTTCTGAGGCCCCTTTTGCTGGTTCTCTTCCTCAAAATGTTTCACAATTCCTCTGATTCTTCTCACTTCGGCTCGGAAACTTTCGAGTAGTTTCCCGTACCTTCTAACAGTTGTTTGTTGGCCTCGTGGTATAATAATTTTATATTTGTAAAAAGTGAAGACTTGAATAGGCGTCCCGTCTTTCCTCATGGTGGCAGCTTAGGCTGGTCACTGACACATTGTCGACGTGATTGCTTAGAGCACAGGAAACGAATTGGGCGAAGAATCCAATAATGTAACTGCTCTGGTTTAAGGAGTGCTGCTTTGGGTGCACATTTTCTTACGTAACTGTCTTAATATGTTTCTTTAATAAGAGCCAGCATAACTGGTTGTGCGCACATTTCAGGTGCCCTACTGAACACGTATGTCTTGTTTTACGCGTGTCTTGTAGGGTCAGCGCTTGTTTTTACGGCACATTCCTGTTAATTGTTCCATATTAGCGTTGTCATACTGTAGGCGAATTGTGCTGAAGTGATGGCATTTTTAATTTGGCATTGCCGCATGTAGTACCTTTTAGCTGCCTTACCTTTCCTCAGTGTAGGCCTTTGGCGGGAAGCTGCAGTACAAATAGGTTTCTGCTTCTTACGATTCAGTTAAATTCCGTCGGCACGACACCTTATTCATGCCAATGCTAGTAGTGGTTTCCGTTCAATAAAAAAAATTAGCAGTGGCTTAGCTAGGCTATTCCATTATCGCGTAAGCTAAGGTTCAGCCAGTTGTTCTTAGGTTTCCTGGTTGCAGCTCATTATCATGCTTACTGCTGCTGAAACGATTTCCAATCCAATCCAATCCAATCCAGTCGCGCCAGCGGCGGCGGCGGCACGCCAGCTGTGCGCCGTGAGATGTCATTGCTCCTCGCGCATGCGCATCGCGGCCGTCCTGGAGCCACGCGAAACTGCTCAACCTCGGCCAGTGTAGCTTATGCTCCAAAAGGCAACGCTCGCATTGGCGATAGCTACACTTCATGAAGAACCCTAGTGGTGCTTTTAGTGGTGCTTTTAGCTTTAGATTGATTCCGTAAAACCCCTTTACAGCTATTGCTTTCTTCATGCTGATCACTTTTTACCAATGCAGTTTGAATTTAAGGCGCTTTATTATTAGTTAGGCATATTTTCCTGTGCACGCCGTCCGCCGTCTTCCATGCGATAACGCTCCCATGAAGGTGTTGGTAGGATTCAGTATTATTACAAAGCAATATATACGCTTTGCGCTGCAGTCAGTTCCAGGGTTTACAGCTATATAAAATGACGATGGCTGAAGGGGGTTTCAATAAAAAGAAGGTTAATTTAAAATACCCTTTGTATCACCCTTTGCGTTTGAATAGTTGTGTGGAGGAAAGTTTGATTGAACGGGAATAAAATCTATTATTAGCTTTTTACATCCCATGTTAGCGAGGCGGCTGTGCGTTTTTAATATTTGTGCATTGAATTGCATTTTCTGCTTTAAACATTGGCTGAAATATTAAATTTCACTTGGGACAGGCGTTAAAGAAATGTTCTAGTTTCGCAGGTGCTTTCTATGCTCATCCAAGTAATTGGAAATGTACACTGTCGTTAGCACAAGACGCGTGTTGCTTCTGAACGATTCCTAACTCTGCTGATGGAGACTTTGGCCTCAGGTTTGCCGCATGGCCGAAGTGAATAAAGGCGGGTTTAAGCAATGTATAGTCAGGACTTGCACTTTTTCTTTGAATTATATGCATACGTGAGTCATTGGTGTTACTTCCAGCGCGGACTAAACGCAGCTGCGCAACGGAAGCTACTGCGTTTCGGATAGCGCCTCGTGTCCTCTTATCATCAATACCGATTGCTTTTCTTTAAATTGTGCGCGACCGCAGCAAGTACCAATCTTTTTGCTGTTACCATGATGTCTTTGTTGTGCGGGCGTATACTAAGCCGGTATACAGACCTGTACGGTACTGCGTCTGGTTATAATCGATATTGTGGGGTTTGAATCGTAATTGCACCAGTATTTACGCGTAATGACGAGCGTTCAAAAGTGCAACACAAACCAAAATAGAGACATCTGAATGAAGTGAAGCAATGACATCTAAATCATAATACGATAGGATATCCCTTTTGTCACGGAAGGTGGTCATTCAGTGTTGGCAGTAAAGACGTTTCGAGTACGAGCCGGAGACCCACTTCCCGCGAAGCCGATCTCCAGTGCTACAGCGCTTGCGGCAACCGCCATCACGCCCAGAGAAATCCTCCGCAGGCAACGATTCTACCATTCCATTCCACGTATATCAGCGTCTGTTGCTGACGTCCAGCGATTTTTCAGTAATCTTCTTCGTGTTCCCGGTTCGTATTTTCCGCGCTGACCGCTACGTATCATATCCGTTTCTCGTACGGTTGCAGAATCCTAGCCTAATGACGCTGACATCCCGACCCACGCCTGCGCGGCAGTCTCATACGATGGCTGGATGACACGCCGCACAGTCACGTCCTCCCTCCCCGTTGTTTGAACCCTTGACGCACAACGCGTGCTCTTGCGGCGGAGACAAACCCGTGGCGAATTATCCGGTTGGTTTCTGCAGCAAACGAAGAGCGACAGGCGTGCTCTGGCTTCCTTCTCCTTATCCTCCTCCTCTCTGCAGGGCCCAACCAAGGCTCAAAAGAGGGGCGACAGGTCACGTACACTCGAAAGCATGCCCCCACGTGACTTCCTTTCACTGGCGGGTAGCAGGAATTGCGAATGTTTGCTCTGTAGTTGCATGCGAGTCGCCGAAAGTATGACGCACTGTAATAGGTGTTTGTCTGCTAGCAGCGTCACTTGGTGTGTATATGTTCAGTGACGTATGATGAAATCTGTTTTCATAGTGCTAGATTACTGCCTATGAGTATTAACAACATTCTGTACGCAGCCCTACATCAACCACCTAAATCCGCTTGCTAATACTAACTTCATAGAGTTTTCATAAAGCCTCTTAATTTCGTAACTTAAAAAGCCACACATATAAGCTAGACATAATGCTTTTTGATGCTTAACTTCGAACCAAACAAGTCTACGCAAAAGCAAATACAAGCCTTTATTACGCGCAGCCACGAGCAAATAATCATTGCTACGCCCTACCGAAACCGTAGTTCGCTTTGAAAATCTCAATTTAATGCTTTAACAAAAGCATGTGGCCCATGCGGAGCTACCTTGAAGCCTACAAATGAAATTCCACTGTTGTATCCCTTGCAATACCAGTCAGACGAGAGGGAGTTACGTGGTTGGAGAGGCCAAAACCATTTCTTTTTTTAGAGTGAGCAGCAGAAAAACAATCAGCTACAAGCTTATGTGTATTTTAAATATTGAATTGATTTCGCCTTAACTTTTCATTGAGAGTGATAGTTTGAGTTGTGTATTTCGGCCGTTTTCCTCGTTTCATGATATACCGTTTTTATTTCGTACGCCTTCCACGCCTTGGCAACGGAATCCCGCCTACGCCATTGACTTGCACAATCGTCAATACGGTGAGCCTCGCATTCTTCTCTGCTGTTCTGGAAACGACACAGTAAACACAGTGTTGCGGCACGAAAATCAATACACTTTTACTTTTGGGGCCATTTCACGATTGGCCAGCTTGACACACGCATCCGACACTCCTGATACACGCCTGTGTAATCACACGCTCGATCGATGAGTACGAGACCACAAGTCCAGATAAACACCCTTTGTCCAACCTTCCGTCTTATCGCACTCTTACCACAAAGATCTGCTTACTGCGCAATAGAAAACCTACAGAGATTTTCTCTGCCGGAAACAGGTCATCGGGAGAACATCTGCCGAACCAGGTGCAATACAGACCGCGGTCTGTGTTGTGGGCGGCCCATTAAAGCGGGCCGCCCGCACCAACGCACGATCAGGACGTCCACCGACCTCCGTTGCCGACATCACGCGCCGATTATTATTTTAGGCCGAGGAACGCGTTATGCGAAAGCACCCAGCCTTAAAGTGGGCTCCGAAATTATTTCGGGCACGTCCAGCCTCCCGTCCACAATGAGGGGAACTGTACTTTGGCAGGGGCCCAGTTTTCTATCGCGCCGAGACGGTAGGTAAATATTCGACGTTTTAATGCGTACGCATTTTTTGTTGAGTACCGTCGCCGCACTAACCGCGTAATGCCCTGCAGCTGCACAAAAATTAGTAATTGGCGAAGTTAGCACATTTATGTTCGGCATGTCGGTGTAAAAAGAGACTTTTGTAAGAAAGAAAAATATAAAAACCTACAAAAGACATTAAAATTAAAATCTCAAGCAACAGGGAAATTAAGCAGGCAAAATTAAAATCTCAAGCAACGCCTTCACAATAATAAGACAGAACTAAAGACTACAACAACAATAAAGCACGTAGAAACAAACCAAAATATGTAAAAATATCTGCCTACCACGTAACATGCTCTATGTGCACAGAGCTGTAGTTTTGGTTACGACAATTTTTGTAGTGTTGCCTAGTGCAAATAAACAGTATTTGCCCAACCAAAAAAAAAACACAATCAAATGAAATGATATTCCTCTGAAGTAATAAAAAAAAACTAATTACAAGCACAGAAAAACTTTGAAATTGTTGTGGTATTTCTGCCTTTCATTAATAACGAAAAGCCGTGAAAGCCCCGAAAAACCAACGGGAACAAGTAAAAAAATATATAAAACAGTCCCGACCGTGCAACGCCTTTGCATTTGTCCAAAACTGCATCGTTGGCAATGGCAACACACTTAATCGTTACTGCTATAAAAAAGGTTATTCACTCTCAAAGGAAAAAAAAGAAATAAAAGAACAAAAGTAAAGAAAGTTAGAATGCAATAACTAACACCAGAACTGTCATACTATACGACACTCGCATGCAATTAAGACCGACCTAAAAACGCTGAAACAACAAACAGAAATACACCAAAACAAGTATTAGGAACCAACCGTGTCAGACCTGGCATCGGCACAAAAATGCCCAAGTTGCTGAGTGCAGACATATAATGTTTATGATAATGTAATTACAAAATATTTGTGCAGAACAGTAGAAGAAAACAGAGATGAGGGAAATGAGGCTACTCGGAATTCACTAAGGAAACATAATATATCTATCGTAAACAATTGTTTCTGGTTATTAGATAGAGATATAATTTACGAAAAGAACGAACGCACAAAAAAAACGTAGAAAGCAGAAACCGTGGTGTATCTGCACAAAATTGCATAAATGCCGACGATAAGATATTAAATCGTTATAGTAAGGATCATGTACCGCATTTCTAAAAAAATGACGACGAAATATAAGCGAAGGGCAAGCAAAGTTACCTATAATAGAGAAAGACGAAAGAAAACGACTAAGACTGGCCAAGTTTGGCAGTCATAGCGCAATCTCCGTGTAAATAAAGGAAACTTTGAACGAACTCACCACGAAGAGACACGGCGTAAGGAAGTGTTAGCTGTAGTAGGCCATTTTCGGAATTACGGCACATTTTCAATTTAAAGAATTGCACCATATTCAATTTGAGATCCAGTAAGGTTACACTAGCGCCTTGAAACAGCGAAACGTTTTAAGCGTACTCAAAGAGTTCTGACAGGGTAAAGTTTTCGATGCTTGAAACATGAAGGGACCGTATCGACACCTAAAGAGCGTACAAAAGTTAAGAAGTACTCTACTATGGTCGTAGTCTTGACACCAATCTCATATTTTCACATGCCAGTCCAAAGAACAAATGTCTTTATAACAGCCGAACTCTGTTAAGGTAGGTTACTAGACTGTTTCCTGTGTCCTCACATGAAAACTCTCAAAGACCCACGTGTCTTCCTAGCGCGAGGTGTTCCAAGGCACGAAATGTTGGCAGGCGCTTTACCATGTTCTGGCAAAAAAGAAGGAGCACGCAGCAACGCCTACGAGAGAGAACGAAGCCATTACACAGCATAAAACTGAACCCGATCATGAAGCTAATCGCATCAAGAATCGAGAGAAGAAGCCCTTTCAGTGCGCAGGGCGGCCGTAAAGCGCCTAGGTTGTTGTATTTCACCTAAATGCTTTCGCATTCAGAACCCCTGAAAAGTAGCGAGGTTCCCCCGTACGTTGATTGATTTGGAATGGCAAAGCGTCCATACGGTGTTGCATTGGGTGTACATGCTTTTGCATTCAGAACCACTCAGATATATTCGGTGTCCCCATACCTTGGGTCCGTTGCAAGACCCTGTATTCAAACATGGATGTGTTGGTACCGAAAAGGGAGTGGATTGCAAGTTTCGTTTGGAGGCACTTGGCTTGCGCTGTTACCCCGATCACGCCGAACCCACCACCCCGTAGCGCACATGCATCGATTTGGCATTATCAAAGATCGTGTATGTAGTTACGAGTATACGAATCACGGTACATCATGAGTGACAACGAAGCCGTTGTGGCCGTCGTTACTCATTAACGACGACGCCTCCGCTGGTAATCCGCATTCACAGGGCAGGGTACCTTGGATTTTTGTGTAAAAAAGCCATTGCTTAACGCTATCAAGAGCAGTTTGCGTTCATGATATGTAAATGTCACACGAGAGGGCTCTATGCTTGGGCGGCAGCCAATAGTCGGCTATCAGAACTTTGAGAAAAACACTCTCCGAATATGCCTTAGGCAAGTGATTCTGAAATCTATCACCCAGCTGTATGTTTCTGTTCCTCAAATTAACCGTGCACACACCCGACGTAAACTATGCCAAAAGCCATGTTGCCTACAGAGGAGATCACCGACTCAGAAAGATGGAGGCGCCTATCAATCTTTAGAAAAGCTGAAAAAGTACTGAAAATTCGAGAATTATCTTTTAAACACATTTACGTTACTGGTTTCCATGGCAAGTTATTAAAGCGAAGCTTTTCTGGCCACACTGGTGAGGTGTCGTGACAAAAACGCACTTCAGGGAAGACCACTCGACACAATGGGAGAACCCCTGATGATGATGGTGATGGTGAAACAAGAAAAAAAGCTTCCCGTGGTCGCAGTTAAACCTAGGTCCCTCTTCTTATGAAGCTGACGTCTTTCCAATCACGCCTCTTGAACACGCTCTTTGGCTCTTGGCACTAAGCACTTCGAGCGATGACGCTTTGATTGGGATTGCGTCAGCTTAGAATTGGCAATCCGCGGTTGGATTTTCGCAAGCAGAAAAGTTTACGTTTCAACACCGTTGTCATTACACGGAGGGGATAGGAATTTTTCCCAGACAAGTTTGACTATGGGTAGTAAAACCGAGCTCCATTCGTTTTACCTTGCCTTGTCAATACTGGGTGACGTTGAATTTCTTTCGTATTTTTACTGCTGTACCATTAGCCACTACAATGATTACAAGTTTTAACTTCTCCCGTTATAGATTTTTAGAGATACAAAGCGTTACAGAGTTGACCCTGTTGCCTTTTACAACTTTTGTGTCTCTCCTGTTTTATGATTTTTGTGTTTGTCTTGATTGCGTTATGGCAGCCTATGAGAGATGTCTCGTTTGATTGGTTAATTTCTACTTGTTTAATCCGTTGTTCTCTCTTTCTTTTTTAATTTCATTCGACAAACCTTCTTTAGTTACACTGTTAAAAAGGTTAAATGTCGGAACCACGGCCTCTTTTTCCGTTTTTGTGCATACACAAGGAGTCACAACGGTGAGGCCTCATGCAATTTTTGTTCCCTTCTGTTGGTTTTCGATTTCTATCTTTATCTCGATGACGTAATGAAGATGTAAAAGATTAACATTTTTTTTCGGTTTGGTTGGATTATACCAGCTTGTCTTGTTTTTGTGTGGTCCTTGTAATTTTTCTCTACAAATATACCCCATTTACACTATTATACAATACAATGAGTTCGC
Organism: Haemaphysalis longicornis; assembly: GCF_048455015.1. Lineage (NCBI taxonomy): Eukaryota > Metazoa > Arthropoda > Arachnida > Ixodida > Ixodidae > Haemaphysalis > Haemaphysalis longicornis. The sequence continues at coordinate 1,586,791 of NW_027526319.1, forward strand.
TAAATATGCATTTTTTCTGCAGGTAGAAGACATTACATGGTTGGTCCTTTCGGGATTTCTTTTCCTGCAGTTTTTGTGGCATTTTCTCTTTGTGTTACTCGCGTCCAATCACAGTATAAATTGACAATTGAATTGTCGTTTGTTAATTTTTATGTTATTTGGCTTCCCTCTCTTTTCCGTCTTCCGCGTGTCCTTGCGAAAGTTTGAGGGAGACGTTTACTCTCTGAATATCTTTGATTTTGAATACAGGTTTTTTTAATTGCCTTAGAATGATTCTTTTTTCGCATTATAGGCTCGCATGGGTGCAGCCTTTGCTACATATTGGGACGATGAAGCGAAGTGCCATGGCCAGCTCTAAAATTTTAAATGCGAATGCATTTATTAGCCGTGGGTTGTCTTGCTCCGTTGGCCGGCGTGCGCCTGCATTCCTCCAGCGCGAGCGCACGTGAGCGCGCGCCTCGTAGTTCTGCCTTCGTCGTCGTCGTCGTCGTAAATGCGAATGCATTTCTTAGTCGGGGGTTCACACAATGCAACGTGAGCATTACGCCTCTCCCTGGCGGTGACGTCACTGCAGTTGCTTCCACGTCATCATCATCGGTTGGAGAAGAAGACAAGTCTGCGAAGCGAAGAGCGCGTAATGCCGAACGCGTTACGCGCTCGGGAACATCAAGAAGGAGTCTAGTCGTTTGAATGCGCTTCGGGTTCTTTGGAACCAGTTTGGAAGAGGAGGTGATGAGAACGCTGACGCCATCATCGCGGTCTGTGACGACAACCCTCGTCTGGCGCCGTTCAGGTCGTACCTGGTGTGTGACTCGTGCCGCGAGTCTCTGGTCAACGGGCGCGTTCCTTCGATGAGCGTGAGTTTCGGCTACCCCAACACACAAACAGGTGCTGATGAATAAATGATTACGTTCACACTCTCGTCATTAATTACGCCATTACGTTCACACAAACAGGTGCTGATGAATAAATGATTACGTTCACACTCTCGTCATTAATTACGCCATTACTCGCAACACACTCATCGGTGCACCCAATGCATTGGAATTTCTGCACGATTCCCTTCGGGGAGGTGCGGGGGAATTTTTTAGTTCCACTGAATCCATTCTCACCCACTAGAGGCACCTCCGCTGCAAATATCCTCCAACGCACCCCTCCCTCACACACGCTCAAGCCTACACCTGGCGATGCCTACAAACAGATACTTACTATACATTGTACACGACTTCACAAGAATGCTCCAACGCTCAAAGCAGAAATCTGCCAACAATGTCATACGCAAGGAGGTTAAACCTCCTTGGTAATACCCCACTGGACCCTTTCCGTCTGTCATTGAATGCCCGCACTCTCCACCCCTACCTCCCCCACAGTTCCCCCTCTCAAAGTAGTGGAGAGGTTGCTGAGTAGCTCCGACCGTGAAGCTATGCTGGTCTACCGGGCGGTGACGGGAGGCGTCCTCTCGCGGACTCCTGGACATATGAGGCTGACCACAGGCCCTTCCCTTACCCCCTTGCTCTATAATAAACGTTTGTTCATCGTCATCATCGGTGAACTAAATGAGAAAAACAACATGACTATCATCAGATGACAAACGTGAGCAACGCTTACTTCGCAAGTGACGCACGACACTCTTGAAACTTCGACCTCTGGCATCTGCTCTAATCACGACGATCAGCAATTTCGCAGTTCAGTGAAATAAAACCAAACATGAGAGGAATAACCGGATTTTTGTGCTCAGCACGCCTTCTGCATGCCGAAGTTTTCGTTTCCCTTGATTCTGTTTCCACTGATCACGTCGTCCCTCCTTTTTTGTTGGTCTTACCCAACTGCTGCCTACGCCGCCACTTGTTGCAACACTTGAAAGTTAGCGCGTGATTACGCGGATTTGCTCGTCACAGCAGAACGGATGAAAGGCCAAGTGACATCGACTGAGCTGTCGGGTGCTCTTAAGTTCGGAGCAGCGGGTGAGTGGTCGTTCGAACGACTCTCCCTCCGCCGAGCCCAATTCGAGAGGCCGAGGGTGAACGAGAGAGGGGGAAGGGAGACTGCGGGGGCGTATCAAATGTCAGGGGTTAGAGGAAGCTCTGCGTCGCAATGAAGCCTCTTGGCTGTCCTCCAATCTTCCAGGCGTATAGCGTAACGTCTCGCCTTGATACGCAGCTGGGCTGCCGCAAGAGGACAGGGCCTACCATTGTAGCAAGGCTCGACGCACCTAAATAATCCTGGAGTGAAGTTCCCGGTGGGGTGCCTTCTGTAACGTCTTCTTCAGCCTGAAATATTAACCGGCGCAGTAATGTCGGTAAAAGAGTTCGAAACATGGTGGCGTTATGTCAGATTGTTCCGAAGCGTTCTTTCGGGGTAGCTATGCAACAACCGACTGGCGAGAATACGTCCGTCCGAAAAAGTACCCGTTGTGTTTTTATCGCTCTATGAGCAACTACGTGTTTGTTGTTTTTGAGCGCTGCGAAGAAGCGTCATTACACAGACGGCTCATCTCGGCTAAAATGTCTGGCTGATATTGAGCGCGCGAATACAGAGATGCGTCATACACGAAGTTACATTCTCCACTGAAGGACGGTTTTTCTTCCGGAAAGGGCAGTTTCTTCTTCAAAAATCTTCGGGCTGAGAAAAACCATAATCAGGCGGATTAAGACGTTTAGACGCGAAATGTCCTCTTTGATGATGTTCCTGCTGGGTTTTTCAAAGCCGTGAACCATCCGTTGAATGCTAGGACCACCAGCACCATTAGCTACGCCCTTTTCATTTACGGTGGTTAGAAATTTGAAGGCAGCGTTCTGGTGCTCTTCAACCTCTACGCTACGTATATTCATGAAAAAGTAGGTATTCATTTTAAAGGACGACAGAGAAATACTTCAATGGCAATTGGCTTGAAAACATGGAGATCTATGATTGTTCTTGCGCCCGCGTTAGATAGAAAAAGGCACGATGATTCCACTTTATGAGTATTGTGTGGCTAAGGCAAAAAAGTGACCCTGAATAGGCGAATCTTGTGAAGGCATTAAAACTGTGCATTATGGAGCTGCGTTATGGAGGTGTGACAGAGAACACAGAACACTCATGAACTGCTCACGCTCGCTCCCCTGTCGTCAGTTTCGGCTGTGCTCGTCAAGCATTGGTTGTGCCGCGCAGTGGCGTAAAGCCTCGGTGGGCTGGTCTTCGCCGCCCTTGCTAGGACGCGGTAGCCATCGGCCTCCTGAGAGCGTAAAAAAAAATGTAAATTCATCACGTACACTTCTCCCAATGCGTCGGTGGCCACTCTGCCAAGGCTTCTTTCCTCCATGGAACGTCCTCCGCGGTGTGGAGTGCACCCCGGAAACTACAGGAGATGTAGCACCTCGGCATGTGCTACAGGAGAGGCGCTTTGACTGAGGTCTCGCTCTAATCGCCACCCTCTACACGGTCGAATTCCGCTTCGTCCACTTGCTTTCACCCTATATTTCCCTTGTGTGCTTTTTGGCCAACCACTCAGCTGACAAAGCGACGTGGCTCTGTTGACAGAGCTAGTGGGAAATTTTGCTTACATACAGCACGCGAACGGATTTGTAGGTGCGCCCAAGGGAAGAGGGGGGGGTGGAAAATGGTCTTCAGTGAATATCGAGATGGTATTACAGCACACGGTTATTTTAGCAATATAATTATTCTTGATTTTATATTATTAATCATATAATTACCATATTATTAATTCACGCTTTTTTGCGCCCCAGCAACACCCAATCGCCGCTTAAGGGTGCCAGAAACCGTAATTCGTTTGGTCATTTTGTGATGCCAAAGGGTGTCGCCTACCTCCTTCAAATATACCACTGATGTACGATCTATTTCTCACGGAACAAGTGCACTGGCCGCGGCGACCGCTTTTCTAATGGTGGCGAAAAGCAAAAACGCCCGCGTGTACGAGATTTCGGCGCACATTAAAGATCCCCAGGTGGTCAAAATTAATCCGGAGCCCTCCACTACGGCGCGCCTCCTCGCCTGCGTTGCGTCGGCGCGGTAAGCCCTACAATCAATCAAATCAATGATTTGTAACATAATCCGTCGTCCTTAAAGGAGCCATGAAGAGAAAACACAAGTTTGGTTCATTCAAAAGATTGTCTTGTTAGAATCATACTGACACCACTTTTAACGTAAACTTCGCTCAAATAAGCTACATAATTAGGAAAAACGGGAATGGTCATGCGACCCACCAGCTCATATCCCGCAACAGAACCTATGATGTCACATGAGCTAAGCTCTGCGATTGGCGGAGGCTGGCAGAAGCAGACGCACATTAGGTAGAGCTTACAAACTAGATGAACGAGCGATTTGAGCTTAAATATAGGGCACATTCTTTACAAAGCAATAAGAACGATGGGACAAACAGTGGAAGTTACGAAAGCACATGTAAACATAGAAGTACTGATGCGTTCTGCTGTTCGTACTGCGCACAGCATGCTTGGTTTAGCTGCACAGCACTACAGGGCTTGGGGTTGTCTCAGACGACACTGGCCGATTGACGCAAGCAACGCTGTCTTACGTGACCCCATTTGTCGAGCGAGCACTGTTTCAGGCAACGAATATTTTCTCCGAGAACAATAACAAGCCAGGTTTAAATGCGGGCAAAAACAAACCAAACGCTTGCCACGGTATGGTGGCGCCATCTAGATTACGGAACATAAAGAAACGCGGGCACAAACCAACACCGCTGTACAGGGTGGAGACAACCTTTGAACGGTCCCGTGTCGCCGCAATTGGGCCAACGGGCTCAACGCGTTATTCTTTTCGTTTCCCACGAGACCTAGCAACGCGAAACAGACAATATGATTCAAACTTCTTCAGTAAACCGCGTTGCGGCGATAATTTTAGCGCGGTTTTGACACAACGACTTGCTTCGGCGGCGAGCGAGCAACCGAAAATGGCGGCGCCAGCGTATACGTGTCTCTACCCTGTACGGCGGATGCGTGAATGAAGGTACTCTAGGCTGCAGAGCGGTCGGTTCCTGTGATGTCATTTGGGACCACGAAAACGCACGATTGAGCGGGAAAATCAAAATTTTAACCTAAATTGTTTAATTTCTCAGTGAATAAAGCACCATTTGTATCCGGACAAGCGCTGGGGGCACTATAAAACACGAAATCTTTCGAATAAAACCAACTTGCATTTTCTCTTCATGGCTCCTTTAAGGGCTGGAAGCCTAATGCACAGCCAGCCGCGGCGGCTCAATGGCTACGGCGCTGTGCTGCAATTGAGCCCAAGGACGCGGGTTCGGTTCCCGGCCGAAGCGGCCGCTTTTGTGATGGAGGCGAAAAGCAAAAACTCCCGCGCGTACGAGATTTCGGCGCACGTTAAAGATCCCCAGATGGTCAAAATTAATCCGGAGCTCTCCACTACGGTGCGCCTAATCGTCTGCGTTACGTCAGCGCGTTAAACCCTACAATCAATCAATCAATCAATCAATCAATCAATCAATCAATCAATCAATCAATCAATCAATCAATCAATCAATCAATCAATCAATCAATCAATCAATCAATCAATCAATCAATCAGTAAACATATAAATATATAAATAAATAAATAAATAAATAAATAAATAAATAAATAAATAAATAAATAAATAAATAAATCAGAACGCCGTCTAAAGGAGCGACGTAACGTGAATCAACGCTTATTCAACATTGAGGGGAAAAGGTATCTCTTGTTGCATCCGCGGCTGCATCTGATGGTAAATCCTCCACCGGTATTAGGGAGAGGTAAACGTAACACGTAAAAATATTAAACATGATGATGGGTACCTAGTATTGCGAATGGAGAAACGCCCATTGCAGATGTTGGTTTTTATCCCCGGCATGGGAGCTAGCGTTATTTCGCTTGAATTCTCTGCTGATCCCATTTCATATACACGAAGGCAGAAAGGAATCTTTAAAAGGGGCATTCGGACAGAATACAGATTTGTTTTATACGAAAAATTTCTTGTTTTATAGTTCCCCTAGCGCTTGGCCGGCAGCAAACGATGCCGTATTCACTGAGAAGTTAACGAATTTTGGTTACAATTTTATTCTCCCGCCACATCATCTGTTTGTCGGACGCCAGCAATGAAGTTATAAGTGTGCGTATTCAAACGAAATTCCACTGGGTCATTCAGATCTGCAGCCTTGCTTGCCGGCAGTCCTTCCAGATGGCGCTACCATACTCATCCACGGACTGTTGTCCGCGGTTGCCTTGTTTTTGACCGTATTGGCACCTGGCTTGTTTTTATTAGTGTATAAAGTAATCGTTTGCTGAAACATCAGATATCCTCGGCAAACACGGTCACGTAAGACAAGGTCGGTTGCGTCAATCGGACAGTGTCCCGCAAGACAACTAAAAACAACTGTGCAGCTAAAACAAGCATAGTGCGCCCATACCAACAGCAGTTCGCATGGGTACTTATAGGCTTACGTGTATTTTCTTAACTTTCATTGTTTACCGCGCTATTAGTTAGTACTCCTGTAAAATGAATATACATAACATTTAAGCGCAAATACCTCGCCCGGCAAGCTTATGAGCCGTGCCTAATTGGCGTTTGCTTTTTCCGGCTTCAGCCAATCGCGCAGCCGGGCGCATATGACATACATAGGTCCTGTTGCGGGAAATGAGCTAGTGGGTCACATAGATATTCCTTTTTTTCCTAATGAGGTAGCTTTTTTGAGCGAAGTTTACGGTGAAAGTGGTGTCAGCATGATTTTAACTAGGCAATCTTTCGAATGAACCAAACTTGTGTTTTTCTGCATGGCCCCTTTAAGGCCACTAGGTGAGGTGGCATCATTAACGATCCCACGCAGGGTAATGAGCAACTCACTAAGCGCAATTACAAAGCGTTATACATTGCCGCTATTTTGAACCGGAGTAAGCCACGACGAAAGCTTCGCGCAACGTCGGTTCCCCTCTATGCGCGGGTACGCTCGTTCCTTCTTCCGCTTACCACGCAATGCTTAAGCTGTCTTCCTGGCGCCCTCATCAAAATCTCCGTCATTCGTTCTTCGCAGCGCTCAGCGTTCACTCTCTTTTACACTCCTCTTTGAGCTCATCTCACCTAGAACCAGAAAAGGAGCAACGAAACGTGATTTACTTCATTGATGAAGCTGTCAGCAGAAGCCTAGACCGAGGCCTCTGAACCTCGAACACTCCCTGCAATTAACTTCCCCTGCCGACCTTTCTCTAAAACTCTCTCTCTCTCTCTCTCTCTCTCTCTCTCTCTCTCTCTCTCTCTCTCTCTCTCTCTCTCCTTCTTTGGCCCAGTGGTTGCAACAGCGCCAACGCCACGTAAGACCGGAGAAGGCGCGGGATAGCTGGGCTGTAGAACACCATACATTTGAGATAATTTCATGAGCTGACAAGTTTTTCTCGGTAGAAAACATGAATCCCAGTACCAAAGTACCTGAGTGGAGAAATATGTTGGATTAGAGTAGGATTACACTGCATAGAACATAGATGTAAGAGTAACTGCTGTGTTTTGTGACGAACAAACTGTGAGTGTGTGTGCGTTGACGCGGCACGCGGGCTTCGACAGCGCACAGCACGACGGCGCGCCTAGATGCTCTTCCGCAGTCCACTGGCGCCGGGAGAGGTAGACACTCACTGCGATTATGCGACTTCGAAAATACGGGGTGGTCAGAATCCTCTGTAGCCGCCGCTGAGGGCGACGGCGTCTTACTCATAGCCTCACCGGCTTCTCCGAACGCATCACGGGATCCGTCGAGAGTGTTCTGTATATTGCTATCTTTCTGGGAAGTGCGCAATACGCTGATGGTTGTGGATCGTTAAAACTCGGGGTTATAGATAGGGGCTTTCAACGAGCTCCCAGCAGTTCGCATTCCGGGCTCGAATGAGAGCGTTGCTCTTCCCGTTCGACTGCCATGCTGTGAGCACGGCAGGGAGCTACCGCTTCTGTATCATCGCTGTTCTCTTCTCGCCATGCATTAAACAAGTCTTGTTCTCGGCTCTCAGCCGTTGGGAACAGAGGCAGCTCTACCGCTCGCCGTTCGTTCTCCACGCTACCATGTGGTGACGAAGGCAATTCTTGGACACCTTCCGCCAATGTAACTGCACAAACCAGGAATATTGAACTGTATTCATTCTTTAAGTGAACACAATCGGAAAGCAGTGGTTTCCTACAAATCGTCCACTCAATTCCCTTAAAAACTGGCAAAACGTAGCTTTAATTCATGTAACCTCTGTGAAAATGGCTGATACAGGTAAGCAATACTTACCTAAAGAGGTGGTAGAGAAGAGTTATTTTAAATCGAATGCTCAAAAATGTATATGCATCGTTTTCAACAGAACAGATTATTCGCCTAAACATGGGCGCAACATCCGGTTATGTTGCAATCGTAGCCGAAAGAGAACACAAGTTTTTAGATGTTGTGGCCGACGAAAAGGTAACGTTTATTGCCGCATAAAACACTTGAAAATGAAGTCTGGAAAATCACTGGGCGTGCTAAAAGTCATCTCACACCACAGATAGGGAGACGATAACGAGTGCCTGCTCTGTCTCCAACTGTTTAGATAACCGAGTGATAAAATTAAGTGCAGCAAAATAGTTTGAGCATGTTAAATCGGGCGCGGCACCTAGGGTTTCTGTTTGCTGCTCAAACGTACCCAACTGAACGCCTATATATCTGTTGCCACCAGCCGTGCTAAGGAACTCCAGCGTATATATGCACAAAGCAATGGAGTATGGTGTTGAGGAGACATCCACAATAAACGACCCTTGTAATCACATCATTACAAGCTACTTCACCTTAAACTAGTTTTTATTTCGTCCGTCACATTTGTGAATAGGGGTTTCTTGGAGTCTTATTCAACACAAGTAGCGAAACTCATTCTAGGGACCTGCATGCGGTTCCGTATACGCTTCCCACTGCTAGACACCCATCTTTCGTTAAAATGGCGAAAGAAATGTGCGAAAAAATCCATTTAAGGCAGTTTCAACTCTGCAATACAAACATAGAGGCACCATTTCTCACGCGCATGCCAAGAAGTTGTGCGCAGCGTTATTGCGCTGCACATAGCCATAATTTTCCAGGAAAAAAAGTTTTAACAAAAATACTAGTATGTGCAGGCCAAGGAACTTTAGTACCTTACAACACATAACACAAATGACAACAAAGTAATCTGGTATCCCCACCGGCTCTTTATTGTTGTAACATTACAGTATAGCAAACGGAATGAACACCATACCGCGACACCACTAATTATGGCGATATCTCGCATGTTCTGAAATCAGCGGTGATAGATAGCAGCGTACCTGAACACACCGACAGTTTCTGACTGTGCCCTCTCCTCTGGAATACCGCTGCACCGAGACTTCAAGGTACTGACACCAAGGGGGATACATAAATGCCTGCACCAACAATGGGTGGTTGCGTAAACTTACACAATATATTTTGCGCACGTTATACAAGCACACACTGGAAAACACGTCTGAGAAAAAAAAAACGTATTCAAGATTCAAGATTCAGGCTTCAATATTTTGTTTTTCCAGTTGAGTGGGCAGGGCAGAGAAAAAAGCAGCGTGCACAGCTTGGCGGGTTCCCAGCTCTTACAGTGCAAGGCGGCGCAAGGGCAAGTGAGAATACATGAATAGTTGCTGAATTGTGAATACAAAAGTGATACGAATGCATATCAAGCATAGATGTCAAATCAGTAGTTGTCTTTGTCCGTTCTGGGCCTAGAAGATGTCTGAGAAGTGACCATGTGCGTTTCGTACTTAAGTTTCCCTTCATCTTATCACTGATCACGCCCCATTGATCTCGCGCTAATTCGGCAGCGTGGTTTACTATGGACTCGGTTAACTCAGCTAGCTTCAGGCGCCGTTTGCGCTTGTGCTTGTTGTTGCGCCAGTGGTGTTGTACGCTCTCGAATGCTTTCCACATGTGCTGCACCCGGGATTCTACTTCATCCGAAGAAATTTCCGGGTCTAAGCGAGTGCTTACAAGTCGGGCATCGGAGATGATACTCTCTACCCAGTCCTGGCAGTTGTCTGCGCTAACTTCTTCCGAAGGGTTATTAGCACGGACGTTGCGGAATTTATTTCAATTAGCAAAATTGGCTTGTCTGCGTCGTGTCGGAACGGTGTCGCCAAGGAATGTATTTTTGAATAATTAAGTGATCGCTGCCCAGCGATGGATTGGTGCAGGTCCAACGGCAGCGCTTGATTTTGCGAGTGAGAGTGAGGTCTGGGGAGAGTCTTTTTGGACGCTATTGCCAATTCTGGTGGGGATAGACGAATGTGACTTAATTACAAGCCTGTGTGCTTGTATTTGTTCTCATAGCAGGCGACCCTTCTTTGTTCAGTGAGAGTGTCCTCGAGCAGCATGAGGGGCATTGAAGTCCTCTGCTATGATCAGCATGCGCTTCTGGGCTGCCTGTTTTGCGAGAGGAAATAAATGACCAAATTTGTGCCCAGTATATTTTGGGCTGTTCTATGCGTCAAGTATGTATGTCCTAAATGCATCTCGTTTTGGGGGAAATATGACAACAATGTCATGTGCGATATCAACGCTATGGAATTGAGATCTTTGACCTGGCACATTCCGTTGAACCAAGACCACCGTTTTTTGATTGGTTAATTCCGTTGAACCAAGACCGCCGGGAGTTTAACTGCAGTGCCTGTTTCCTGTAAGACAATAACTACACGGGGTAACTCCTTAGACTGAATGAGCATCTGCAGATTAGGCTCACCTGTTTTCCGAAGTTCAGTTCGGGTTTTGACGAGTGACCAGGTGTCAGGGCGAGAAGGAGTTGCCACCAGTTGTTGTTTTGGGTCCCGCCTCTTTGGCGTGGTGCGTGTAATGATCCTGAGGTTTGTCTTGTGATCGCGGGAATTCGGTGTCGTTTTGAGGCGTCCTGTTGATGTTGTGCCCTTCAGTCACGATCTGTGGGGTTGGAATCGTTTAGGGCAATCCGCAGCCCCCATGAGATGAGGACCCTCACAGACGATGCACCTGGGAGAACGGGGGTGGGCTTCAGCGGGCTTCACTGTGCCGCAGCTGGAGCCGCGGGGACGACCTTGAGCGTTCGAATTCGGGAACACGTCTGGTCTGTGTACGGCCTGCCAACATGTTGTGCAGGCCTCTGTCTTCCTCCGAAACGGCTTGCAGCGATAGGTAGTGGCCCTGCAGGAGACCCAATGGGGGACTTGCATGCCATCTAATAGAATTTGAACCATATTTTATGAGTTCAACCTTTTGGCGTCCAGTATTTTAAGATGCGAGTTGTAGTTGAAAATGCTGTTCATGATCTTATCCGGAGTATCGTCCTCGGGAATGTTGAAGATTACACCGACAACGGTGTTGGCTGGTTCCGTGACGTGAACTGCAATTTCATACTGCTGTCCACGGAGCGTGAAGGAGTTGATGTTGGCGTACATTTTCGCTCGCTCCCCTGATGGCGTGCTGATGATGACGTAGTTGGCGTTAATTCTTATCTGGTCATCTCCGTTATGGGATAATCCAGCTTGAGCATGGATGACGTCGGCTAGCGTTGCTTGTGCGACAGACGTTAGTGCTAGTCCGCTGCGTTGGCGTTGGATAATTTTGACGTCGCAGGCTGGCAGTGGGGAAGCAGGTGGCTGTCGCGTCGGAGGACGCCAGCGGCCTTGTTGTGAAGCACGCATTGAGCCTGGGGTATTCATCATTCTTGTGGAAGCTTGTTCCGCGGCATGCAAGATTTGTTGGCGGTGCCAGATGGTGGCCCAGCCAGGCTCCTCAAACTCAGCGGGGTCCATCTCTTCACCTTCGACGACATTTTCCCTGCTGTGGAATTGAGCGGTGTCGCTGCGCCGAAACCGGAAGAGTGGAACGGCTCCGCTGCGGCTCAGGCGAGCGAGGTGGAATCACGAGGCCGATGTAGGCCTAGCGCGGACGGCGGCATGGTCCAACTTTCAGATGGTTGTAACTGTCTGGTGGGCACTCCGATGTCCAAGATACAAGATCCCAAGAATCCCTGTGACACAGCGATCCTCGTGGTACCAATCGTGAGAGCGGGGGTGTCAATATACTAAAGAAACGAGGGGCTAAAGACGGGCCTGGTGTGAAGGGCATCCGCCGAGGACAGCTTCTAACTCAGGGGACCAATTGCAAAGCATGATTACCGCACTGGACAAGCAGAGTAGAGCCGTAGGCCCTAAAATTAATAGGCAGAAAACTAAAGCAACCTCGCGAGAGCACAGCGGTTTGAAATAGGTGGCGAGGCAGTTTAAGGGGTAAGCTAATATGTCTACTTAGGCCGCGTTTTGATCTCGGATCCCAACCATGAGGCAGAGATAATTAGAAGGATAAGATTGGGATGGAGTGCATTCGGCAAGCACTCTCCGATAATGAATGGCAGCCTACCATCATCCCTGAAAAAGAAAGTGTATGACAGCTGCGATCGAGGCGAAAAGCAAACACGCCCGTGTGTTTCAGATTTCGGCGTACGTTAAAGGTCCCCAATGGTGAAAATTAATCGGAAGCCCTCCGCTACGGCGCACCTCCTCGCATGTGAAGTGTTGGCGCACTAAACCCTAGAATCAATCAATCAATCAATCAATCAATCAATCAATCAATCAATCAATCAATCAATCAATCAATCAATCAATCAATCAATCAATCAATCAATCAATCAATCAATCAATCAATTTGTCACAGCTGCATCTTACCAGTACTCACCTACGGGGCAGAAACTTAGAGGCTCATCACAAGGGTTCAACTTAAATTCAGCACGACTCAGCTAACAATGGAAAGGAAGATGATAGGTGTAACGTTAATGGACAAGAAGAGCGCGGAGTTGATCTGGGAACAAGCGCGTGTTGCGGAAATATTGGTAGAAATTAAGAAGCAATGGGTGTGGTCAGGGCATATAATGCGAAGGCGAGATAACCATCGACCATTAAAGGTAACATAGTTGATCCCTCAAGAAGGCAAGCATGGCGGGGTGCGAGAGAAAGCTACAAGGCCAGATGAGATCAAGGAGTTTGCGGGAACAAATTGGCCGCAGTTAGCACAGGACCGGGATAATTGGAGATGTATGGGAGAGGCCTTTGCCCTGCAGTGAGCTAGATAGTCTGATGATGATGATGATGATGATGATGATGATGATGCCTTTGTTCCATTTGGTTTCAACCGCCTTGGTGTAGAGGTGTTCTTGTTTTGAATTACTTTGCCCGATGACAGCCTGTACGCTAATCTACCGCTTCCAAGTAATATAAGCTTGGTCAATCATAGAAGGAGAGGCGCTCCTTTTCATCTTCTCCTCAATACCTTTCGGGGACTTCTGTATCAGATAATAACGAGGTTGGCGTACCGTTTCTGAAGGTCCGCTACCTCCCTGCGGCCCGCTCAGCGCGACAAGAGAGACATCAGCATCAAAACTTATAGCTCAGCGTTAATCTTATCTCCCTCGACGGAGAATCATTCGCCTCACTGCTCGTGCCCTGTGCGTGTGTAAGCCAAAACTAGATCCAAAGTAAACATAAGAATTGATATTCTAGGCGCTCAAAATAGGCATGATGCCACTTTTATTGCCTTATTTTACCTTTTTTATATAAGTTAGTGGCTGGCACTATGTAATGGTCCTACATATAATTTAAAGAAGCCGCTTAACTTTCGAATAACCAAGGCAAGACTGTCTTACGCGGAACTGCATAGAAGTGGGCCTGCGCATCGGTAGACGCTTTTCGCTTACGTTCTAAACGTTGTTGAGGTGTGTGACATCTCTGCCTATACGGAAGCACTTTCGCAGTTCAGTCGCTCATGTTTCAACTATAAAGACACGGAGTGCGCTGTTGAGCGCTCGCCTCGCTGAGGGAAACCTTTTTGGAACTCGTCGAGTAGCGTAAGCGGTCGTCAGCGCACGCTCAGAGAGCCCGGTCAGCGAAGCGGGGGCTCCGGTAACGCTGCTTGCCCCGGAGCGCGCCACGCATGCACAATGGAGCTTGCGTTTGCTATCGGAACGAAGGAAACTTAAAAAATGCTCAGCTAAAACTTTTTAATGATAAAGACGCACACTTAAATATGACACGTCGCATACTGGGCAGGTAATGAGAAGCTCCCAGAGGAGAAGTTTCTTGTATCATCGTTACGCCGCGCGCAGTAGGCATTCCTTTGTAAAACTCCTGAGCGCCCACTTAGCGCCGGCAGGTCGTCGGAACACTAAAGCTAATCCAGAAATATCCGACACTATAAAACAACTTATATGGGTACCTGGCCAACAGGGAGTGGAGGCTAACGAGGCTGCGCACACAGCCGCCCGAGCGTCTCTCCCCAGAGTTCCTCGGACTTCCCATACTCTGACCGTACGCTCGTACCTTACCCGCTAACCACATTCTCTGATGTCACAACATACCTGCACCTAAATAGGCAGGCGTTCCCGGTGCCCGCCAAGGACCTGGATAGGACTGCGGAGCGCCATCTTCGCCGGCTGCAGACGGGCTCATGCATTCTACAGCCCCGCAATGCTCAAACACATCAACCCGTCTGGTTCGTGTAACTTCTGCGGTCAGTGGGCAGATACGATCATACAGTTTGGACCTGACAATATAATCCAAGGATAATAGCCAAAGTGAAGCCAACGAGGGAGGGCTTGATGGCGGCCGTGTCTGGCTGCTCGGACTTGGAGTCTCAGCGGGCTCTCGTCCAGCGGACACGGGCGGCGGCCTCGACCAATGGGATCCCGGACTGAGGAATACCACCCACGCTAGAGAGGCTTAACCGCCTTTCCCTCCATTTAACTCCGTTTTGTACAATAATAAAGTTTTTCCTCCTCAAGCTCCTCCTCCTCTAGGTTTTTCCGTTCATAATGCTCTCATAATAATTTGGTATCGTGACTATCGATCGCCTAGAGGTGCCCAGATGACGGCACCGTACGACGGCCAACAGGCCACAGCTGTAGCTTGAAATGCGAGCTAATCGTGGACAACTCACTTCCAAGAAACAATTGGCGCAGCAGTCACGCCAATCGCGGTATTCCTGGGTTAATTCTCTACGCTTGCAGATGTTGGGTTCGACCGAGTTTTCGTCGCACCAGTCATCACACTCCCTTTGGTTGAGACCAGCTGAGACACGTTCTTTATTTTCGCTAAAGATGCCGTTGCGGATGTCCATTTATCAGAAAGCATCGAAGCACGGAACGCATTTATTACTACACAGAAAACTACATTGCATACTACAGCCACCGTAATTTGTTCCATGCTCCAAACGAGCATGGATTAGGCTGCCAGAACCGCAGTTGCTCTGGCGGAGTTATAAATGCAGTGCGATGAGTGCGGCTGGCCGATTTGCGGTAATTCCCTGCTGCTCCTAATTCCGCAACATCCTTAGCAGTTATGAATTAGTTTATTATGTCGGCGTTGAAGGGAAGGTTCTAGAGCTGTCGTCGCACCATGCACGGACCATTACAGTTGCACGGCAATTGCCTCTCACCTAGTGATCGCCTCTCACCTATTGCTTCATTACCTATTTATAGTATATAAATGGCTGTAGGTTTCTTTCACGTGTTTGAATTGTGAGTGCAAAGTTTCCTTCGCAAGTACACCATATATTTGCGTTGTTTGTAAGCACTTTTCAGCGGAGCATAAAAAAGAACTTCCAATTGTTACCAATAGGGCAATTTTACCTTCACACGGAAGAGGCTTGTTGGTGTGAAGAGGTGATAAAATGTCTGGAATACAGCTGAATAGGCATCTGCTACGAAGCCAACGCGCTCAGATCTTGCTTCCTGTACTATTAACCACCATTCCTCTGCGTTCATTCTACATTCTGCATTCATCCTAAGCTTGTCATTCCAAATCTTCGCTGAAATGACAGGGGATGGAAGAATCGCTTGCGTCAGAGAAAATGATTTTCTTTTGAAAAGAATATACGCCGAATTTATATCTTAGAACTCACAAGGAGACTGGAAGTCTGGCAAAAAGGTATTCAATTCTTACGAGATTGAGTCGCAGTTTCTTGTGATTAAAAATACTTTTCGTGGTTGGGAAGTGTGGGGACGCCAAGGAGAACACGGAATATTTGCCATGACTACCTCATGGTAATTTATACCAGGAGCTGTGATAACCGATGACACAAAATGACTATTGAGAAAAACAAACCGAGTACTCATGCGCTAGTAATTACAAGTCTTGTTGGGGCTTATACAAATTGGTATAATGAAAGGCCATTAATAACTTTACGGAAAGAAGTGGACAAAATTGACGAGGTGGAAAGTATTCGGCGCGAATTAGTCCACCGTATGGTAGGCAAGTGAAGATCTGCAGCTACAAGAGCATATGTCGCACCTAAGGCAAATGAAACATTATTCAATTCAAATAGATGTTGCGGAGTGTTCGATCCAGGCGTTGTATAAAACAAGCCGATGGCGACAGATGAGCGGCTGCAAAGCGAGATTTTTCACCAGATTGCATGCATGTTTCACTACCGTTTTTAATGAAGTGCTTCTCAGGCTATTATGAACCAGAAAAACAAATGCAAGGCCGTTCGAATTTCGATCTTTGCGATTGACACTGAATGGGGGAGGAAAATACTCACTATTCCTTATGGTCCAATCCAACCACGATTCAATTTCCTAGACAACAGGTGGCTTGCTCATCTGTAAGAGGGATTCAAATTTGTTTGATATGCTTTTATGCTACGCCCAAATGAAACGTTCCGTAGCACTGAATTATGCGAATACGGCGTTTATACAGAGTTTAGTTCGCCCAGGCGTAGCTAAATGTGACATTCTTTCTAAAAAAAGTTACATATTATGTTATCACTCAATGACGAAGTTTGGCACCGTTTTTGTGTTCCTGTCTTCAATAAAGGGCGAACTAGGGTACCTTATGAGTTCCATGTATTTCGTATGCACTGAATTCATACCGGCAACCACTGAACGTTTCTGTCGGCTTTATAGGAGCAAAAACGGTGTCAAATTTTGAGAGGGTACGCACTGTTTTGTTACCTTGTGTTTTTCAACTATCCCCATTTTTATGGCGGCCTTGTGTTAGGACAGCTACGAACTCTGTATTCCCGCGATTCCGCGTATACGAAACGTTACAGCATAGCGGCAACAAATGGTTATGGATATAAAGTTGTTTAGTCTGTACTTAGGATATTTTTTGGGTGGTTTAGTCTTCGTTGGCGGCACTTCAGCTGTGGCAGCGAATGTGTTAGTTGTAAAATCAAATAAATGTCTTGTTGTTCATTGAAAGCTTGTGGCAACTTAGTTTCAAATCCCTGATATGTGACCGCAAGAAATGATACAATTGTTTTTACAGCAAAGCTGTATACCTGTGCCGCCAAAGGTTTCATCCCCATGGCCAAAAACAATCTCCGTGGGCAAAAACGCCAAGGCACCAAGACCTCAAACGCTGACCTCATGGGTCAGGCTAATGAGGCATGCAGCACAGAGCTGTGAAGTCGCTTAAGGAAACAGGAAAATAAGCATCTAAACTGCAATATTGGTGATATGGCCCCTGTGAACGATGTCCCCTTTCCCACCATGTGTTACAGGTAAAGATTATGTTTGCAGATTATCTTTGAAGGCTAGGCAGGACTAGTGTCACTATATGGAGCAGTTCTTGCCCAAGGCGCTGAGCGCAGGGTTCAGTCTAGGTAGGATTCAGCATTTGCTGCCAGAGAAGCCTAGCGGGATCAGTAGATCAGTTATTAGAGTGCCGCCACTTAGGCACGCAAGTCAGTAGCGGCTGCCGTTTTGTAGTTCATCAGTGTTGCGAGATTGCCGCATCTACGGTCTCGGCGTTAGCTTTGACAGGGTCGCTCGTTAGAACACTATCTAAGATGCAGCAAAACTGCATCTTTGGTCAGTCTTCTGCTGCTGAAATTCCGTTACACGTGTTTTGATTCTCATTCGGAACGACTCCGTCGCGAGCAACCGCATGAAGAGAGACAGAGAGAGAGATGAGATAGAGGAAACGTTTATTTGCAATGAAATAGCAGGGAGGACAAGCTAAGCCTACAAGCGTTGCCCGAGAAAAACGCAGAAACAACAAAATTGCGGTGCCCATGAATCGTCACAATGTAAAAAAAATGTCACGTAATGCGAACTGACAAATGATCATGGCGGCGGCACTGAACAACAGGAGAAAAGAGTGGCGATACTCTCTACTCCTATCTAGGGCCTAGCTGAGCGCAAGGGACAAGCCCGCCGAGACGGCGGGAAACATTTCATACCCTCCTTCATCACCATTTGTGGTTGTTTACAACAAGTTTGCTGGGCATCATCTTTTGCAGGGCAGGAGGGCGACCAATTTTTTATAAGTCTGAAGTGTGGGAGTTGTTTTCGGTGATACGGAAATACTTTCTTTTAGCTTTGCCCCAGCAGCGAGTAGGCGTTGTTTATTTTTCAACAAGAGTAGTTTCAGTATTATTTTCTGTTATTTTGTCGACGTGTACTTCTCGAGACGAGTAGCCCTTTCAACGCGTGTGGGGGGAATGTGACCACTTAGTTTCTCGGAGCAAAAAGATACTTGTCTTCTGATTCGGACCACGCCTCTTGGTGCTCGTCTGCAATGCTGTCAAAGATTGCATTCTTTCTACGTACTTATTGTCAAGGTTGTCCTGGACGTCGGCAATGTCGCACGTGTCGACGCCAGTTTTTCGTCGTTGGTGATCGTCTTCTGGTGGGAATGCAGACGTCAGGCTACCTTTGAATGCTTTATTTGCACCGTTATTTCAGGTGTTTTCTTTTCAAAGGTCTGGCGAATGTAATAGATTTTATCAAGAAGTTAAGATTGTTTCTGCTGTATCACAGGAATATTCATTATCACCTCAAACATTTGCTTTTTCTACTCAGGAGTGAGAGGCCCTGGGCTTACCTCAATATCAATGGCGAGTAGCAACACTGCCAGGACAAGACTAGCATATTCAAAGCACTTTTGACTCATGGGTAATGCACAACAAAGTAGCCTGTACAAAGGCGTGGTGGAATCCTTCGGCGGGCAAACTTGTTGCCTTCCACACTAGAGTGAGTCATAAGCCGCAATAATTCAGCCTTACTTTGTGGAGACGTTTTGTCTCTCTATACCGAAAGCATCCAGTGGGTGACCTAGCACGACTGGAAGTTAGTGTGCGCCTCTGTGAGTCTGTCACCATCTAGGCGATTCCCAGTAGGGTGAAGGTCAGGGAAGATGATGTCGGAGGCGTTTAAGCGTCAGAGTACAAAATGATCCTTCAAACATGTCCTGCTGCATCAAGAATTTGTTAATTACTGCGAGCACTTCAGTAACAAAAAAAATTCAATTTCTTCCTGCATATATCTCTATGTTCGACAAATTTTGGGGTAATCTGCTGGGAACACGCTTTTAGAACTGTTACGCTGCAAGAGATTTCGAAGCTGTTACGTCACAGAACGTTCACGCAGCAACTAAAATACATGGACATCGAATTTGCAATCCCACAGTGCCCGAGGATCGTGAAGGTGCTTGCATTGGTATTTCTGTCCCGGTCGCGACAGATGCCAGGGCCGTCGAAGAGGTGGAAAGTACCGAAGTCAGCGTGGTTGCCGTCGGAGGGGACGGACTGTGCGTACCATGTTGCCGAGCACCACTGCTGCCGCAGACCCGCTCATACATCTGCACGAAACCACATGGCACACGCTGACCACAGTCTTGGCTTTAGACGATGTTTGCTAGATGCCGCCAACTCGCGCATTAGGACGTTGTTGTTTGAAAGATTTGGAAACAGAATCGGAGATTACGATGTTATAGGGGTTTGAGGTGCCTTATCATTTGTAGAATAAAGTGAATTGGCTGGCTGTCTTCTTGGGCTGAACCGAATGCACCGATGCAAATGCCGCGTAACTGCCGCTCCCCTCTCACGGTCATACACCAGAACTGCTTGTCGTGCGTGTTGATTCATCCTTTAAGGGTCATGGAGCATGTTACAGTTACAGTTGCCGCGTTTGACCTCTTTGGACAACATGGGTTGGGGCAGCATGAGTTTGTGTAGGCCCACGTTGACACCGTTTATAGAGCAATTTATTTTCAATTTCTTTAGGGGTATTTGAGGAAACACTAGCGTGTTTAAAGCAACGCTGGCTATGAGGACCGTAGAAACGAAGGATTGCCATATTTGTGAATATTTTCTTGATGCTGCCCAGTTTGGCAAGCGGTACCACAGGTTCTATGCAATGACATGTATGAGATTGAACACAGTTCAAATAGAGCACGGTTATGTATTTTATCACGCATCTGAGTTCCTATGCAGACCAACCCGCACACATAATAGCCGTCATCGATAGAGACATGGATTCTGAAACTTGCCATGCGGAATATTCTCCTCTTGCAGGTGAAGGCGAGAAATATGGAGGCCCCTTGCAGTCCGCCCAGCACAATGAAGGGGTACCAGAGGAAGCGCAGCCCCGACAATGCTGCGGCGAAGCCAAATGCCCACGTCAAGCCGAGGAGAGCGGCCAGCTTCGCGTACAGCACCAACCGGCTTTTTTCTTGGTTTGTTGTGTTCGCCGCTCGTCGAGCAAGTTTACCCTGCAAGAGTCAGAAACATTTTTCTTGAAGCATAGTGTCGTATATTTAAACTTAAAAAGGGGAACTCCGACTTTCTTGCATTTAAAGGTCGTGAAACCATAAATCCTTGAGAAAGACCGTACAACCGAATGAGGCGGAAAAGTCATCCCTGCCACATTGCGAACAAAGCCGTTTGTCTTTTCAAGTAAAGTTACACGTAACGCATTTCGGTGGGCAGTGCAACTGATGAATGCCTCATCACCCTAGCTGCACATGCTGTACAATTAGTGCAGATGATAATGCGCTGCCCGTGAAGTGTATGCTGACGTTTCTGTATGCCCTGCTCAAACTAAGATTCTGTTATAAAGTGAGCCCTGCATATGTGAGTTGCGTGACATATGAAGCGTGAAGGGGAAAGGTTTAGTTGCATCTTAGGCTTACAGAACACACAAAACCTTTGGAGCTGCTGGCAAAGACAGTTCGGAAAGTCCACATGTTTGTGCGACTTCAGAAATTTCACGCAGCCTTCTATCGATCGTCCTAGCATCAGGCAACGTATTAGCGGCGTTGTTCTGCAAATACAGCAAGGCAATAGGTTGGAACATGATCCCGCTAGAAGTGCATATCCTTTCTTTTGCGATAAAAGCGGTAAATCACATCTGGAGTGTCGTCTGGCATCTGTAGGAGCTATGGCTCTTTTCGCAGAAAGGTGTGCCTGCACACCTTCGCCTGTTCACCCAGGCAGCTCAACGAAGGCTGCTTAGTGTTTGTGGCTTCCTCAACCCTATGATAAGTTTGTGTGACCAGGACGGATTTCCGGTGGAAGCACGTAACGACGTAAGTGCGTACAGTCATTAACAACTGAAACGCGAAACCGAAAATTTTAACCAGAACACGCACAATTTGTGTGTTCCAGTTGAAATTTTTTTTGTGATTTTTTTGGTGCAAGTGAAATTTGCGCGTGGCTTTCTTCCAGTAACAAACATTGAACATGCCTTTTGCGAAATCTACCACTAGCGAACCATTATTTGATCTCCGCTATTCATATTCGTTGATATTTCCTGTTCCGTTTTATATTTTTGTGTTCCGATTTCATTTGTCCATAACTGTACATGCGTGCTAACCGGGGAATTTGAATAAAAAAGAGCATGCATTACTTGATGTTCTAATAAAACTCTCCCTGTAAGCAACGTGTATTATGAGGAGCGTAACCAAGATTTAAAAACAATTGTCTGCGGCTTGGCTCAGCCAACCATGGATATGCGAAGCGAAAGCTTGGCTTAGCCTGGTCAAGTCTGGGTTTCACTTCGTTAACATTTGATTTAGCTGTAATCACTATACTATTCGCCCAAAGCCTGCTTTTGTCTACGGTTGTGGATCCGCCGAAAAGAAACAGGCAGTTCAATGACCTTGTCGCTCCGGGCACGTTGGTTGTCATGTTTTGAACGAGTTTAACGGCTCGTCCTCCTCTGGAGATCAGCGGTACTGGAGTTATAGTGACTTGCTCATTACCTTCCTTCCTTTGTTCTTGATTGCACATCCAAGAGGGCTTTCGCCGCGAGCACTGCTGACAGACTATTTTTCTGTTGTGTTGACTGGCAAGATGGCCTTGTGTCACGCAGTGAAAGCAGCGTCCCTCTCGAGGAAGACGCGTCTTCTCCAATAAGCTGTCTTGCGTGGATAGATAAAAATATAGATTTCATCATTCCAGACGTAGCACTGTGCAAAAATGCTACAAACTACTTTTGGGGACCTGCATACTGCTGATTGGAAATCGTATCCCGGAACTCGTAGTTTGACGTAGTCGATGTCTTTGCTGCCCAGAATTCCATCCGTGCCCCACCCCCAAGGGTCTTAACATGCTCGAAGGTCTTCTGCTACACGTAAAATGGTTCCAAAGAATCATCATTCTTGATGGCTGCATGGCCCTCTTTGACCAGTTATGGTATCTAAGAACCAGATCTGGAGGTAGCGCCTGGAGCAGAACGTTTTGAGGTATGGAGCAGTATTACTTGGGCTCGTCCCTAGAGCTTTTGTACTTACGCAGTGAGCTTAAGCGGGGTCATAAAAGTTTAGCAATCGCTCTACATTGTATGATGAAGCAACTGGTTTCGAATCAATGAGGGCTTGAATATGATCCCGCATAAGTAGCGCCTTAGCTATGAACCTTTGCTTCAGTAGTGCTGTCGCGTCCTTGTAACAGTGCTCTATTGGAGCCACTCCGTGATCGGAGCCTGGCCTGATATTACTGAAGCGGCTTTACCCGTTTGGGTAAATATTAGAATTTATCCGCTAGTCATGTCCATCGTAGTCTCATGTTCATAATCAGGTTCATGTGTATCGTAGTCTCAAACTAGTTACAGAATTGGAGACCGTTTTTTCGGTCTCCTTAGAATTTAGCTAACTCGAGGACTGGTAGCTTCGTTCGCGTTGGTACGGTTCGGATAGGCGTTGGGCTTGTCTGATTAAGTAGAATAGAAGGCTTACCGTTCGTAAGGTCTCGGGACCTAAAGCGAAGCTCCACTGTAACGTCGAAAACTCGGTCGTTCAAAGTTGCCTTGTTCGATGTTTCTGTTGGGGCTAGATTGTCTAAGGTGTCCCAATAAATTTCTTTGTCTAGTTTCTGGATAAATCGTGAAAGAAATCGATCAGCTCGAGAGATATAGACATGTCCCTTTCTGTGGTGAGATTTCTATTCCGACGGCCCTCTTCGATGCTCCGAACGATGCCTTCGAGCTTCTTTTGCGGTGGACTTCGCCGCCTTTGCAATTCCTTTTAATAAAGCCAATCGTTGGTCTCAAGAATGTGCTCCGCTGGACCAAGAGTCATCACAATCAGGTAGCGGTCCTGCTGCTGGTCGTCTCCAACGACAATTTCCTGGTTTCGGCGCCCAGATGTGGAAGTGCAGGCACGAAGGACAATGACCGTTATGCAGAGATGGGTGACTGTGGAGATCTCTATCTTGTAAAGGCAACTATAAGTAAAAGGTTAAGGCAGCACGATCCTCCACGTGATGAGCAGCACCGATGATGGTGATGTCTTCAGGGCATTAGCGATGATGAAACAAATTTTCTACGGAGGAAGTTGCTTCGATATAAGGGGTGGTAGATAAAGGAAGCAAGGACGAGTTAAATGATGTAGAAGACACTGCCGTATGTATGTTGTAGTATGAAAAGGTAAGATATGGGCGGGTGTCTCGTATGCTATCACCTATGCGGGTAGGGGAGGAAGTGTAAGTGTAGGTGGTGAGTTGTAGTTACTGCGTGAGTTCTCAGGGAAGCCGGCCTTTAAAACAGGTTCTTGGTTAGCCCCAAGAAAGGCGGGCGGCGTTGATGTCACCGCATATTACTTTTGGGTCCTTTCAGGCAAACGGTAAAGTTTGTTCGAAGAGGGGCAAAGCTTCGTATGTGATTTTTTAGGAGGACGCTGCATATTTTATGAATGTTTCTATTGGTCTATAATGGTTTTGGGGTCGGATGATTGTAAGGAGGTGCGGAATGGGTGAGGTGTGGGTATGAGGGGTTGCTATGAGGTGGCGGTGGGTGAAGATGCTGACAAGTGCATGCAACGTGGATTGACGGGCAGTATAATGAGGAGTTGAGGGGAGTATTTACTTCTTGCACGGCAATAAGGAGGGGCGGGAGGTGAGCAATGGTAGATGGGCTTGCAAATTTATGAGCTTGTGTTAGAAGCCGCGCCGGTCGCACTGCCATATGACATGCGGTTCCTAATAGTTCTGAGTCATGGTTCGTACTGTCTGCCAAGACAAGCTTTCTGGTATGAGAGGCAGCGGTGTATTTGTGAGGGGAATAAATTGTCAGTCCCGTTAAAGGAGGTTATTGTGTAAGTCTTTTACTCTCCATTTTATAGCGGCAATTCCATCCTTTGTTTGCTTGAATGTTCTGAACGCCTTTTCAATTTCGGTGGGGATGGACTGAGAAGGACAACGGTTTGGGCTTGTTGGTTCATAGCCACAGAGAAACCAAGCGCAGTAAAAAATGGAGGATGACGCATGGACAGGACAAGCACTGAATTGTCCGACTGTCCGGCAGGACAATGAACTGGATTTCTGTAGCTGGTGGGGTCGGAGTAGCCGGTGTCAGGGCTTTAAGTATAAGAGGTGGCTCCGCTTTTGGTGCATCTAGTTGGGAGGTTGGTGTGGTGGCTTGGGCTTTCAGGAGGGCATGTTCTTGAGCAAGCCGCTCATTCTCATGCTTAGTATCGAGCAGTACGGTAAGGAGCTCCTTTATTTCCTAAAAGAAGCCATGCAGACAAAATACAAGTTGTCTTTATTCGAAACCTTTGGTATTTTGTACTGCGCCTCGCCCATGTCCCGCAGCAAAGAATGCTTTATCGCTGAAAAATTGATCAATTTAAGTGAAACTTTTAATTGTCCCAC
The DNA here is from genome assembly GCF_048455015.1 of Haemaphysalis longicornis. Classification (NCBI taxonomy): domain Eukaryota; kingdom Metazoa; phylum Arthropoda; class Arachnida; order Ixodida; family Ixodidae; genus Haemaphysalis; species Haemaphysalis longicornis. The sequence continues at coordinate 1,611,665 of NW_027526319.1, forward strand.
ATGTCGTGCGTTTCGTGACGTCTGCGATGTCGTAAAAAGGAACGGTTTTCAAGCGAACGTTAGTGTGCTTTTAGACTCTGCAGCGGACTTCGGAGCATTGTTTACCGTCAGTCCCCTTAGATGGCACTAACATACCGCGCCGGACCGCAGTCCGCCTTTGCTTATTTTTACTGTATTTCACCTCGCTGGGTTTCGTTGCGGTAGAAAGTAATTGTTTCGGTATAGACGGGGTATGCTCGACGATTAGTGTCACGTAAGACAATGTCGCTCACGCCAACTGGCTTGTGTTGCGTGAGACAACCCCAGCGCACCGGACTGCTGTAGAGGTATAGTGCGCGCAGAACCAAAGGAGGCGCTCTAATACTATTGTGTTCACGTGTACTTTCACTATTACGCTTTTTACTCCGCTATTATTACTGCTATACAATGAATATGCATTACATTTAAGCGAAAACAACTTGTTCTGCAAGCTTAAAAGTCCTGCCAATCTTACGTTTGCTTTTGCCGGCCTCAGCCAATGGCAGTGCTGTGCATATCAAGTAACATGTTTTAGTGCGGGCGATGAGCTTGTGAGTCGCATAGCCGTTTCCTTTTGTCCTGATTAAATATACTTATTTGAACAAATTATTCCCTGTTTTCCTAATGACATAGCTTATTTGAACAAAGTTTGCATTATAAGTGGATTCAGTATATTCAAACGTGGCAATTTTTTGAATGAACGAACTTGTCTTGTTTGCATGGCATATTCAGGCATGTTTTTCATTAGAATATGTAAAAAGTAAGTGCGCATGAGTATTTAGAAGAAAGCATTTTGTGTGCTGTGGACAACAGGCCGGCGGCATTAACCTGGCCATGGACGGTTTGACTGTAAGTGGCCAGTCACTTAGTTGGCTAAAGGGCGTCTTGGGGAGTGGTCTGTTTGTGAGCATGGGCAGCCTGTATGACGGTGTCGACGATGTCGCGTCCACGAAAAAGTGTAGGACGATCATACCGATTCCTGGTGTCTGAAAACGCTTCTGGCAGCCCGCCACTTAGGTGAGGAGGGTGCGCCTCACTGAACACATTTGGGGTCACACGGCAGTTGGGTTAGAGCATTGCGTAGTCTACGGGTGTGGCACTGGGCTTTAAGAGAGGGGTTGGGGTGCACACCACAACAGTGACCAGATTTCCAACAGGCATAACTCGCCTTGGTTTCTTGCTTGAATGGGTAGCACCAGATGATGCTAGAGAGGGAGTGTAGGCGGAAAGGCACTCGGTCTCCACCGAAGTGGACTTGCTCAATGCTGGTGTTAGGCACTCGCTTGTCTTCAAAGATGTTGTATGGGCTGTTGTACGATTTGAGGGTGGTCGTGACGGTTGTGTCGTCGTGAGTGGAAGGCACTTGGAGTAACGCGCCAACGATCGTAGAGCTTGGAAAGAGGATGTGGTTGGCCAGCGGGTACATGACGCACATCAACTCAAGTTGTGTCGTTTCAAGGTGATGTTGGGCGGGGATCTTCGACGGACTGCTGATGTCACAAATTTTGAGCCGTGATGTATTCTCACTTGGTTTTGTTTATTGGAAGGCACTCTGCTGAGAAGGAAGATAGCATCAGCTAGAACGGCACGCTTTAGCTGGACAGGTTGAGGCTCCCCTATGGGCGTAGGATGGCTTTGATGTCATTTTCCTGTAATGAGCCATGTCGTGGTATGGTCGGTTTGCAATGTTTGCGATTTTTTCGTCATTTGAGGACGGTGGGGTTGGCAGATGGTTGGTCCTGAGAAGTACTTGCTGTGGCTTGGCGGCGTATGTCACGCAAGCCGGGTGGTAGAAGCGTGGCAGCCTCGATGTTCTCGCCTTCGACTGCATATTCCATTGCGACGGTATAAGTTTAGATGTTGGCTGGCTGTTCATGCTTTTTCGGTGGTAGCGAGCTCGACGCCATGTTTGAATTTCCCTCTAGGACGGCGACTACGTTGGTGGGGCTGGTGAGAGACTTTGAGGTGGGGTTCGGCCGCGCCGCAGACGCGGTGGCGGTTAGAGTTACGGCCGCTTGGGGCGAGGGCATCGTGGCTGCGCCGGCGGGGGCCGTCATTTTGCTAGACCTCGCCATCACGCTTAGCTCCGGGCTGGCTTACCAAGAACTTCGCAGGACAATAAAATAATTTACATGTAGAATTCGGACATGTGAATGATGTGAAAGTAGTTCTCCCGTTAAAATGCAGCTGCTGGTGGAGTCGGTCGGAAGCTTGGAGTGAATGGGGGCTTCCGGATGCCATTTGATATCTCTCGGGCGCACAGGCGAGTGATCACCGAATGCAGCTAGGGGGCCTCGACACTTACTCAAGCCACAGGGATGGAGGATAGATGCTTAGGGTCACTTGAGCAAAAAGAGTGCTGCACAGACGACACACCTGACATCCAAACAGCGAAGAAGGGTGGCGTGTTGCGCACCAGAATTTATTGCCTTGTTGTGCGGTCTGTGTTACCACCCTGACTCCTGTTTTCTCCCTAATTCCACCATCTCACAATAACGAACTGTGATCGCCTAGAAGCCATTAATCGAAATGTCCTGCGGTCGGGTACTAGTCTACCTTGAATGGCCCCGGTGCCAACTTTGCAGGCTAACGACCAAATAAACACTATCGATAAGCGGCAAACCAACGCCCTTCTGACCGCACCTATAAGCTCTCGAAGATTGGGACAGCTGCTCGGCTAGACCAATACATTGGCCATGTTTTATAAGATACAACATTGAAAGATTGAGACCTTACTAAATAGTAGCGCGTACAGCTGACAAAGAACAAACCGATTGGTCATCTTCATTGCCCCGGCACTTGCAATGCCACGGTCGATGTCTCTGGTCTTCACTGTACAGACGATGTCGCAATCATCGGATATCTAGATGCCAGCGCACAAATAGCATGGTACTCACCCAGCTTATCTGCCCCCGCTTAGCAAAGGTTGACCAAACCTTCATCCTAAACAGCGCTTGACAACACGACGACGAGGAAGAGGGGACAAAAGACGTCGTTTTGTGTCCACTCTGCCTTGTTGTCGTGTTGTCCAGCGCTGTTTACGATGGACGGATACCAAGTAGCCCAGCTGTCGATTGTGTTAACCGAACTTTTACATATGCGGCGAATTCGCTGCCACCCGTGTACCTTAAGGAAATACCCACAATAGATACTGCGCTAGTGTCAATTCTACTATTTGTCCAGGTGGGGCCATGCTCCCTGCTAATCATCCGAGCGAATTCTACGCAAGCCATCCATGCCATTCGTCGCGAGGCACAATCCACATCGTTCGCAGAGGTCATCCACCACTTTGAAAGAAGCACGATACAGCCCATACGCATCCAATGAGTGTTCCGTTCTGCTGTGCCTGCATTTTGGAGGCAGACGTACCTAGTCGTCCATCTACCGTTATGCGACCACTGCCACCTTTCCTTGAAGTCGCTTGCAGACACGTGAATCTAAAAGAGAAAAATCTCCGACGGACCACACAAGCATTCATAGCTCCATGTGGTTCAAACCCCGCTGGTAAATTAGCTCGCCAACATATGGTTGCGCTGCGGAGACTACGTGTTCGGATGGTCCTTATGACAACCGTGACTGCCTCGTTGTCATCAGAGGACCGCGGACTATACGGCTCCGCTATAAAGATTGTGAAAGTGCAGCTCCAGCCGTGGACCTGTCCGCGACTGTATCAAGTTCGCCTGGGGCACCTTCGTGCAACCCGACTCTACCCTGGCTGCCCTCCTGATCTACAAGGCAGCGGGCATGGACTGCTTCACCGAGAACTCCTGAACTGTATATACGAAACTCATCCCTCGTGTTCCTGTGAAGGTGTCGTCTATTATGCCACAGGGCAACCTTTTAAATTTAGCAAAGAGCGCGAGCAAATACCATGCATGTGTTCACTCTCAAACGTGACCCCAGACCGAAATGGAGCGGAACGCAAAGACAATGCAACCACGCGCCCTATACCACTCCATGATTTTCTGCCGGACCCGCTACCTTGCGTGAGCTCGGTACACGCAACGCGCGTATGAAGCCGCCACGTGACTGACACGCGTCACAAACCACAGCACCTCATCGACGCTACCTCGCCCCGTGCATTACCACCGTGCTTTTCTGAACAATTGGTTGAATCTGGTTGATTGATTTATTTTATTCGCCCATTTTTTGTTTGTATGTTCAATATTATTACTTTATTTATTTATTTATTTATTTATTTATTTATTTGCTGTGGGGTTTAACGCACTGGAGCTACACTTGGGCTATAAGGCACGCCGTACTGGGGTTCCGGATGAATTTCGACCACCCGTACTGGGGATCTTGAACGTGCGCCGAAAACTGTACACACGGGCGTTTTTTCGCTTTTCGCGCCGTTTGAAAAGCAGCCACTGCGGCCGACCCCATTGTAACATAAGTACAAAGAAAACCAGCCACATACGCCGGGTTTTTTTGGAACAAAGGAAAATGAGCCTGTTGGAGCATACAGTACCCTTTGTCAGTCTCAGATGGTTGCATCTGAGACTGCCAAAGTATACCGTATCTTCTAACGGGTTCACGCCCCTATTCGGATCGGTCGTACGCGCTCGTGCTACGTGCTGTGGGATGGTTGTCGGAACCGTGGTGTGTGGTTGGCAGCCTGCCCGCATTCACCACATAGGTTACCATATATCAACATTTTAAGGAAGGTAAGCTTTTGCAAATCAGATATCATTGAGAATTTGACAACCAAGAACCCCCGTTAGTTTAAAAAACGGAGAAAGATCTCCATAACACGTAAGACTTGAAAGTAGCGAAGCTCTATGTAACCTTCCCGACTATCACGACAGTTTAAGTCGACGATTGCAGCCGATTCTCTTCTTCGCGGCCGCAACGCCCTTTACTCCATCATTGTGGCTGTAAGTGCGACCTTCCTTCATTTTTTGGAAGTGATAATCATTGGACATCACCTTGGAAGCGCGTTAGCCATGACATGTCTTTCTCGTTCCGAGCAAGTCTTGCCGCGATTACGGTGAACGCCGAATTTTTTTAGCATAACTTGCCAATCTCCCGAAGTGGCTATGCTTCGCTTGAAATACGTGCGCCAATGACGCTGGGCGGTCGTCGCGAGGCATGCACAGAAAAGCGCTAGGCATTTTCTTGCTTTCGTTAACTGCCGTGAGGTCTCCGCGAACCCCGCGCTCGCAAGCGCGCGCTCGGCAATTTCTTGGTAATTTTAAAAGTGGACCCGAAGAATTCCGATTTGCGAAAGAGCTTCACTCTTTAAAAAAGCCACATAGCAATTTTTACGGCCATCTCATTTTGAGTTTTGAAATAGCTCGATGACAGAGAATTTAGAAAAGTATCTTAGGACACGAGTCACAGTTCACAGGTGCACTGTAAGTAGATGAACATCAGATAAGGAACGAATAACACCTTCTAGGATTTGGCTCTTACCATTTGCCGTCAGTTTTATTGCTGTTGGCATTTTTGCTCTCTCTATTCGGGTTTTTGAGGTGTAGATCTAGATTTTATTTTGTGTGTCGGTATCTGTGACTTCGCCCTTTTCCGCCTGACCATTTTCGAGCAAAGATGCATGAATTGGACATTCAAAAAGAAGAATATAACAAAGCTGAAATAAAAAGGAATGCATCAAAGTGGAAGGTTCGGGCGGGTTTTGTGGCTTTAATATCGGCGAGAAAATAAAGGAAATTGTAAGGTAGGGAGTAGAAGTAGTCTAGAAGTGAGAGAAAAGGGGGGCAGGGTACCAATACAAAATTGTCCGAATCTACAAAGTTAATAAACCCATGTCCAACACATTGCTCCGGCCTCCCTCATAATTTTTGTGGCTAGTTTTGTAAAGTCCTACTGCCACAGGGGTACATTCGATATTTTCAAAGAATAAAAACTTAGCCGGCGAGCTGAACGTATGCATACGACTAAAATATCAGTAAACCATGTTGAAGCAAACAGATTGGTTTTTTTATAGAAGTAGTTACGCAACCTTGGTTATAAAAAAGTTCCTTGCGCTCGTACTTAATGACAAGGTTGAGCGATTGCGTGGCTGGAGCGCATGATGTTTAAAATTAACGCAAAGCATTGATCTGTTAGGCGAAGTCGAAGAGTTTGCGTTCTTAATATAATTAAGTGGGAACCAAATACAAAGCGACCAAGAAACAGAACAAAGCATAAAAGCTGTTAGTGTCTTTTACGGTAAAACCGAACCACTTTGTTAGAAGCATTACCGTTTGACAGTTTCTAACTTCGACCTCAAAGGGCCAGAATAGCAAAATGAAAGTTTGTTCTATTCAAACGAAATTGTGGTATTCACTGAGAAATAAACAATTTAAGCAAAAATTTCTATTCTGCAGGGGCATCCTATGGTTCGTGACGTGAGCAAAAAGTTTTTGGGCGAGTACTCTCCACAAACGTTAGTATGCTGGCTGAAGCTTCTACCATCTGCAATAAGCGCCTTTAGTTACCTTTGTTATCGTCAGCCCTCCTAAATGGTGAAAGATACCGCTCAAGAATCGCCGATAGCATTCGGTTTGCTTCTCACCAGACTTGTAACTGCCGTATTTTTGTTACGGTGAAGAGTATTCGCTCCGTAAAACCTTCTGCGTGACTCCACAAACAGTGTAAGTTAAGTGGCAGTGTCGCCTCCGCCAGTTGGCCCCTGCCGCATCAGACAAGCCGAATGCACCCGACTGTTGTTTTAGGAAGAGTCAGCCGGCACACTGCTTCACGCATGTGACTATGTTCACGTGTTTGTTCGTTTGTTAACTTACGTTGTTTACCAGACCATTCCTACTGATATAAAAAGAATGCGCACTAAAGCTATGCGAAATTAGGTCGCTCTGCAAGCTTTCACGGTTACGTTTTGCTGGGTATTGTCAGCCTCGGCCGATCACAAAATGCGCTACAGAATACGTTATCAGTTCCATTCGGAAAAGTAGCGGGGTAGTCACAGCCTGGTTTTGCTGGTTTTCCTTGTTATATCGCTTATTGGAGTGAACCTTACGTTAAAAGTTGTGTAAATGTTTTTCTAACACGATAATCTTTTGACAGATTCAAACTTTAATTTTGTCTCCATGGCCTCTGAGGATTTTCTGCTCAAAATGTATCCACAATTAATGCATGAACATCTTTGATACAAGCGTAAAAGAACAATGCGCATGACAGAAGGGAACCCTAGTGCAAAAAAAAAAGGAGTCGGGCACGGAAACGTATGCCCAGGAGTTGACTTCGCAGCTTTGAATTCTAGCACCATGTCTTAAGCAGGTGCGAGATGAATGTAACAAAACCAGCAAAGATAACTTCAAGGGTTACCTGCTTTGTAGCTTGATGAATGCTGGCAGCAGTCAGGCAAAACAGGACGACGTTGGCTAAGAGCAGGAGGAGAACGGGTGCTCCGAAGAAGGCAAGCAGGCTGAAGGGGCGATTGATCCAACAATGTGGCCTGCCATATGAAGGACTAAATGGTGACGAGGGCCGTAGATCTTGCAGTATCAACGCAGCCGCCACAAGTGCAACTGGGACCATCCACGCGTACGCAGAATAAAGCAGGAAGGCACCTTGTGCCCGGGATTTACCAATCCCTCTTTTTTGAAAGGTTCCTCGCAGATCTATAGCCATCACGTTCATCCAGAAGAAAGCTGCCAGGTGGGAGGCGTGAGACACAACCGCACATGCAGTGCACAACGCCATGCCCGCTCTCAGGAATAGTCCGCTTCCCAAGAACGTCCCTTGAGCCACGAGGAGTGACACGGCTAGGCAAAGTACAATCCTCGAATGGCCGTTTCGAAGTTGTGGGAGGAGAGCATACGTGATTATGTGTAGCGTCAAACACAGCGCAGAAATGAACAGTGTCACGTTAGACAAGACTTCCTCGAATCCGATTGGTTCTATCGCTGTCGCTCCACTCTTCGTGGACATGCATACTACTATGTCGGGACCGTCTCGATGCCACCGATCCGGATTTAATTGCTCCGAAGTCGAGGTAATTATGAGGGACAAATCCTCTCGAAAAGTAATCTCGTCACGGCTAAAGCGAGTCCAAAGGCAGTCGTCGCGCTGCACGCACACGTCAGCGGGGCAACTAGTTTGAACACAGGTTTTGGAGAGGGGGTCGTAGATCTTGTCCCGGCCACATGTATTGTTGACATGCTGTTGCGGCAATGCATGCCAGTTGCTGAAGTCCAGGACGACTGCGTACGATACGCCCGCGAAGTTTGAGGGCGGTGTTGCTTTTCCCATGAACTGGCTTTCGGCCCCACAGCGCGAAAGATAGGGAGACCTGCTGTTGCATATAGCACAGTGCAGGCTTCGGTAAAGGTTCCATGCCACTGTGTCCCTCATAATGCTTGTGTAGCTGCGGCACTTCCCCAAAACATTAGTGTTTGTCTTCTCTTCAGGGCATGTCCTGACAGTGCTCCACGGTTTGCAAAATCCAAAGTCCAATTTGTTCGCTAAATTTTCTTTCAATTCTTTGATGGCTATTTCACAGTATGTCGAGTTACTGTGTGCTCCCCAGTGGACGATCAGCTTCTTGTAGACGGGATTATATCTGATTTCACGAGCCTTGCCGTTTTTCAGTGCCTGCAAAGAACAACCCAGGCAAACCTGGTTCCATTACCACGGTCAACTGCACAGTGCACTGCATAGCATTCCAATCACACTGCCTTTCCTCAGGCTACGTTTTATTACTTAAGTTAGAAGACACTTATATACATCAATTTCTCATTTCTGCTTGAATTATAAACGCTTTGTTTCATTTACAGATAAATTCCATGGGCTATGTATGGAAAGCTTTCTTCAGGAGAGCCAACTATTTATTTCTTATTGGTTCAGTGAACTAAGGAATTTTTGTTCCATTATTGCAAGGATATCAGCGATGATGCATAAGCATCAACGCTTTGCCCTGCGTTTGCTGGCTCCCTCAAAGGGTGGCTTTTTGTATTAGGTCGAAAAGTTAATATTTTATTCTACAATCATTGTCATTTGCAAAAACTTACTTAGGTACTTCCACAAACATTTCTTCTCCGCACCGCCAATGCCTTGACTAAAACAGGCAATGTGGGCCTATTGTGAAGTTCGTCGTCCTGTTTTTCGGTGTTTCTAATTATTCCAGGTAAAATGAAAACGTCGCCGAGCGATTCCTACTGCACCCAACAGCAAATAACACGCTACAAGCCCGGGCACTCAAACACGTAGCCCTAAAGAACAGCCTCCACATATTATTTGCTATATATCAGCACTGTCTATGCGTTTTTGGTGCTTATTTCAGGAGAGATGAATAAAATTTGGTGCCTTGAGTACAGGGAAACATGTTCAAACGTCCGTCAATGACACTTCGTCATCATCGCTTCCTCGTTACCTGCGCCTTACTATATTGTTGGAAGAAACGAGGAACGAGGTGAAAAGGTGGTGTCCCGCTCCTCAAACGCTTTCTGGGCCCTGCGTAAACAATATTTTAGAATTGGGAACCCTTTCCTTTCATCAATAGTTATCTAACTGCGATTGCTTCCTTTTATTATTGTGCTTTTAGTCCTGATTTATTTGGTTGCGTTAAAACAGGCCCTAAATTCAAACCGAATTTTTTGGCAGGAAAGTAATTTGTTTGTACAAAAAATTTCACATGGACACGCAATCGCCTAGAGAAAGTGCAAATATAGATTCCGTTTACTGACACTTCGTTGTGGCTTAGAGGTGTTGAGATGCTGTACGCAAAGCTGCTGCTGAATAACATTTCGAGTTTAGCCTGCATATTACTAGACGTGGACGTACGATTCCTAGTTTTTCTGGAGAATACATTTCTTATAAATCCCAAAGGGTCTAAGGTTCACACTCACATGCGACGCTTCTCTTTTTGGGCAGTTAATCAGAAGCTCCCAAGGATGGAGGTCCCTTGTATCACCGTTACAGGAAGCACAATAGATGTTCCTGTAAAACACGCCTGAGTGGCGGCTTAGAACCGGCACGTCGTCGAAATACGAAAGCTGGAGGTCACTGCGATCATCGTTCTCGCATCTTGACTTCGTCTCGTCACTGTCGCCGGTGGGAGACCAATTTTGAGGGCACCGCACAACGGCCAAGAGGTTTGTGGTGAAAGCTGGAACGCAGGCAACTCGTGCACGAGGTACTTCTCCGAGGGAACGATTCGCGCAACAGTCACCTATGTCGCTGCACTCCTGGCTTGTTTTTCGACACCTGCACATGTCGCTTCCCAGGGAATCACCATCGCACCAGACCAAGCACCAGCTTTGATTTAGACCAGCGGAAACACGTTCTTCAAAGAGTTCTTTCGACGTCGGTTCCAGCGAAGAAGGCCCTCTGGATGAACCCTGGGTCAAGAACCCTGAAGCAGTTGACGTAGTGAGGACTATAAACAGAAGTTCACAGCGCAGGGCAGCGAAGGTAATCATCTGCGTAGTACAGGCGGGATGAGAATAAGCCGCCAGCATAGCATTCGCTGCTCGCGGAGCTCTAGCGGTGGATGTGCCGGGCTCACAGCAGCCAGCAGACAGTTTATTTTGACGGCGGGTAAAGCAAGTTTCATGCCTTTCAGTTGCAGCAAGCATCGACGCTTCTATTTGTTTTTTACGGGTCCTCAGTGCATTTCTCTAATTGCATCATTGCCTGCTTCTGCTCTGTTTTATTTCTTAATACGAAGTATTCGCCGTGAGTCCACCGCGTTTTCGTATTTCGCTGGCTCCGGGCTCAAAATAGGTTTTCTTCGGGGCTCGCAATTTGTCGTTCAAACAAAAGCGATTGCAGCGAGTGAAGTTGTTGTTGAGATGGCGTCAAAGGTAGGGAAGGGAAGTTTAATCTTCAAAGCGATGAGGCCGAATGGAACGGAAGGCTGATGAAAGGAGCTGATTGCAAATGGAAAGTGGAGGTAGCGGATTCAGTTCGTCAAGATCATCATATAATAACATGCACCATCATCATCGTAACTTATTTATTTTAAGGCTGTCGGAACAACGTCGGTCGAAGTAATGCATTTATAAAGAAATCCCGGGCCATATCGAGTAACGTGAAACCTGCGGTGGGGCGAAGCATGCAGTGTATAAGTGTTTTCTTGGTGCCTTGCCGATTTTGCCCACGGAGATGAAACCATGGAGGGGGGGGGGGGTTATAAGTATACAGTTTTGCTTTAAGGCTCATGTCTTTGAAACACAAAGTGTTCCAGTGCGAGGAGTTGGAAAACGAGTGTCCGGGTGTGTGGTTTTAGTGCACGTTAAGTTCTAGCGCAAAGCGTCGAAGAACGAGCGCCGTGGTATTTACTACCCCGACTACATGATAGTACGATGACGTGAGATGAACACGACGACTGGGACGCTCACAGCCCGAGCCCATAACGGGCTTCGCCCATAAAACAACGGTCAATAACAAAATATTGTCAAGAACAATGACACAGAAGTGTGGTTATACTGCAGCGATAAAACATCTTGTTATAGAATATTTAATTCGCGCCCACAACGATACTAGCGCTTGAAATGTGTTTCCAGCAACTCTTCAAAGTTAAAAGGCTTTGCGTTCGTTCAGTAATGGGTTTCGAAGTCAATTTTACTTCAAAATTGTTATTTATAGAGGAAATGGTTTTGTAAGTGCATTTGTAGAACATTTTAATTGTAGACGTTGTATACCTAACTTTCAGACTGGTGCTCCGGCAAACGCTCTCGCAGGGGTTCTGTAAGAGGAGGTGGCTACGGGGCGCAGGAGAGGGGGGCTTAAGCAGGGGGTCCAAAATGCGAAATTTAATCAAACATCCGCATTTTGTCAGAAAACCCGTCACGTCAGCCGAGGCTAGTATTTTTTCCCTTTCCCCTTACTTTTTGTTATATTTTTACTGGCACATTACTATCATTTTTGCTGTTAATCTGACTTGAAGTGAATGGTTTGCGTCACAAAATATCATTCACGATGTCGGTTGTATCCCCCATGAAGGCATGCATGCTCAAGTTGCACGTGTTGAGTTCCACCCAGAGAGTACAATTATTTATTCTTAAAGAAATATTAACCTAAAATATTGCAATATGTTTGATGCTTGAAGCCGGTAGAAAGCTGGTGCTTTAAACAAATGGTGTTTAACTAAAGTTTCCATTTGATAAGCGAGCCACAACCTCTGTGATAAAAAACTGAGTCACCCAGACCACACAGTTCTTTCAGGAGCCGCAAACTGAAACAGCTGGAATGTGTCGAGTCGCGGAAGGAGAGCAAGAGGTGTCTTAACCTTTAAAAAATCATCGGCAGCATTCGCCTTGAGCCGCTCCTCCTGCAAAACACTACCGAAGCCACTGCCGTCTGGCGCTGCTTGGTTGCATTAAAAACTACAAAATACGCCACATACGGCTCTGCCTAGTGGTTGCATTTGTGTTCATAAATTTCTACATTATGAACAAATTTCCTCTCGATTACGCGGCTTCAAACTGATTTTCAGTGCCACTGCGCCTTAATGTGCGCGGCTTTTAAAAACTCCACGTTTACAAACGTTCCGTTTGAATTTTTCAGCGCATCATGAATTATTCATCGCGATGCTTGACGCGGTTTCGAACGCAGCCCTGGTGACGGCTTTTCCGGTGGAGGTGAAAAGCAAAAACAAAAAGAAATTAGCAGTGGCTTAGCTCGGCTATGCAAGGATATAGTAGCGTGAGCTAAGATTCAGCTGGTTATTTTTAGCTTTCCTGGTTGTGTGGGATTAGCTTGTTTATCTTGCTCACTGCTGCTTCGATGATACACACACGGTATACGTTTTCTGTGACACATGTGTATTCGTCAAGCGGCTCCGGCGCAGCGTCACCAATCGCCCCAGAGCTAAGCTGGTTCAACAGGCACACACCTGTGTTGCTGCGACGCGCGAGCCATCGGTTTCACACCCGGCCACCCCTCACATGATCATCAAGTAAATCGGGCCGCCACGTGCGGAACGGAGGTCGGCGAAGACGCTGGGCGCGTGGGGTATGTGAGAGACGCCGGGCAGCGAGCAACGTTATGTGCACCGTGTGACGTCACTGCTCCTCGCGCATGCGCTGCACGGCTCTCTAGGAGCCACGCGAAACTGCTCCACCACGGCCAGTGTAGCTCACGCTACGAAGCAAAGCGTGTATCGAGATTTCAGCGCAAGCGAAATATCCTGTTACGATTCAGCGCGCCGCTATTGTTTACGCGCGTGCCGCAAGCTCCGTGCACTGCTCCTGTGCTTTGTGGCCGAGCCTACCACTATACGTGTCTGGCGCGTGGGTGTCTCGCTGTCGGTTACATAAACCGTTGCAGCGACAGCCAACGAATCTACAAGTTGAAACTTGCCCCGGCGGGGTGGACTCCGCGGCCGAGATTGGTTCTCCACCCTCTCAAACTCAATGAGCGCTGCTAGAACCCGTCCTCACGAGCTGGAAAAGAGTTTTGTGTGTGTCTGTACTATTTGTATGTCGTGTGTACAGTAATATTTTAGAAGCCGCGGAGCTGCTGTGGCTATTGTGTATAAAACCGCGCTCTCGGTGGATATTTCGCCTTCGGTCAGCTTAAGCTAATCCTTGCGGCCGCTCAACTCGAGTCCTGTACTCTAACCACGCCCGGAAAGGCATTTTTTCTCTACTGCTTCGGCTGATCTCTGTTCATGAGGTAATCTAGTTAAAAGGACACTGAAGGGAATTGTCAAGCTCTCGTTTTTGCTTGCACAGCGTAGACTGGCTCAAACGAACCCACTTTTCATCGTTTATCCGGGCTATAAGGCAGCATTTATTATATAAAGCCCGAAAGAAGAAAAAACAAGCATGCGCGGTCTCCGGCGGCTGCACCAACTAGCCGCAGTGACTTCAGGTAAAGGTGCTACGTGATTATATGATGTACAACATTAGCATTAAAGCAAGTTTTGGTTTCGGTTCTGTGAAACAACATGCTTTGACATCGGACGTTATAGTTGGAGGGGCATTCTCTATATCTCAGTAATTCCCATACCACAGTTCTGTCATGTTTTCGGCTGTAAAATGCCTAAGGTAACCATTCCAGGACGTCTTGGAATAGTAGCAATCACTAGCCGGGGCTTACGCATTGAATGAATGCCCTCCGCTTCAACGCAGACGCTCAAATGCCATTCACTTACCACCAATTTTTGGAGCTTGCCTAACTCAGGCCTGTATCGTAAAAAGCGCGTTCGAACCAGACGAATGGACGGGTGATTCTGGCCTGAGCCCACGGGCCGGAAGCAGTCGGGGCTTATGGCTACAGTACGCCAACGAGAAGTCGCTAGCGCGTCCGTGTCAGAATGCGCGGGTTGTGTGAACTTGCTCGTGGAACAATGAACGTTACGGCCCATAAATTTTGAATTCAGTAGAGGAAACATCCGCTGAAACCGAAAAAATCAACTTATAACAAAAGATGTACCCTCCGGGATTTGAACTTGCGACTTGCAAAATAACAAACGTAGCGCTCGAGACTGCTCGGCCACGGGCCAGCGCAGCCGGTGTTGGAAATACACAATGTATATCCAGTTTACAATTTTATTTAATTTTTAGCATTTCAAGCAGCTTAGAGGAGGAAAACGTTTATTGTGAGCCTGGTGATGTGGGAGTGGCTCCTCAGTCCAGGAGACCATGGGACGACCTTGCTGTGTCAGCCCTGGACACCAGAAGTTGCTGTGCATCCAAGCTGGCGCTGGTCGTCAGGTTCTCCCACCGCTCAGGAAGGGGAAGGGAAGTGGGAAAAGGTGGAAGGGCTGTGTTGTGTGCGCACCCCAAGATCATGTGTATGAGGGTACATGGGATTGGGCATTATTTACATGTGGCAGGGTATTGTGGGGTACATCCGATGTAGCCAAGTTGGGTGAGGAAAGGTGTTTGTTTGAAGCATCCGGAGTATTAATTCTTCTGTTTTAGCAAGCTGTGGGTGAGAAGGGGGAAAATGTTGTCTTGATGTACGGTAATTTTGGGGGATGTCTTGAAATGTGAGCAGGAAAGCGAGACTTGGTGTTTCCTCAGAGGCCTGAGAGAAGAGTTCCCAGGCTTGTCTGTAGGCAAAATTATTGCCCCTAAGTGAGGCGTGTCCCGGGGACCACACAATGTCGATCTTCCTGTTGGGGGCGTGTTGAGCCAATACGTTCCACGTAGTTGAGGCCATGCAACCTGATAAAAAGCTGCGACAGACGCCTTGACAGTCCGTAATTAGAATCGTTGCGGCTTTTTGAGTGATGGCGAGAGCCACAGCAAATTCCTCCGCGGCCCAGATAGATGTGGTCATGATTAAGGCGCAGGTGATGATCTTGTCTTTAGTGGTTGCTATGGCTAAATGATTGGACGGATTGGAGTAAGGGCTGGCATCTGTGTACAAAACATTAGGATTGTTTCCGAAGATTTGTTTTTGGGCTCGGCTACGGTGTGTCGACGACGGGAGTGCAAAGTGAGATGCATATATTTGGGAAGAAGGTGGACACAAATGGATTGAAGGCAATTATGAAGAAGAGGTTTTCGTTCCGTGGTCTGAGGAGTTGACATTTTGAGGTCCTGTAAATGTTCCAGTCCTGTTGGTCTTTGAGTTAGGCGGAGACGATGACTGCAATGATTCCCGTCGGTGAGTTCCGTGACCGAGTTGTGAATGCCTAATTGGAGCAGTTTAACTGTCTCGGTGGACATAGGAATATTGAGAGCTTTCTTCATAGCTTTGCAGATGAGGCGATCAATGGCTTCCATGTTACTTTTGCTGAGAGTTAGGTAGGAGGCCATGTAGATGACCCTTGATATGAGGAAGGCTCGGCTAAGCGAAGGTATTCCTCCTTCATGCTGCGATGTCGCTTGGAGATTAGGCGAAGCATGTGGGTAACTTGAGTAAATACTCTGGTGAGCTTGAATATTGTCTGAACGTTCCGTGTATTCGCCTGGATTATAGCCCCAAGTATATTGAGTGAACGTCTGGGATGTATAAGCTGACCATAGAGCGTAATTTTAACTGATTCTTTATTGAATGCAGGGTGGCTTTTCCGTACAATGATGAGGTCAGACATTTGAGGGGAACACCGAACGCCAATTGATGATTCATTGTTTTACAGCGTCAGCGGCTTTTTGAAGGGTATCTTGAATTTCACCTAAAGAAGCCGTGTCAGTCCAAATGGTAATATCATCTGGATACATTGCGTGATGAACACGGGGAATGGCTTTAAGCTGACGAGGGAGGTCTAGGAGAGCGATATTAAAAAGCAAAGTTGAAAGAACAGAACCTTGAGGAGTGCCTTGATCTCCTTGGGTGATTGGATCAGATTTCACATCACCTGCTTTTAGGATCCCCTGTCTGTTGGTGAGAAAATTGGCATTGTAGGAGTAAGTACTCAAGCCGCAGCCTGTTTCGTTGAGACGGAAGAGGATGGCAGAATGAGAGACGTTATGAAAGGCTCCCTTTAAGTCCAATGCAAGAATTGCACGAGGTGAATTTCGGGAGGCTGGTACGAGAATTTCTTCCTTTATGCGAAGAAGCATGTCATGCGTGCACAGATGTTTTCTGAAGCCGTACATTGTATTTGAGATGCGATCCTTAGCTTCTAGTAGGTAGGGTTGTAGATGTCGGAGTATCATGTGCCCCACCAGTTTATCACACAAGATGTTAAAGACATGGGGCGAAGGTTGTTCAAGTAGGAAGACTTTTTAGGCTTCGGGATAAATCGGATCTCTGCTGTTTTCTATGGTGGGGAAATTTTTCCGGATTTCCTATGGGCGTTAATATGCTGCAGAAGTTGTTTCAGTCAGTCATCATCAAAGTTGCCTAAGAGACGCTAGGTCACATGATCCGGTCCCGGGGTGCTGTTTTTGTTGCATTCAGAAAAAGATGTGCGGAGTTCGTAAAGTTGAAAATCTCGATAAAGGTCCGGATTTGGCTGGCCTGTGTAGGGAGCGGAGTTACATTTCTGGCTGTATGGAGGTATTTATTTTCTAAGGCACTCATGATGGCTTCAGACGAGCCATTGAAAGAATTAAGATTTTGGGTCAATGCTCGACGGAAAGCACTTCTATTGGTTTGGGGGTCGATGAGATGCCAGAGCAGGTGCCAAGTTCTTTTGGTTGTCAAGGTACCTTGGACGCTGTCACACAGTTGTAGCCAAGTTTCTTTTGAATGATTGTTGGCGTAGTTTGTTGCTTGTTGGATTAGAAGGGCTATTCGGAGACGCAGTTTGCGAATGTGCCGCTGTCGCTTCCAGCGTTTGGTGAGGCTCCGTCGTGCCTCCCAAAGCCTTAAGAGTTTCGGGTCGACATCGGGGGTGTGGTAGGTGATAGCTACCGTTTTGGTTGTTGAGTGAACAGTTACAAGTAAATCATCAATCTATGCTGATAGGGGCTGACTGGGATTAATAGGTTTGGAGGAATTTGCTTTTCTGAAGGCGTCCCAATTGGTAAGGCGTGCCACCCCCAGCTGAGCATTATACATGTGGTTTTTAATTGTAATTAGTATAAGCTTGTGATGATATCCAAGCTTTTTCTGCGGGAGAAACCAGGAGACATCTAGGGGGCCCAATAGAAATGAAAGATCCGGGGTAGTCTCCCTGGTGACGCTTGTACCAGTGCGGGTTGGGGAATCAGGTTGGTTGATTAGCAGTAGAATAATGTCGTCGATAACATTGGCCAGAATGGAGCCCTGCTGGTTTTTGTAGTGGTAGCGCCAGTTAGAATGAGCGGCATTGAAATCTCCTAAAATAAAAAGAGGTCTATTTTTGGCCATTTTGATGGCATCATCTATCGTGGCTTTTGTGTAGGGTGATTTTTGGATAGGATGACAATATATGTTGAGTATGAATACGCTGGACTTGGTTTTGGATGACGGGGACAGTAGCTCCAGGGGGGTGTAGTTACATCCATGCTGCGTTGTGATGTGATGAACAGCTGATGAGGCCTTATTGACAAAGGTTAAATTTGGGTAGGTGTCTATTGATACATACGATATATATCCAGGTAATGTTATGCACGTGTTGGCCTCTTGAACGGCTATAAAAACTGGTTTTTTGTAGAGGGTGCAGATGAATTGATTTAGGGCTGCTCTTTTCTGTTTGAAGTATTTACAATTCCATTGAAGTATGGTGGTTAAGCTAGCTTGACGCCGTGTACCTGGCATACGGGAGGGGGGAGGAGAGGCTGCATCGGAGTTTCGGGCCTAAGGGAGAGCTCCTCCATGGGCGCGAGTCACGTTTTTACTGGGGCGTTCGGTAGCGAGGAGTTCTGAGGTCATAGGGGTGGTCGGGGAAGATGTGGTCGGGTTGTGAATGCTGATTTTATTTCGGAGGAAACATTGATCAGCCCGTAGAGATTGGAGTTCATGTTGAAGGCTCTGATTTTCTAGGCGGATGAGTTGAATTTCTTGAGTTATTCCATGAAGCTGGCTTGTGAGCTGGGAGAGCATATCATGAATATGGGGAAGGGCCATTGATTCTGATTCTTTGGGCAGAGCAGCGGAGTTAGGGGTGGTTGAGATAGCGCGAGGAGAATTGGGTTTCTCGCGTTTCTCATTGAGATTAGTTTGAGAGCTTTCGAGGACCTTAAGACGGGCCTGAAGATGTGTAATAAGGCAGTTTGTTCCTCCAGGACACGGGTTAGGTTTTTGCACTCCATGCAAGAGGTTGGATTTTGTGTAGCTTTGGTAGAAAGGAGTGGGAAAGATTGGGGTTTAGCTGTGGGAGAAACCGTCTGAGCCCAGCTTAATTGTGTCGGCCGATCCAGTTGATCCCCTGGTGACGTGGTGCATAAGGCCCCCTGAACATGCTTCTGGAACGGTAGCGTTTGGGTGCAGAAGGAGTAGATGAACGGTCTCGTGAGCGACTGCCATGTGGTGATAGGTCCTGCGGTGTCCTGGATGCTTCAGTCCGTGCCTGTCGGAGTCTTCGCTGTTTGAGAACGAAAGGTTCAGCGTAGCGTTTAGTACACTCGGGGAACCCAGAGGGATGGGAGCCGCCGTAGAGGATGCACGTATGGTTGCAGGCGTGTTTTGGCTGTGGATTTTGGAGGTCACAGACTTGACACACCACAGTCGCTGGATTAGGGCAGGCTGTCGCTCGATGTCCACCCTTGTGGCAGGCGCCACAGATGGGAATTGTTTTCTTGCAAATAGAGCAAGGGTATTCTGCTCCGTATAGCCGCACTGTATAAGGGACTTTTGCGCTCGCGCAGTAAGCGTCCCGCAAATTTCCACAATGTCTCACGTCGAGCAATTGCATTTCTTAGATGGAAAAGCGTTCGCAAATGTGTTGTCATGCTGGTTACCGCTGTGATTGCTCCCTAGTGCAAAATAGTGCTTCCTGCACCCTAGTGTTACGCTGCACCTTAGAAGTTTCATTTGATTTTATTTGCTTAGTATCTATATTACCTTCCCTCACTCTTCTGCGGCCTTCAGTTGGCCTTAGATTTTCCTACTAGCGTACCAGGGAGCGAAGCGTCGTATGTGTGCTTGTGCAGCGCTTGTGTGGAGGGACCAGTACTTGGATCTTGATACAGGGTACAAACTAACAAACTAAAGAAAGGCATATTCTTCCAGTCCCAAATGTGTCGTGGCTTTGTTTTGACTGAGTGAACGAATTACGACGACCCCACGGAGGCCGGCGGACTAAACGCTGAGCCGGCTGACTCTGTCGAAAAGTCGGCGAGCCGTGCAGTAACACAGTCAAGCCAAGTCATTTTTCCTGACGTCACACGAAAACGCCCCAGGAAATGTGGGAGGATGGAGAGAGGAGGGCAGCATTCTCGAATAGATTTTTCTAGCGTATAAAGTAGCGTAAACGCAGCTAGAGTGGTCGAAACGTGGCCTAGGAGCTCCGGACGACAGTTTGCGCAAGTAATCCCGCAATGTTTACAAATCACTTCAGTGTCCCTGCTCGTCGGATTCTTGTCGTCGTGACCAAGGCAGAAACCTTTGCTGGGTGCTCACCACCGCCCTACCAAACGCATGACGATGGTGACGGAGCCCGGTTCGGGGACGCCTACTCGTTGGTAACAATACCTATGTGA
Organism: Haemaphysalis longicornis; assembly: GCF_048455015.1. Taxonomy (NCBI): domain Eukaryota; kingdom Metazoa; phylum Arthropoda; class Arachnida; order Ixodida; family Ixodidae; genus Haemaphysalis; species Haemaphysalis longicornis. The sequence goes on from NW_027526319.1 coordinate 1,631,614, forward strand.
TAAAAATTATTGCGGAGACCACCACTACGATGTACTGCAGTGCCCAGAATTTTACACTTCTTAACTTTATCTGGTTGCGGTATAAGAAGTATGAACATCTTTGTTATTCTTAGGCCGCTTTTTGCAACGAAGGAAATGTTTGTTCGTTTTATTGGCCGCACAAGTTAGGGGAGGCGCCTTAGAAAGTGCTCTAAGCACCACAGTGTTCGCGATGATACTGGTTCTGGCTGATCCGATGTCCACAGTTGACGGGCTCATAATTTTTTAGATAAATGCGAGAAACGGCCAGAGGATATAAATGATTTTTATGAGGAAGTTAATTACCACTCAGATTGGTTTCATAGTTACACTGCATCTGCAAAGAAAAGCGGATATTTTCCCTGAATTCCGCCCCATTCTTTCGTCGCTGGTTCCTATTGTGAATTTCTTTGTTCAAGATATGTGTATAGGTTGCTGAAAAAGTCGCGTTATTTCGGATGTGTGTAGTTTTCCTTTGTTTCCTTTCACACAATGGGCACATATCTGCACTGTTATTGCGTTCATGGGCCTTAACGACGCCAATTATGCACTGTGGAACAGGTGCAACCAGTGATGCACTGTTTGCGATTTCTCGCAACTTTTATTCGTGGTTGTATCGGTATGTCTCGTGATTGTTTTTTATTTTTCTACGTCTTGTGAAAGGGCTGTATCACCCTTTACGGCCCAGCCCACACGAACGCGTGGGTCAACAAATTCGTTTACTTAGTGGTGTCTGTTTTGGTTTCGGTTTCACAGCCCTGGGTATCCGCTGAAAACGGTTCCGAGTTCACTCATTTTGCAACCAGGTGGCGAGAAATGGCACATTAAAAACTGCGTCCCAGCAGGCGCGATCACGCTAGCCGTGCTGGCCACCTTCAACATGAAAACTTATATTTCTTCTTGCTATTCTCGTATTTTCTTAATAACAAGCGTAAGACCCGACTTGGACGACTTGGAAAAACACGATCGGATAAAAAATACACCCGTTCGCTTAGTGTGCGTTCCTTCATCACGCTTAAAAAATGCACCCAAAAACAATTGTAGGCTGGGCTTTCGTCGTGACGAAAATTTTGCTGAGTGTTATACATTGGCGGGCTCGTGCATTGCAGCGCTAGTGATAAATAATTTTTGCTTGCTTTCTTGGTGTCTCATTTATTCGCGGTTTTGTGCTGGCTCGTTGGTAATGTTTTATTGCCCCTTAAACTTTAACAAGTTCCGTATTACTTGTGATAATAATGTTATTTTAATTGATAGTTGTATTAATTAAAACTTCATTATTGTGTATTGGCCCAAAATCCCATTTATAATAGAAGTACTCCTGAAACCAATACAAAACTCACAAATATTACGTGAAAATGCAGTTTTTCCGCGCCTGATACCATTTTTAAGGTATTCTTAGTATGCGCAGATCATACGAATAGAAGCCCAGCCCACACATACGTGTGGATTGGTTTTCTGCGTGAAATACTCTGAGCTTTCCATTTTGATTTGTCGAAGCATTATTAGGAAGGGGTAAATACGCAAGATATAATTACTTGTGGCCATTTTTCTAAAATATTTTTGTTGGGCAGGAAAGGAATAAGACCGTATTTTTCATTTAGCCCCTTTTCCTTTGAATTTTGTTTTGCATTTTCGGATTTTTATATTTTTTATTCCATTCAACCAAATATTTCCACTTACGCAACCATAACAATTAAATGTGTTAATCTCCCCCGAATACACATTTTTGTGCAAATGCAGGGCTTTAATTAGTTGGTTCCTTTTCACGGCGTTTTATTCGTGTCTCCGTCAGTCTTGTCGCTGTTGTTAATTTTTGTCTTCGTTTTGCGGGGGTATGTATAATATGCTTAATTCTGACTTGGTAGCACTTCTATTCAACCAGATTTAGGGGAAATACCCAAGGTGGAGTAAGTTTCTGTAAAGGAAAGTTTGACATCCACCTAAATGCAGCATTTAGGTGGATGCCAAACTTTCCTTTGCAGCACTTCTATTCGCCGCGAGATCGACATATAGGTGGCGGCAGCGTCGTGCTGCTAGTGTGGATGGTCCGCTCAGCGGCCCGGCAGATTGCACACTGTGGGCGCGCTTCTTGCCTTTCTCGCACCGTATGTGCGCATGACAGGCGCAGACAAGAGTGGTATGCTGTAGTTCGGTTCCTGAACCTTCAATGCATAGCATGGAAGCGGCAATAAGTTTTCATTAGAACGCCAAAAAAGCGGCGACTAATCGGGAATCTCAGAACGGCCACAATAATGACATGAACTTGTACACCGTGGCTCGTAGCAAGCTCAATCTTTCCAAAGTATGGCCAGAGTCCTTCGATGCTTGTAAAGCATTAAAGGACTCTGCTATGACTTCGACCCTTTGATAAAATCATAAATAGAAACAAATCAGGAAGTCTCGATCTCTGAATCTAGTTGCACCAGCAGTTTTCATCACTTTCACTGCTAGCATGGCGCATATATAAATTCTTGCATTTGTGGGATGCCCTTAAATGGTAACACCACTTCACTGCCCCGAAATTTTTTATAAGAGCTTACGATATTTTTTGTGTGTTCGCAAGGCAAAAAATTAATGAATTTTAACCAGCGCAGAGATGTAAATGCAACCATTCTAATAGGTCTTTTGCGCGCAAATTTAGTTAAATGAAATTTAAGCGACTCTGACGGCAGGTTTGATGAATAACGGTGTCGGATCACTTATTTAAGTGTTTCGTCGCAAGTGAACTTGCGAAATTATTTGCTAACATGCGCAGTACAATAAACATCTCATATTTAGCTAGACTTGCAAAGTAAGAAACAGGTTTACAGTGGGCAAACTATGCTTCTGGGACCTCACAGTGAGCACAAAGTTTCTGTTACGGCTGCTCTGTTGACCATTTTCGTTCCTTTTAAAATCTAACAGTTGCCTGGAACAGCGAGATGTGTTTGCATTCTTGCGTATAAGATCTCTACGAATCCTGCGTTGCGTGGGCGCGTTAAACCCTACAGTCAGTCAGTCAGTCTCTTACGAACCCTAAAGATGGCAAATGAAGTTGCGCTGTTGCAGATGTAGTAAAACGTTTACTTTTTATTTCTCGTTGCGAATCAGCGCAACGGGTTCCCCGTAACTCCTTTATTTTGTAAACTGAACATCGCCTTTGTCTTGGCATTTAATTCTTGAGGATTGGTTAAGAAATGCAAGGATAAAAGTTTTCTGTGCATTTCGTTTTTTTTTTAGGTGGAGGAGGGCGGGGTCTGCCAAAGTTGCAAGAGCAGCGAGAAGAGAACGCATGTAACGCGAAAAGCCAAACAATGGTTAACAGTATTACTAGCAATTGAAAGTGCGCTAGGCGTCCTGTTCTGTAGCTGTGAAAAATCAGTACTTCAATAAGTAGATGCCTTCAAGAAGTAGATACTTCAAGAAGTAGATAAGTAGAAGTAGATCAGTACTTCAATAAGTAGAATAAAATGTATATTCTAAATTTTTGTAGCGTAAGCTACACTGGCCGAGGTTGAGCAGTTTCGCGTGTGCCATGAACGGCCGCTCTGCGCAAGCGCGAGGAGAATTGGATTGTTTTGGATCGGATCGTATCGAATTGGATTATCTTGGATTGGATTGGCTTGGATTGGATTGGCTTGGATTGGATTGTGTGGATTAGATTAAATTGGGTTGTGTTGGATTGAAATCCAGTCCATTTGGTGTAGGGGCGTGTAGAGAAGTGGGTCTGCACATTCAACGGTCTGCGCATTCCAGAGGAGTGACTACATAGCAGCCGCAGATGCACTGGCACCGTCGTGTGCCTAGCTGTGCGCCTCCGTTGCGCAGTAGCTAAGTCTGACGCTGCGCAGGAGCCGCTTGATAGCCGTGTCACGTGGCTGCTGGAGAGCCGTGCTGCGCATGCGCGAGGAGCAGTGACTGGACTGGACTGGACTAGACGTGAATGGATTGAATTGGATTGGATTGCAAATCATTTTAGCAGCAGCAAGCATAACCAGGTTATCCTAAAAAAGCAGAACACATCCTACGAATAAGAATAATAATAAGCAACCAAGAAACCTAAGAATAAGCTGAGCTGAACCTCAGCTCGCGCTACGTATACCCTGGAAGCCGAGCTAAGCCACTGCTAATTTTTTGTACTACTGGTTATTTATTATACACAACTTAATTTTTTTTATTTTCCTCGACGCCTGGATGAACATTTCTAATTCGATAATTTTTTTCGCAACCATATTTAAGAAAACAATCTTAAAACTGGTTTCGTTAGAGAGCACGTGGAATCATCCTCATTTTAGGACACTGGAATGTGTGCCTAACCAATATGCATAGCATAAAAAATATTTTGTTAGACCCCTCAAAATTGATCAATTTCCCGCGATAACAAAATAGTTAGGGGTTCGTAATACCCGGCGTTTGTTTTCGCGCCCGCTTAAAGTGTTTGACGTCACGCCAAGTGAAGGGCACATTGATGTTGACAGATGGCGCCACCGCTCCGATGGCAGTCAAGTGAACCGGCCCACTCGTCGCAGCCAACTCGTCCTAAGAAAACTGGTAATAGGGAAACTGGTCAAAGAGGGCATCCCGTTCTAGGTGATCCGTACTAGGAAAAGTAATACCACTGACCTTCTCGTGCTAGGAAAAGTCGTCTTGCGGTTCCATTGTTGGCAGATGTCGGGGAAATGGCGAGAGGAAGTTAGTGGCTTCTAATCTTATAATTACTGCCAGGTTGACCTCTTCGAGTTCGGGGGGTCCTCGGCTTTTGTTAGTTTGCAGGCGGTGGTTGAAATGGTTTTTCTATTTTAACACATGTTCCTCTGTCCCCTTCTTATTTCCCTTCTTGACCCGCCGCGGTGGCTCAGTGGCTAAGGCGTTGCGCTGCTGAGCACGAGGTCGCGGGTTCGATTCTCGGCCGCGGCGGCCGCTTTTCTGATGGAGGCGAAAAGCAAAAACGCTCGTGTGTACGAGATTTCGGCGCACGTTAAGGATCCCCAGGTGGTCAAAATTAATCCAGAGCCCTTCACTACGGTGCGCCTCATCGCCTGCGTTGCGTCGGCGCGTTAAACCATACAATCTATTAATGTTTCCCTTCTTGTTGCAAAAAAAAATCAAATTTTTTTGACTGGGTAAGCGGTTCTTTTCAGGTTTATTTTTTTTTCTTCTCCTTCCGAAAAATATTCGTCACGCTTTTTCTGGGGAGGGGGGGTCGACTTTTTCTTTCTTTTGTTTTTTTCTTTTTGCGTTATCTTTTCAAGCTTTTTGCCTGCTTGTGTATAAGTATATCTATAAAATGGGCAAAATGTTGGCCTCTTGTTTGTTTGCAAGGTGGTGGTTGAAATTGGCTTTTCGGTTTCAGCACAAATTCCGGTTTCGTTTTTTGCTTTTCTTCTTCTTCTAAAAAATATTCTTCACACTTTTTTGTGTGAGTGTGTGTGGGGGGGGGGGGTCAACTTTTAAGTCCAGCCTTGACTTTCGCTCCCTTTCATAGGTGATATGAAGACTAACAAAACGAAAGTTACCCAGGTTGACAATCATCGTTTGTCAGTAGGCATGAAGACAAAAGATCAAAATACTAAAAAGCGAAAACACCGAACGAAATCACAATCCCAATACAGCACCGTCACTTAATTACCAAGAATAAAAAAGTATATTAGAAAAAACACAACGGGCAAACTAAATCTAATATAAAAGGCTCACGTAATACGTAATTAGCTGCACAGAGAAAAAAAAATAAGATACGCGGTCTTGCTGGCGCGTTCCTCGAAGGCGACAAAGGAAACATTAAGGATGGTGAATTAAAGGAGGAGTGTAAGAATGTTTACGCATAAGATGAGAATTATACAAGCTTCTGCACTCTTTCATTTGAACATGATAGACGAAAAACGTAAATTCTGACGAGTTGGCCGAGTGTCCAGTTGCCCTATGTTACGAGTTTCCCTAGTGCGAGATGGCCTATGACGACTTCCCCTATGTGACGAATTCACCTATGACGAGTTTGCTGCGACGAGTTCACTTTTGACGAGTTCTCCTAGACCCATCCGTATTCATGCCCGATAAGTTACAAGACTACCGTGGGTGTGCTTCGAGGTCGTACATGATCGTCACCCGCGGAAGTCTTTTCAGGCCTGCGCCCAGCAACCTGAAGTCAGTTCCGCCCGGCCGACTCTCGGGGAAGCCGCAGCGGCAGCGAGAGCAGCGCGGGCGGCGCGGGTCAGTTCGGCGGCGCGGTGTTGACGGTGTTTCACGTTTGTTGCTTTCCGTTGTTGTTTCGCGGCAATTTCGTTTCCGTGCGGGATGCTGGAGTGATGCGACAATGCCGAATAAGTGTTGTATACCGGGATGCACCGGCAACTACAAAACAGGAGAGAAGATACAAGTGTTTTTCTTCCCGAAAGACGCCGAGGCTCTCAAACAATGGCTACGCGCCATTCCTAAGAAGGACTTCGTGCCGACTTCGTGCACTAAGGCACTATTTGTGATGCTCCTGTTCTCAGCTTGTCGTTCCTTGTTCGGGTAGAAATCATCTATGATGGGAAATACTTGAGCGTGTGGCCGCCGGGCCTCGCGAAGTGCTGACGCCAGCAGTCCATGAAAATCGCCCAGAAAGGCACGTTCGCAGCAAGGATGGTCAGCCGCGCTTTGTTCATAAACAGTGCCGCGGTGTCGTCCATTCTTGCAAGCTCTCTGTGGCAGCGCTTCGTGGAGCGCGGTCACGCCACGCTCCCGTGTTTCCTTTCATGTTGCTTGTACCGCTTAGCGCAGCGCTTTCATTTAGATGCTTACGAAACGTAGGTAAACTTTGTTTTAGCTACACGGACTGTAAAAACGGTCATGCAAACCGAAGCGCATTTTTTTTTCTTTTGAGAAGTGGTGTCTCAGACGTTCATGAAACGTTTGTGCAGGTGTGCGCGGATCATTTCGACGCTTTATGCATCGAGAAGGCGACATCGTATACGGATCCAAGGACAGGAAGAGTTATTGAAGTTGCACTCCCAGTACCACGGTTGCGTCCTGGATCTGTCCCAACGGTATTTCCCGGCTGTCCGTCCTACCTATCAGTACGAGACCAGAGCACCAGAGAAACCCCTGACGCCAAGAGGAGCCGACAAGAAGCCTCCCAACTCGCCCGTGCCGTGGAAGAGTCGCTGGCGTCATATGAAGCGAAGCAAGAACGAGACCGGTTTTCGTCCCTTGAACTAAGGGCTCGCCTGCAAGGGTTCAGTGTCTCCGAAGTGGACTGTGACTCATAAAGAAGAGTGCTCGATGTTTTTGAACATTATCGACTATCTTGAACCTTGCTTGAATGCGTCAGTGACAGTGTTTGCAAACCTTAAAGTCTTTCCCTGCTATCAAGGCTCACCAATCAAGAACCTTGGTAGCGCTTTTGTACCGGACTCAGTTCAAAAAGTAAGTTCCTTGTAGGAAATTTTGAACAACCGATACATGCTGTCTGAGGAGCGCAGCACTTGTCACCACCTGGCGCAAGCAATACATTCCCTTCTGGACAAATTGGAAGGCAGCATTGATGAAGGCAAGAAAGAGACGGTGAACTTTATGAAGGAGCAGCTACTGCTGCTTTCTGCAGAGCGCATTCAGTATAGCGCACAGGTGATGGTGTTTGCATACAGCTTGCGTACAATATCACCGCATGCCTACAAGTTCCTGAGAAGCACAGGTACACTAACTTTGCCCCATCCAAGCACTATTAGAAAGGTGTGCTCGTCTATTCAAATGTGCCCACAAGTTGATTCTTCTGACGCCACTTTCCTTCAGTATGTGTCTCAGAGATTCAAACATCTGCAGCCACGTGAACACACTGTGACGCTGACGCTTGACGAGATTCATATCAAGCCTTGTTTAGATTACAAAGGTGGGAACATATGTGGTGCAGCAGTTAACTCCAACGAAGCGGCCACATCGGTGAACGTATTTATGATACATGATACAAAGTTTGCTGAGCGTATTCAAAGAGGTGGCGCACATTCTTCCGGTAAAAACCTTACAGGGTGAAGATCTTCATGCCATGCTGAAGAAGGTGATCTTGGGCTTAGAAGAAATTGGATACAGGGTCATAGCCGTTGTCTGTGACAATAACGCGCTGAACAGGAAGGCAATGAAGATGTTTCTGCCAGAACCAAAGCTTAGCCCGGTTTACCCGCTCCCGGCAGACCCAGATCGGCCGTTATTTTACGTGGTGGAGGCTGTACATCTATTTAAATGCATAAGAAATAACTGGCTGAAGCGAAAAAATGCTGGAACTTGCTTTTTCTCCCCATGCTTCGAGCTTTCGAACAATGACGTTCATCCCGAATGCAAGATGACTGCCTCATTTAAGCATTTGAGAGATTTGCATAAAGAGGAGTTACCCCTGCTTCTAAAGTCTGGGTATGGCTTGACGTCAAAAGCTCTAAATCCAAGCAGCTTTGAACGACAGGACGTCAAACTCGTACTGCAGGTTTTTAATCCGCACGTAGCCGAAGCCCTGGCCGCTCGCAAGGGTCATACCGATTTTCAACATGCGACAGCAACCGCTGAGTTCATCAAAATAATTCTTCGTTGGTGGAGCATTGTCAATGTAAAGACACCTAGTAAGGGCGTTCATCACCGTAATGTTTACGAAGAGCCCATGTGAAACCACACTGCTGACCCAAAGGCAAGCTTTCTAAGTGCTTTTATGACATGTCTCGATGTGTGGGAATTTTATAGGCACGGCACCGGAGTACTTACCCAGGAGACATTGAGTGCCCTGAGGCTCTCTGCTCAATCCCTTTTGGTATTGGTAAAGTACTGCGTTAGTGAGCTTCACTTTAGGTACATCCTGCTAGGGAAAGTCCAGACGTATCCCCTCGAGAGTCGTTTTGGACAGTACAGGCAGATGGCTGGTGGGCAGTATCACATATCTGTTCGACAGCTTTGCGAAACCGAGAGAAGGATTCGCCTTCAAAATGCCCTTCCAAGGATGAGCAATGATGATCTCAGAGGCATCGAAGAGATGGACAGTGTCAGGGATGCGGGCACCTCTTTTAGTGTTCATGTTAGCGATTCTGACCTTGATGAGCTCAGAGCACAAATGGCGGTAATTGCCTATGTTGGTGGGTATTGTGCACACGCTGCAATGAAAGTTCTCAAGTGTGAAAGCTGCCAGAGGCAGTTGGTCGTTATCGGAAATACGGCCGAAACCGGAGAGGACACTCATTCTTTAATCGCACAACTGAATCGTGGTGGCCTCAAATTTCTCTCTGCTCTTGTAATTGCAGTAGTTATGTACACGGAGGTTGTAGTTAGAAAGCTAATGACGAAAAGTACCTCCACCCAGTTTCTCCATGGGCCGAACCAAAGGAATGTCGTTCAACAACTTCCACTGGACTCTCTGCCAAGGCTTGAGGACATAGATACGTGTGAAAACGGGCACACCTATGAGCTCCTCATCACATTGGTTGCAAACTGTGCAGCAAATATGATGCTCAACAACTTGTGCAAGCAAAGGAACGATCTTTTACACATTAAAAAAGATCAGAAGGCTAAAAGTAGAAATAAAAATGTCACATCAATTAAATTTCTTCTCGACTTTCTGCCTGATTGGTCCATACGCCGCATATTTTAGCATCTTTGTCTATCCAAAAACGTTTTTCCACATCCCTCACCAGAAGGAACAACTAATTAATACTTCTGCCTGCATATGTTTCATTCCGCACAGACCATATTAACAAGGGTGGTGCTCTTTCTTGTCGGACTAACCTATATAATGACCCTTTCATCCCAAGAACCAGTGTTGGCTGGAACCAGCTTCCCCTGTCGACTGCTGCCATCTCGGATCACTCCCAGTTGAAGACTGCCGTACAAAACCGCATTTGTTAGCGTGAAGTAATACTATGTACTCCCACCTATGTGGTATCAGTGTCGGTTGACACTCCTTTCTGTAGTGTCTCTTGGCCGTGAATTTATTGCAAATAAATAAATAAATAAATAAATAAATAAATAAATAAATCGTTGCCACCTCTTCGGTAACCTTGTAGAAGCGGTTACTGCCCCTGTCCTTACTAGCTGCCCTCCATATAATTTTATGGACTGGGAAACTGCCTCACGCAATAACCGGAATGGCGTTACTTACGTTGCTGCCCACAAAATTGTTCAAAACTCCGCTACCCCCGCCCCTCGTAAGGATGCTGCGAACTCCACCCATACCAATGTATGTGCTAATGAGATGGCACACCAACAGGCCCGGGCTTTGTTCTCCCGTGTTTCTGTTTTTTTATACCTGCACATATCCCGTCCACGGAACGACGTATTCGGCTCTTTTCCCGTATAGGGACATAGGACATGATTAACGCCTCTCCGGTAGGAACCTCCAGCCCGCACCATTCACTAAGTCCGCCGGCTGCGCACATGTGCCGACTCTTACAAAGACACTCTTCCTCACACTGCAGTGTCATTGTGCACACCCACACAAATTCGCTTACCCTCATTGCCCCTAATGCGGCGTGCTGATCACCCTTTTAAACCCTTATCCCCCTCTCCTCCCGTTTTCAATGCGAGCAGGCTCTGGGGAGCTCTGACCTAGCAACCCAAGAAACCGTCACAGCCAGAGCCCTGGCCGCCGTGGAAGCACTTCAAGCCTCCTCCAGCCCCTACCCTGAACCCAATGTTTCCACCAAAAGACGAAAAAAATACCAATTTCCGGTAATGGGTGCGCTGAAGTGGGAGTCTACGGAATACTTTAGACCGTCTTAGGACCCCCACCAAGCGGCGAAATCTCGACAGAGGCATTCTTGCTTTCTGAATCCATCAGGAAAACGGTTACCGCTGCCGGGATCCGAACCCTCGTCCGTCCTCGGGCACAGTAGCGCAACTCGTTACCAACTGAGCCACCGCGGCGCTGAAACTTATGCCGGCACCATCATTGGTTTGCCGAACTAAAACAGGGGCAAATTATTCACACCGGTCTCTCAGAAACCAAGGACAGCATAGATTTTAAGCAGCAAACAACTAAAATAAAGCCCACAATATAACGACTAATCACATAAGCTTTCGAAATACTTTCAACTATTCCCACGATTCTGTCTCTGCTTCAAGCTCGGTTTGTCAAACCGAGCGTGTTTAGCATGTTTCTCGTTTATCATGTTTATCTTGTTTATCTCGTTTATCACGTCTCTCGCTTACCATGTTTCTCGTTTATCATTTGCTGTAAATTTTCTTTCGGATTTACTTTTTAACGCAAAGCATTCATCAGGAATTCCCCGCTGATTCACTGTATTTGTAGCCGCTTCTGCTAAACACCCAGTCAATGAACTGTGAGGCATGCAATTAAAGGCTCAAACCGACCACGTTGTCGGGGGTGAAGGAGTTGTGGGAGGAACTGAAAGGTGGCAAGGGCAATTTGTATTTTAAAGCAAAAGCGGTCGATTGAATGCAGGGATGATGGAGGGCGCCGCTGCCAGGGTCCGGAGGGCTGCGCGAGAATTGGCTGCGTATCCCGGCGGCCATTTCTAGGAGCAGTTCACTAACCGGTGGTCCAGGTCGTGCTGAAGCTTCGGTGACCGAATCTTTTCTTCAGCAACATCTAGACAATGCAATACCAAGAGTGTCATCAAATACCAATGTACACATTGTTTGCATTACATCGCACTTAAATGGTGCAGTGGCGGCATCAGTTCTTTTTTATAGTGATCCTCTGCAAGTTTTGTATACGCCGCGAGCTTTTATAAGCCGTATCAGTTGGGCTTCCCGAGGACCCCACTCTTAAAGGACTTCGCAACAGTTCCGATGAACGGTTTCACTCTTTCTTTCTCTCTTCATGCATTGTGAAAGCTCTCGTTGTCGCCAGCACGGGGCGTCAATGGGTAATTGCTCGCCGCAGGAGACCCGCCTTCCGCTTTGCTTTCGTGTTTTTTTTCTCAAGTAGCTATCGAAAGCGTTTAATGCTGCAGCTGAAAGAAAGCCGCAAATAGCTCCTACATTGCTGTAGTCACGTAATTTGAGTGCTTGAATATCGTCAAGACGCAGAAAAGGCACCCGCCGCGGTGGCTCAGTGGCTAAGGCGTTACGCTGCTGAGCACGAGGTCGCGGGTTCGATTCCCGACCGCGGCGGCCGCTTTTCTGATGGAGGCGAAAAGCAAAAACGCCCGTGTGTACGAGATTTCGGCGCACGTTAAAGATCCCCAGGTGGTCAAAATTATTCCGGAGCCCTCCACTACGGCGCGCCTCATCGCCTGCGTTGCGTCGGCGCGTTAAACCCCGCAATCAATCAATCAATCGCAGAAAAGGCAGAAGAATCTTTTGAGCAGGCTTCCGAGCTATCTGATGCGTCAAAGCGATAATTCATGTTCTCTGGCTCTCTCGTTGACGCAACGGCGCGTTTGGCCAATGTAAGACCTTCCCCAAGATAGCGGGATTTCGTCTACAACACCGACATCACAGTCGACATCTTGCGAACGTCTTACGTTGGCAACGGGCCGTTGCGTCAACGAGATAGCCAGAAAACATGAATTATCGCTTGCAAAAGATAATGGAGCACATTTGCCCACCCACTCTCGTGCCTACGGTTGTGAACACGGATCTTGCTCCGTGGTTGTGAGCCAAAATTCGAAGTTATAAGCATACTAAACAAAAACAGGAACAGGGCGGCAAGCGAATTACCAGAAGCGCATTATATGAGGGACGGAGCGAGTGACTGTGTAGGTCACTCGCTCGATTCCTCTGTACAGTAGCGAAATGGGTTTTCTGAAAAACGTGCTTGAAACATGCATTTTTGTTATCATCTGAGTATGTGTACGCTCTTTTGTTTCTCGCCCTACCTTTTCTATATAAGGACATGCGTAGCCGAATAAAATAGTTGGAATTTAGCGCCTGTCTCGTCGACTCTGTTCTTCGTAAGTGTTTTTTTTTTGTTACGCTTGAAATCATGGCAACTACGTACAGACTAGCCCAGCAAGAAGTTCTTCTCAGCTACGTTTGTAATGCTTTTGTCTTCATGAAGCCCCTGTAAATTTTTGTGACTACCCTAGAAGTGTATCCGTCTGTCGGGCGCTTAGTTCCTAAGCATCGATGGGTGAGTATACACTGTAAAAAAATTCTGCATTTTTACGGACAAGGCCTACGTACAAAAACATACACTGCTTCCGTATCTCAGAAAAAGCAGGGAGTGCCCATATAAAAACGTAGACAGCTGCCGTATTTTAGAAAACAAAGGGAGTTTCCGTAATTCGACGGAAAGAGTGAGGAAAACAAAATTGAATCTGGATTAGCGGAGATAAGATGTTATCAGAACGTAACTGCGTATCCTCCCGTCGTGATGGGGATCGTCTAAATGTATTGTCACGTAGCCAAAAACGACGTAGTTGTCTTGAAGCGAACTCGTGCTCCCCTAACAACTCAATGAATACAGTCAAACACGATTTTAACTGACCCGGAGAGCGAATTACGCTTAAATATAGAACAAAAGCAAATCTGTTACAAAAATGCATGCAATTATATTCCTTATAACGAAGTTCACATCGGATAAATCAAACTCAGGCGCGCCTTACCTCAAAGCCATACGGTTATGTTGCTGACCTCTTCCTCTTTTATAAAGGTTCTGTCTGTCTCCCTCTCCCTTTGCGGAAGTTCAACTTTTGTTGGACCACCTATTCTTTGAAGGTATCCGCCGCTGTGGCTCAGTGGCTAAGGCGTTATGCTGCTGAGCACGATGTCGCGGGTTGGATTCCCGGCAGCGCTGGCCGGGAATATAACCGGAAATCGAAACCGGTGGCCGGGAAAGCAAAAACGCCCGTGTGTAGGAGATTTCGGCGCATGTTAAAGATTCCCAGGTGGGCAAAATTAATCCGGAGCCCGCGCGCCTCCACTACGGCGCACCTCATCGCCTGCGTTGCGTAGGTGCGTTAAACCGTACAATCAATCGAATACACCGGCGGCGAAGCAGCAGTCAACTAAGTTTGAAGGTGATCACAGGAGCATCGATTAGCGGGCCTTTCAACTTACACAGCGGCTGTATTGAGAACTTTGGATATACAGGTAGCAGTGCCTTCTTACCCTCATTCGCTCTTGCATGATACAACCCTGCCACAAGTCGTAACATAGCGCTGCTGCTTGTTTATTTGGCACCCGAGCGATTACCTTCAAACTGATCCCGACTGTACGCAGGAGAGTGTCGGAGAATCGAATGCCGGGGCGTCTGCTCTGCGGGCGTTTATCTTTTTTTTGGGGGGGAGGGGGGTGTTGCTCGAACCGTCGAATTACATCGAGAACACTGTAGCTGAAAGAAGACTTTTATAGGCTACTGACGTTGGGGCAAAACATTCACCCTATCGAATGGGATAACCCATGCGGCATAATAAAGAAACAGTGGAACACGCGCTTCTTCTGGGACGCGGATAACAAAACATGGTGCAGCCTGGCGTTAAAAACAAAACCTAAACAAACAAATTCAATGCATGATTCGCGGCAGTATTGTTTGTCTACAACCCGTCGCAGAAACATAATTCAAACGTGGCCTGCAATCGCGGTGCGCTGGTTACCGCACCTAATCGCTGGTTGCACTCTATGACTCTTTGTGCACACGCACCGCATTTATCTATCGCATATGGCAGGTGTTGCTTTTGCTCTGGCATGGGGTGCGCGCGGGAGAATTCTTTGTTCGCACCGCGTTTGTGGTGTTTTCCTGATATCTTTCGCACGTTCGCAGTTATCGCTCGATCGACATATAGCGGGACAGCACGTAAGCGTCATTTCATTGCTTGCTTTGACGTATTGCGTCACGGGGTGCATTGAACCAACGCCTTGGTTGAAACTTTGTTGTCCACTAATTCAGAGCCATGTTTTGCAGATTGTGTGACCCGGTGACAGACGTAGGCGTGAGGCATCCGCCGTGCTTTAAGAGAAGGTAAGCTAGCTCGCTTTTTTTTCTTTCCTTGAAGTGTTGAGTCTTTCCCCTCGAGCCTGGTGGTGGTGCAAGCACGATATTAACGATTTTTGCACGCTCACACGAGTTATCAGCGGCGGGGCTTAGTAGGGCGAATGAAATGTGAAATGACTTGCCAAGCTGTACTGTAAAACACGCTTATAGCGCTTAGCGCATCTGGCACGGGAGACGATCTCACTTTGGTCGGCGCTCCTTAACGGCCGTAGGTTGTAATTGGCGGCCATTTCAAACCTACGCTGGCCATAACTGTAGCGTAGTTTTCTAGGGCATTTCCGCAGTTCAGTAAAACTGGCGGAGCTCCCCGCATACATGTTCACTTCTGATTACAGTGTAAAGCTCTTTGAGAAGTACGCTTACCAGGCGGCGGCGAATATTTGCTGTTGCTTCTTAAATAAGTTTTACTCGCACATATTTTCGGTAGTCAAGCTGCCACTTCCGATATTACAAATCTCATTCAATCCCCGAAGGCCTAGCTCATTATCGGAATCAGCGCAACACATTTCTGTGTTAACAAACGTACAGGTCAGACGGGTACAGAGGCACCAAAAATGTAACTACGCATCTAAATGCCTCTCAGATGTAGAAAAGTGCTGATGTACTGAACATATACAGACGAATTATGGGTGCAGTGATTTTTACATTGTAATGATAATGTCATTTCCAAATAGCAATGCAGGATAAAAAGCTGCATGTGGGGTAGAGAAACCTTTCCTGCGTGTCTCGCCTTATTTGAACATTTTGTGTTTCGCAGCAGTGTACTTAGGATTATGCTTTGTCCCATTACTTCACGCAGTGTGGTTTTGAGAAAATACAAAACCTTCAAGACCCATATTTTGAGACACAAAAAAAAAAACAGGATGGACAAACAAACAATGTTGTTTTTTGTATTCTCTGCCGTCATGTGGGAGCCACGAGTCAAGACGTATGAATCCCGTCTGACACATTGTGGGCCACTTCAAAAATAGGACAGTCTGTTGTGCAATATTTCGCAGGCTGTGTCAGCGTGCTGAGTTCAGCTGGTTCGTTTATGACCCAGGAGTTTAGATGCCACAAAGAAGCAAAGGATACATCAGTGCACTCTTACAACCTGAACAACAATACTGCAATGGAACCAGTAAGTGCCCAATAGCTATCACAGGGCCCCTGCCCATTTACGTTGATTCACGAGGAGAGCCCGTTGTTAGCCAGTGCAAAGATGTCGACATTTTGTCAGAGAATTTTGCACTGTTGCACTGCAGCTACAAAGCCAGCAACAAGTGCAGTAATGGCTGTGCACAGGTACTTTATTTAATATTTGCACGGGAAAAATACTGAGAAGAACAAAATGAATGGCAACTCATAGGTATGTTTGGTGGCACGAGATGGTGTTTACTTTGTTCTTGTCCTTTTTTTCCTCCTGCCCTCTTGGCATCTCTTGGCTCCCGTAGTGTCGTTCCAGTTTAGGCTCTGCGTAACGGTACATTATCAGATCTTATTTCAAAGGAACTGTGTGAACGACTACTTCTAAAACAAATGTGTGAAACGTCTTTGGGTGGTCAAAATTATTTCTAAGCCCTCCACAAAAGCACACCAGATAGCCCAGTTGTAGCTTTGACACGTTAAACCCCATATTTGTTTTACATTTCTAACATTTGTTTTGGACACTTGCTTATATAGTGAATTGCGTGCGTGTTTACCTTCAAGCAACTCAGAATAGTTTGTGGACCTGCCAGTAGCTCAGAAACAAAGGCGTGCTGCTGCAGTGCACAAGGTCACAGGTTTGATATTCCGCTGTAACATCTGTTTCAGATGGTGAAGTAGTAAAAGGATTGTGTACGTGCTATATGCACGTTAAAAAAACTCAAGGTGGGCCAATAGAAGGCCAAACTGCACTCAAATTACGCATCTACAAAATTTATTTTTGACGTACAGTGTGTATCACCAAACCAACTGGGACATTACTCGTAACCTTGTGGAATGCCTTGATATTTAGTTGAAAATGTTAAAAAAAGCTTAATTGCAGACAACGTGAGACCTGCCAGCGGATCGTGCAAACAGCGATGAAGCGGAAGTGACATTGCAGCCGACCAGGTGACTGGTGCTCCAGCGAGCCAGGGGAACCGGTCAAGCTCTGCTGGGTGCGACTCCCCTAGACCTGCTGCAAATATGAAGCTGTTGTGTGCCAGTTTGCTCCAGGTTGCCTGCTGCGACGTCAGTTCAGCCTGGCTGTAATGTCCGCACGCTTCTCAGTTTCGGTTTCAGAGTCGCCGATTTTAGAAGGTATTTTGTGCCATGCTTATGCGTATCTCAGCTGTCAAATTTTGTATCTTGCTGTCTTTTTGGTAGAATAAATAGAAATGAGGTTTTGAAAACGTCACATTTTTAGTGCAGTTGGCCTTTAATCCAGAGAGTTGCACAATAGCATACCTCATATCAAATTGTCGAGCGCTGAGCATGGGATTTATTTTTAATCAAATGCTGCTACCCAAACACTGGAAGGCATAGTTTATTACAAGTATTTTTTATTGCTTGCGGGCAGTATCTATCCGTGGCGCTGATGTTTTTTGGGAGGAAGAGGCACTATACACGGAGCTGATCAACCTCAGGGAGGCATCTTGCCTGCAGCTACTCGTGTGCTGTGGACTCAACCTGGAGTATGCTGAGCCAGCAGCTACCACACTTAAATTTCTCCAGAGGTTAGTTACTTTTTCACCGGGCCTAGCATTGTTTTCTTGTTTGCCGCATACTTAGGTGCTCAGTTCATTTTTTATAATCCCCTTCCTTTTCCTGGTAAAACTTGGACATGTCGGCAAGATATAATTTTTTATTTTGAACGAACTTTTCTTCTTAGGGATTCTGTGTGCCACGCCATTCAGTCCATCAGTAGAGCAGGAATTTCTGTAGTTGCGATAGGTTTTCTATGGAAACTCTAAACTGTATAAAAAAGCGCTTGAATACCCTGTGTTGTTCAATAAGAAACCGGTTGTCCTCCTGAGCAAAACATATGGGGTTCTCGGATGCAGTGGGTGTATCTGAATAAGTAATTCATGTGTTCGTATTCATCATCATCAGCAGCAGCCTGTCTGCGCCCACTGCAGGGCAAAAGCCTCTCCCGTAGATCTCCTGTAAGCCCGGTTTTGGGATAACCGCGACGAATTTATCCGTGCGAACATCTTGATCTCATCTGCCCCCTGCCACGCTTGCCTGCTCTAGGGATTCACTGTGTTACACTTAATGACCGACGGTTATCTTGCCTTCGGACGTGCAGTATTCATAATATCCAACCTAAAATGGAACCTAAAATAATTTGGATACCATTGTGTGGCAAATATCACAGGCTTGGCTCAAGGCGTAACAACTCAGATTTTATAAAAAAAGAGGGCCCAGTAGCATATAAGGGCGTATGCACTGGCCTCTAAACCGCACGGTGGTGCTACTATCACAAGGGCACTGACTGTATAAATGATGCCAGGGGGACAGAGCATTTTCCGACGCAAATCATGGTATGCGGCGTGGTGTTGGCAAAGGCAATTGTGTGGGTGACGCTTATTTTTTTCTGCGTGATTCGTGGGTTTACAAAAGCCTTGTAATGAGTAGCCGGGTTTTTCCTTCGCTTTGGGATTCCGGACCGCGCTGTGCTCCCCACACCACGGGCCTGAAGCAGGCTGCATGAAGAAAACAAACAGCCAGGTTTTCGACTGTATCAGAGCTGTATGCCCGCATGCAACGAACTCACAAACAAGGTATTGATGATGGAGCAAATCTGTACCAAATTTGCGGTGCACATTTAATTGCAGGTGAGGACGATGCAATGTTGACACTGTCATCTCACGCCGCATCACATGCTTGAAACCTTAATTAGTGCTTGAAACTTTCAATACTTAATTCACGCGGTGCGGTGTACTTTACAGAATATGGACACCCATTCGCACACTCAGCATCACTCTGGGCCAATTTGAATGTTTGAAGTGAACGTGCTGTACAAGGCAACTGGTAATTGTAGACTTCAAATTATTTATTAACCTTCAGCTGCAGCTTAATGACCACGCCTGTCCGTGAGCTTGTTCTGTTTGTAATTTCCACTTCATGTTCATCAGAACAAAAAAAAAACGCTTAAAAACCATCCGCGTTATCTTCGCCGGCCCAAATGAGCGAATCGCCACCGTCGCAATTAATTATAATGCATACACACCGCGCAAGCACTTCAGTCTGGACCATTTGCATGATCGCTTAACTTCGTTGGAAGCCCAAGTTGAGCAGGGTCACGCGTTCAGTGCATCATAATGCTGTCGCTAGAGCTCCTCAACGTCTCTCACACTCCATAAGAAGCGTGCAGCATGCCTAGAGGACATAATACAATAGCGGCTCGTTGCACCTGCTACTACCACATACAATATTGTCACACTTTGGTAGAAAAAATTTTGTAATTCCAGCCATGGTCGTTCGGAGCAATGCAGAAAGTAAGGAAACGGATGCTCAGGGATGATAGCGAGCTAACGCGAAATGAATAATTTTATCGGCGGCACTTCTAGAGCACCTCATCAACCACACAATGGAAATCGGCTCCACTGTGTGGCTGAGTGCCCTGTGCGTACACCATATAGAATACAGTACAGCATGAGTGTAACCAGCATGCCGAAAATCAATCGTGCCTGCCCTCTTTTCCAGGTAGGTGTTCAAAGTCAACCCGCCATGGGCAGCTAGTAAACATGCAGCTAAAGGATGCGAACTAGCGCGCAGTCGAAGCTCATGGAGTTGGTGCAAAGGCTACGGACCAGTGAATCAGTCTGATGGAAGGTATTTCAATTCTTTTAGATGAATCTTCTTTTGGCCGCCATTCTTAAATCTGTACTTTTTCAAACCTTATAAGCCATTTGTCAGGGGAAATATTACAATTTAAATAAATTTTGAGTGTTAAACTCTTGAAAGGTTCCATGAAGCACTTACAGAAGACAAAAATTCTGGGTCTTATTTATTTTTGTTCTTATTTTTTGTCCTTATTTTTGTCCTTATTCTTTGATGGCACTATAAGAGGATTTTAGGAGGACAGGATAAGCGTGTGTTTATCTGTGCCTAAATCAGAGGTCTGAAATCAGTTTTCTGGAAAGACGAGAAGCGATCACCACTTTCAGACTTTGAAAAGGCATTGTTTGCCCTGTTGGTGTTCACAAAGCTCAGCGCTTAGAAAGCTGCAGACCAAAAAAAAAAAAAGCAGAGAGCAAGTCAATGTTGGAGAAGTAGTGATTGGCGCTTCTATTTTGGTAAGCATCGGGCCAAACCATTTATACCTAAGATATATGAACTTGGAGTAATCATAAATTATATTTTTCATTGGGAAAAAGGGCTTGACATAGTTGTTACAAAATGACATATCACCCCTGTTCTTTACCTAGCTTGTCATCTTGCTTACTTTTTGCTGTGTTTGGTGTTATATCATTTTGCAGCAATGAACCAAAAGGCTCAAGAAGTGAATTTATCAAAACGGGGAAGGATATTACCTAAACATCATCTTGCTGATACGACTAAACATTTAGCAGTTCTCATAATGCATCAAACTACATTTCGCATCCTAGTCATGCCCGTGATGCTTAAAGGTTGTAGCACGCAATAAATGCTGTGTTGGGTACCAACTCCGACTGTGCAGAGTCCGCTTTACGCGCATTGGGAAGATTCAACCACCTCAGCAGCTGCACACCAGGACTGGCTGCCTTATCTGCTTATTTCAATGCGTTTTGTTCTCTTTGCATTGAGCTGTCTAGCGTTAATAATTTAGCCTTAGTAAGATTACAAGCTTTCTTGTGCACATGGTAGCCATAAAAAACCAGTGTAACAATTTTGTGGCCCTAGTTAACATTGAAAGTTTAGGAGTCTTTGATTTTAGAACTAAGTACAGATAGCACACAATTTACAGAGCATAAAGGTAAGGCGCCGCCGAAGGGGAGGTTGGTCCAAATAGAATCACAGGACCTCACTTCCAGCACCATGCACACCATGACCATGGGTGGTGTATTTAAGGTGTCTTCTAGCTGGACCGAACATTTGTTTAACAGACCATAAGACGCACCAACAACTTTTTCACTCTGGCCCCTCAGCCGGGCAGGCTGCAAGCAACTGGTTAGAGCAATTACATAAATAAAAAATGAGTTTTTTTTTAAACAACCTCATAGCTGAAGTATTCGGTATGATGATAAAATGTTGCACCATCAAAGGCACAGTATGCTTATGAGACAGGATCACCGGAGTAGTTGGAAAACAGGATGCCTTTTATATGCACATATCGAAATTCCTGCATTTGAAAGAATGTTGCCAGAAATTTCCTTTCAATCCTGCAATTGAATGATTATTTACCAAGCTGCAGTTGATTATGGAACCAGAGGCTGCAGTATGTTCTAGTGTTTGCTTTTTCAAGTGAATAAACTATAATGCTATCCTAGAGCTGGAGCTCTTGTAATATTTTGGAGCAGGGAGAAATGGTCGTGTACAGTATTTGCAAGAATATACAATGCCCCAAGCCTGTAAAAATGCTACTGTATAATTTTGTTTTATATTGCAATTTAACCTCTTAGAGACCAGCTGTCGTGATTTCGCATCACACCAGTTGTAAGCCGTGCTATCAGAAGAAAGAATCGGCAGTTGCAACGTCCGCGCTCAGATGGAATCTACATATTGATGGCAACATATGGAATAAATTTCATCATGTACCTCACTTTTTGTAAAGTGCTGACAGCTGCCATTCCTCTAGTTTATGCCATTGATCACCGTTCCTCTGTGGCTATCCATTTACCGCCGTATTTGCTAAATTAATGAGGTAGTTTTATTGCAATAGAAATGTCGCCACATTAGGTATTTTGTTCAAAGACACACTGGGTTGCCGTAAATGTTTTTGTTTCTGAATAAATTTAGGAGGTACTGGTTTATTATGACATGTTATTTTGTTTTTGTGCCACAGCCGTAACTTTCTTCTGAAAACTCCGGTATGTGTTAAAGTTCTGCGGCTTCCTTATGAACAGACTAGCAAAAGTGATAAAAAAAGTATTTTTTTCGTGCCCTACGGAAACTTCAGGCTAGAAGAGTTATATTATCGTCAACTTTTTTGGGTACTTCAAAGTATTCCTCCCTAAATTAAGTTTATGTACTTAAATATTTTGATTTTACACGGGCCATGAAGAGAAAAAAGAGGTTGTTTTATTCTTAGGATTGGAGTTTTATAGTGCCCCAAGCGCTTGTCCGACAGCGAGCAATGCTTTATTCAGTGAGCATTTCAACAATTTGAAGGGTTCAGGAAGAGGTTTAAATAATTGCATTGTATTGGTACTTATGCTTTTGGCACGATGATAAACAAACATTGCTTACCTTTTTCATTGCCCGATATTAACAAATAGGGGAAAATTCAGTTAGGGTTTCACCGAGGCTTTCCTCCTCAACTTGTGAGGTGACGCCTTGGTAAGGAGCCAATCACAGTTTCCCCTCTTCTGCACAAGATGTCGGCATAAAGCGCGCTGGAAAAGGGTCAGATAAAAGTCAACATGGGCGCCATGATGATAGGCACCCTGCAACTCAACGGGAGATGTCTAATCTCTGATACGACTGATCAACATGGCCGAACTTTCAGTCAACAACGGGAGCGAGTCGCGCAGGCCGTAGTAGCCACGTTTAAAGTAAACTGGGTATTTGTAAAATGTTTAAGCTGTTTCGCGCTCGTCCATACTGTCTATGTCTGTCTCGCGTAGCTTGTAATGTGAGTTGCGTGAACATGAAACCTCTGACGGGACGAGATAATTGACCGAAAGCTTAAAAAGAGTATTTACTTCATATATACGCTTATCGAAGGAAGTTCGGGTATTCTGAACTTAACTCTTACCTGTCATTTATTCGTCAATCACAAAAATAACTAGTGACAATCCGAGTCGCCGAGTGCTGAGTTGTGCCGAGTCGCCGAGTTCCACCATCACAAATTTCGATTGCTTTCCGGTTTCCTCCAATACAAAATACTGTCAACATTGTTTCGTTGATTGGATATGCTCCCGTTTGGCTAACTGTAGAAACGTTCAGCAGTAAGTTCGCGGTTAAAGCTCTGGGTTGATCAGAATTTATGAAAACACACCAGAGTGCTTGGTTACAAACTTGAAGCATCTTTTACGCCGCAGTTTTCTGCTGCGCGCACTTCGCGCATCATGGTGTAGTAGTTAAATCGTGTGGTCAATGCATGGTGGCAGTAACGTTGGGCTGGCCCGGTGGCCGCAAGTTCGAATCGGACACGAGGCACTTTCTTTTTTTTTTGCTTGAACGGTTTTGGGCCGTTCAACAGCCAGTAGATCTTAGTTCTCTTACAATGGGTGCCAGACAACTGAAGCTGTCGCAACACCGGTCACGTCGATAAAAAACTGTTTATGGCAACGAATAAAGGATGCAATATTTTCGAAATATGGGGTTTGAACTTGTACAGAGCAATACAAAAATTGTTTAACTTCTTGCTGTGACGTACACCCGGCGTCAAAATAAGCCGGGGCACGCGAGCGCGTGGCAAAATGCATTGCCGCGACATCTGATTGATTGATTGATTGTAGGGTTTAACGCGCCGACGCAACGCAGGCGATGAGGCGCGCCGTAGTGGAGGGCTCCGGATTAATTTTGACCACCTGGGGATCTTTAACGTGCGTCGAAATCTCGTACGCGCAGGCATTTTTGCTTTTCGCCTCCATCATCTGACGTCATCTGCCGCCACATCTGACGTTGCACTTCTGGTGTCGAGACATCGATGTGCGCGTGCGCGTTCAACCACGCTCGCTAGCCTGTCTTTTACTTCGCTTCAAACGGTAGCGCTGATCACATTAAGAGCTTGGCGCCAGGGGTCACTCTCTTTGCTCAACATGTCTTGCTCGTACATGCTTCAGCGGCCGAGGTTGAGAGTGAAGATGCGTTGCTCGCCCTGCCCTGTTATGACAGATAACTAATCTTGCCCCTCTCGCGATGACAAAATTGTGTCCCACATATGCTCTCCCACTTCGGTTTTTCTAACAGCGACGCTGTACGTGGGCTGGGCTTGACTACAGCCTGTCCTTGTATCGTCTTACGCTCCCTCCGAACTTCCCAGCAAAGGTTTGTGTTTACAGGTAAAGCCAACTTTATGAAGATCGGCGGAAGCTTTCTCTTAGTCAGCTCGCCTTCCGACACTGCCTGTTGCGCAGCGAAGCATGGAAATCTGCGGAGGGAGTAGAATGAAAGAAAGCGGCTTTAAGTCATGTGTTAATAAATGTATCCAAAAACAAGTTCTATGAAACTAAGCTGATAGGACGATTATACCGCTATGCCGAGTTTCGTTTACTTGTCGTGATTAGGTAGTGATGTTGTAAACGTTGGAGAATTAGTTTGCCGTCATTATAACGCAATCTACGGAGAGAGATTGCCATGTATTGGAGAAAACGGTCGTAACTGCGGCTCCACGCTGTTTCAGTAGATATCAATCACAATCGGTGGAACGAGTTTTAATATTTTTTTTGTAAAACATGCAATTGGTTGTTAACTTAACTAAGAATGAGCGCACAAACAGAATACGAACTGAAGCGAGAAATATTCTATTTTATGAAGGTGTGATGAGACTTCACCTTGCACACGTTCTGAAACAATTAAAGAAGGGGAAACGGGAGAAGAGTTCGGCGTGGTCCTGGGTTTGACAAAAAATTAACAAAAAGTTTAGTTCCCTTCCACTCTGTGAAGAAGGATGACCATCAAAGCTGCGGTGCCGAGCCTCACCGTGAGCTTTGACTGGGTTCAAGGGGTGCACGAAGCAAAACACGTTTGTTTGTAATTTGCGATTCAGCATAGTTCGTGGTTAATGGACTGAATGAACTTTTGATTGACTAGAGTTTTCTTCCGGTGGACAAACATGGGGCTGTCCGTTTCCCTCCCGTAGAATCCCATATGTACTGACAGAGGACGAGAATTACACAATATTTACAATTTCACTGTGAACCATGAAATTTTGAAAAATATAAAACCCGGCTTTGTGTTAGATTCGCCTTAGCGGCTAATTGTCATATAATTTCTTTCGATATAGTTTCAATAAAACAAGCGTTAGAGCCACTTTCTGTTATGGTATTCCCTCCGAAGATTCACTTGATTCATTGTTCAACAGTCGATGTGGGAAAGCCATCTTACAAAGATCAAGCTTACAACGATCCCCTTAATGTCTGCTTCACCTCTTAACACAAATGAATTGCTGGGAAGACATTTTAGGGAACAGACCTTTGGCGCCCTTCTCTGGCTCAGCGGCGTCGGCGTCGTCGTGACCGAGCGAACGATGGGAAGACTGACGAGTGAAGGAAAACAAAGGAGGGGAATGTCGCGAAATAACGAGGGGAGTAGGTTCGCCGTGGTGGCGCGAGCCAGCGCTCTCGGAAGGTGTGCGGTGGGGAAAGGGAAGGGGCAGTATGCTGTGCCCGCACGAGGCGCTCGACGATTGCAGAAAACGTGAGGGGGGCGTTCACGCGACATTGCTGTGCGTTCGGTTAATACTATGTTCAGACGAAATACGCAACAGCCGTATCGTGCGCTGTGAACGTAAAAAAACGGCGTTTTACACAGTTCGGTTGGGTGAGACGTCAAATGACGTCATTACTTAAAGATATTACAACAATTGCGACAACACTCTGAACCCAGCCTAAGACGCAGTTCTTGTCTACATCTTGTCCACATTCTTGTCTACATTGCTCTGTTACCGGAGACGATCTGCTGGATCCTAGCCATAGATAGCTTTCCTGTAAAAAAGAATGCAGTATTTAAAATAAGATAGCAGTCCCCGTTTCCATGTATCCTTTGTCAGAGCAGCGCAGAGCAATCAACGCATCTTCACCCACGCCCTCGGCCGCTGAAGCGTGTGCGAGCAGGAGCGGTTGCCCAAAGAAAGTGGCCCCTGGCGCCAAGCGCTGAATGTGAGAAGCGTTTCCGTTTGAAGCGAATGAAAAGACAGGCTAGCGAGCGTGGTTGGACGCGCACGCGCACATCGGTGTCTCGACACCAGATGTGCAACGTCAGATGTCGCGGCGGTGCATTTTACCAAGCGCTCGCGTGCCCCGGCTTATTTTCACGCCGGGTGTACGTCACTGCTGGTTGCGCTGCCGACTGACGATGCGCGCATGGTGGCTTGCGATGCGCCTCAAAACAAGATTTTCAAACACCTCACCTAAATTTTATAAGCAATGAATTGTGTAAATATTTGGGATTTGTTATTAATAGGTCGCTCAAGCAAACAAAATTAGGCAAAAATTAGCGCATTTTCTCTTTACGGCCCCTTTAAGACCAAATTCTGATTTTCCTGCTGAATCGTGTGTTTCATGACGTCTCGGATTATGTATCCAGGGAAAGTCTTTAGGCGAACATTAGTAGGCCAACTAGGGCTGCAGTGTACAGCGGAAAGCCTTGTTTACTGCCAGTCCTAGTGGGTTGCACCACAATACCACTCAGGACCAGTGTCCACACTTGCTCGGTTTTTGACCAGATTGGCGCCTGGTTTATATTTGTTAGAGCTCACAGTAACCATTTTATGAAACATTGGGTAGGCTCGACAAACATGGTGACGTAAGACAATGTCTTTTCGTTATGCAGCTATAGCAAGCCTAGTACATGCAGTAAAGAGTGGTGCTTTTATGTCTATGTGTACTAGAAGCAGCAATGCGTATTGCGTGCATTGTGCTTGTTAGAGCTGCAGAGCGCAGTCCGGCGCTCTTGGGTTATCTCGCATTACACTCACCAAATGGCATAAGCGACATTGTCTAACGTGACCCTACTTATCACATATAGCCAATGTTTCACGAAACGACTCTGTCAACCGCAATAAAAGTAAACCAGGTACAAATCCACTCAAAAACAGAGCGTGTAGACATCGTAGTTTTGCAGTTTCCATTGTTTAGCCCACAACATTCTTACTGGTATAAAAATATTATGCATTTAATTTAAGTGTAATTAGCTTATTCTGCAAGCTTATAAGCCTTGCCTAACTTGTGTTTGCTTTTGGCGGCCTCAGCCGATCGCACAGCTGCCCATAATACGTCATAGGTTGTAGGAAATCAGCTAGTGGGTCACATAACCAGTTTCTTTTTTTTCTTCTTATTTAGCTTATGTGGGTGAAGTTTGTGGTAAAAACCAGTGTTTTTCTAACGAGGTATTCAAATCAACAAAAACTTGCATTTAACCTTGACGCCTCATTTAAAGTAGAAAACCTAATGTATATGATATTTAATTTGGCTCAGTTTCGACAAACAAAACTACCTTTTCAGGAATAAAGAACCTTGGGTGGCCCCTACGGCCCGTTTGAATACTGGAAAAGAGGGGTTACTGAATACTCTGGCTTCTTATTTAAATATGTTTGAGTGTGCTGATTTTATTGTGTGCACATGTCCGAAGCATCAACTACGTGCCATGTGTAGCAAAATCTGTGGTTAGGCTTTTTTTGGTCTTTTAATTGCTTTCGTGTTTTTTTTTGTGCACCCATTGAAGATAAGGGCAATTATGTGTGATGCAGGAAAATGTAGTAGTGGAAGCTTTTTATTGTTTTTTCTGGTTGTCTTTGTTATAACTGTGTTCGCTTTCTCACGATGCTGCTGTTTAGTAGAAAGGGGCTGCGGCGTTGTCAAGCTTTCTTCTAGAGCTTTTTTCCGTCACTCCCTCGTATGTCTGTATTAATGGAGGAGAGATACTTATAACACAAATAAATTTAGTTTTATATTTAAATTCGTGTGAGTAGCTCATTGCTCTTGTGTTTTCTCTTTACTCTCATTTTTAGGTGATGCCCCGGAAAAAGGCAGAGGGTTCCGTTTGTAAAAAATAAATTGTTTGTATTTGTGTTTAACCCAACACGTGTGAGAAACTTTTGCAGACAGAGCTAGAATCTTTGCCCACGTGCATACATATGGTGAACGTGCATGATCAAATATACTGGACTCGCATGGAACGCCTGTATGCTTTCGACAACTGGTCACTCAAGCCGATGGGGCACGCCGATTTATACATACCATTTATGGGATTGTTACCCGAGAACGGACACCTTACATTTGAGTAACGGAATCGTTGTTTGGACAGAACAGTGCTTTCCGTAAAATTCCATGTTACAGATTTTCTGTTAGCAGGAAAAGGACATATTACATTTTAGCTTTCATGGAAGTTCTGTTATAGGGTCAAAGAGTCCGTGTTACAGACTGCCTGTTTTTGAAATTACGAAACGTGCTCGGCAATGCGTTAGCTCCGGGTTGTTCCGTAAACCAGAAAAATGTTTTTTTTTTTAGAGTACATCGACTTAACCTAGTACGTCACAAAGTGTCTAGGAGCTTTTAGTAAATAACAGCTGTTACGTAGGAGGAAACTATTTAACCAAAACCCTAGCTAGGTCCTCAAAAGCAAATACATGTAGTGATGCGTAGCCAAAGATAAGCTCTTGGAAAGAAAACACAATATCCGACCATTCCCACTCAGGCCTTTCCACAACATGCTCGCACTTCGTGTTCTGTTCTCCTGTCCCATTTCTTTCAAAAACAATGTGCCTTTGAAAATCAGAAATTGCGCAATGATGCTTCTTTTAACAGTAGAAATTAGACTTTCTTTTTACGGGGTTTTCTTGCATAGGACTAAAAGTAACGTGAATGCATTATGATTTGCTTATGCAGGGTACCATTTACATGCGCTGCATGAACTCAACAATTATACAGCGGATCTGTTGTAGGTCGAGCCTTTTTGTCCATCAGCTGTAGGTCGGGCGTCATGCAAGCGTAGGAGGGAGCATGTTCTCAAACCCATAAAGGGCATGGTTGTCCCGCAGGGTGCGTTCGTCTCATCCCGAATCGTAAAGTTCGTGCTGCGAGGGCACAGTCCTTCCTGGGAGAGTGGCTGCTTACGTTCTAGCCGACACGAGAGAACCACAGGTCGTCTGTCTAACTATATCTCCCACTTGGTGTAGCTAGGTGTAATATTTTAGCGCCGTTTTAACCCAAAATTGGGAAGAGCCACTCAGTTACTTCTATTTAAATCATTCCGGCGAGGACACTCACGCCAAGCACGTCCATCTTTAAGCCAGCTGCATTGTTTCTCCGTCGTTATTTATTTTCACGTGCGCTAACAGTGCACTCTGTACAGTGATGAAGCAGTATGAAATCAGAATAGTTACAATGCACAAAAGAACTTGCAAGGATTAGATATCCAGACATACGGACTTGTTTCGGCAGGTTAAGGAGGAATTTTGAAATGGGGCATTAAACCTCAGCTTCAGGTGGCATAACAGCAAGTAATCGTATGAACCTTTCTTATTTTCAGAATCCATTGCACGAAAGTAGATAAAATCTCGGCTATAATAAGATTTTATTTTGCGCGCTTTGAATCACAACTACTTATCTCCGGCAGTCTCATGTACAGCTGTAGGGACGGCCGCATGCCCCAAGCTGTCACAACGTTACTATCAACAAAGCAGAGTGCCTATGTGCGCCGGAGAAGTGGCTTCTGAACTCCTTTGGGGCTGGGAGTTGACTGAGCCGGCATGGCCCTCCCTGTCGCCACAGAGGCCAGAGCCGATGAAGAGGCAGACAGCGTCGAATGCAGAGCGGTTGTCAGCGTAGTCGAGGCGCTACGCCGGCGGTGACGTCGACCATCCCGGTGGCCGCATAGTTGCTTGCGGACCTGCGAAATTCCAAAAGTTAGACGCTACTTTCTTCAGGCGGCGTTCGCGAGCTCGCTTTAGGTTTCTAGACCTCTGTTCTTATTCGGTGGCTGCATTGTATAATATACCGTGACAGTATTTTTGCCAAAATCCTCTTGTGCCAAAACCCATTCTGAGGGAGGGCAGTCACCTAAGCTTACAATTTCATTTGGGGCGACTAAACAATATAAATTAGCAGAGTGTTCGTTCGGGCTAGTTGTAAGCAAAAAAAATCCATGACTACATGTCATGGAGCTCTTGCTCGTCGCCTCCTTCTGTCCTTGACCTTTTTTTTTTGGCGCTGCACGATGTCATAGAATAAACAATACTCGGTCTCACTAATACTTTGCATCACTAATCATAAAGCATGCTTATAAAGTGAAGTGCACAAATGCTTAGAAACCCTCTTAGTACGCATGGACATGGGCACCCTGCATTACGACCTGCAGTGCTTGAAAGACGCTAATAAAAGGATTGACCCGCGTTATGCCCACTACCACCCCCATGCCTGGGCGCTCTTTGCGGAGACGTGGTGGAGAAGGACGAACTTTTGACACAATCAAATTCACTCACGTGATTCCCAGCAAAGATAAAAACATATATAGCTAGATCAAATTGGCAGGCCTCCTTTTTGAACCACAAGCGCTAAAACTAGCGTGAACGATGATACTTTTATTGACGTTCGCATGAGCCGTACACTGGGCGCTCTTATACGGAAGTAGATATTTAATAGGCTCACTTTGAAAAGTACGCTTACGCATAACATGTTCAACAGAGCTTCGGCATGGGACTTTGTCGGTGTCACACTACCCCGTAGTGAGTCAAATGGGACCTCGATTACCAACGCATTTATATCTCTCGAAGATTCAACCACCTGCTCTGCACAATGCATATTTTAGCACCCCTGCTGGCTAAACGTGAGACGAGAGTTCAAAGAATCGCCATCACGGTGGCATTGCACAAAATATAGAGACAAAATAGTACATTGGGTGGTACGTTAAGCTTACTTTAATTTTTGTCCGGTGGTGCGGCTTAAAATCAAGATGGGGTCTACGTTATGGTTGACCACACGATAGAGGCCATATCGTTAACCTGTTGGAGATGTACAACCAGTTAAGGACGCGAACCCACAGTAACATAGGCTGTGGGCACCATCAGTGAGGCACATATTTAACAACCTTAGTTTTTTGTCAGTATATTTATCAGCAGGGCTATCATGCATTCATCGTTTTTGTAAACCTTGGCTTCACTATGCCCAGGCGCAAGGGGTTCAGTAATTGAAGCGAGTTTTCAATTCATCTGATGCAGACAAGCACTATTGATTGATCTGATGCAGACAAGCACTTCGTGTGCAAGTTCCGGTCATTTTCTTAAGTGAGCCATCATTGAATGCCAGTGCACTTCCAAAGTCGACTCTTGAGTAGTCCGAGGGCCACATGGGTAGAGGCGGACTGGGGAACCAGCTTGGTATGATATTTTGGTCCCACTTTACGCACGTGCAGAGATCTTGCTGCGGTAAAGACGCCCAATCCAAGACTGAAGTGGCTCACCCACCGCTGGTGCGCCTCAAATACGACTTCTGTACCACCACTGGCGGTGTTTTGCAAAAACAAAGGCCGATCTTGTCATTTTACGACTTTTTATGCTTCAGTTTGACTCACGGCCGCTAAGGACCTCCGCTTCACAAAACTGGCAATGAGCTGTTATGTTCGACCGGTCCAGGTAGATGTTAGGGACAAATTAGAGGTTATGGAGCAACGGCGTTGTAGCACGGACTGCAAGTCGTGGCAATGTGCACAGCTTTATATGTACTAATCTGTTGTTGCATGGGCCAGCAAGTGCACAACTTTTATTGATGTAACAGCATGCCTGCGGAATGTCGTGAGTGTTAACTGCGCGTTGAACCCAGACTTGAGACGCATTTATTTTCAACCGCAATCAGAAATATTGCTGCAATTTTTGGATGCCGAAATGGGCACCTTTCCTTGACACCTACAGAACGGGCCACCTCACCGTTAAAGCTATAGACAAGGTAAGGGAACTTGCCATGCGGAAGACACTTCTCTTGAAGGTGAAGGCGAGGAATATGAAGGCGCCTTGAAGCCCGCAAAGCACGATGAACGGGTACCAGAGGGCGCGCAGCCCCGATAACGCTGCGGCGAAACCAAACACCCACGTCAGGCCGAAGACCACTGCCAGCTTCACGTAGAGGGTCAGCCGCCCTTGGTCGCTGCCCGGTCCCGCGGACGCGCGTCGGGCAAGCTTCGTCTGCAAGACGTACAAGCGTTGCGAAGCATTACTCACAGTACTGCAGTAACGGGCAACCCTAAGTAAAGAAATGCGCCCATGCACTCCGTACATAATGTCAAGCGGCAAAGCTATAAAGTGCACACTGCGTTTACCTGGCTGTTGTTCCATGAGGTTCATTAAAGCTTTTCTGAATATACTTTTTGTGTTGGGGGTATTTCCTTTCATTCCTGATCCTGCTCTCGGCGTCGCGGATCGTAAGCTGC
The DNA here is from genome assembly GCF_048455015.1 of Haemaphysalis longicornis. Lineage (NCBI taxonomy): Eukaryota > Metazoa > Arthropoda > Arachnida > Ixodida > Ixodidae > Haemaphysalis > Haemaphysalis longicornis. Next base: position 1,663,697 of record NW_027526319.1, read on the forward strand.
CTGCTCCTCTGGAGTACTTATGACGCGAGGCCTTCCCGTTTAGAAGTAACATGTGACCGGTGTAGGCCATTGCCACGTTGACGCTGCTCTGCCCTCACCACCCCCCTTGTATTTCTTACTGCTGTGCACGCACCACCGCCTTTGACTCTTCATGTATTTCTGAAGCGGGCTCTATGGAACGCGTCGCAGCCAATGGGAACTGAAGACGCGGCTACTGACGCGGGACAATGCCGCCCTAATGCACTTCATGAGCCATTGCTTTCACGTTGAAAAGCCACATTGCTCCTCGCATAATCTCAAGTATGTTGTGATTGATTGATTGATTGATTGATTGATTGATTGATTGATTGATTGATTGATTGATTGATTGATTGATTGATTGATTGTAAAGTTTAACGCGCCTACGCAACGCAGGCAATGAGGCGCGCCGCAGTGGAGTGCTCCGGATTAATTTTGACCACCTGGGGATATTTAACGTGCACCGAAATCTCGGACACTCGGGCGTTTTTGCTTTACGCCTTCATTAGAAAAGCATCCGCCGCGGCAGGGAATCGAACCCGCGAACTCGTGCCCAGCAGCGCAACGCCTTAGCCACTGAACCACAGCGGTGGGTCTCAAGTATGTTGTGGCTTATGCTGTTAGGTTAATGTGAACGCATCCAAGCACTAGTGATTTTTGTTCTGCCTAGTAGGCTTTTTCACGAGAGAAATTTGGGCTAGTTGGTAAAACGACTTTGACATGGGAAAAAGCGCGACAAGACGGAAACGCAAGAGACTTCTTATGTCCCCGTTTATTTCGTGGTCTTATAGGAACACTGGCTTCCATTGCAGGAAGCCCATTTAAAGATGCAAATTAAAGGACCCAGGCAGGGTTGAATAAAAGTAAACGAAATAAGGCGCAGCCTGTGTTCACGCCATACGTACAAAACCTGTCCCACAGCCCCAAGAATTGGCAGGAAATGAGGCATCCAGGTTTTGTTTTCGGTGCCAGGCAAGCTTGCACGTATGTTCCAAATGGTTAACAAAGAAGCTGAAACGGCAGGCAGCACAATAAAGGACGCTACATGCTTCGTTGAATTTAAAGTCGGTATGGTATACAGGATTCACTAAATTAAAAAAAATTCTAGGTCGGACAGACCGGCCGCTGCATTAATACGCGACTAAGAGAGCATCGCGCTGCCGTAAATTGTTTGGCGGGTGCAGGACAACTGGCTTATCACTGCCGGTGATGTTCTTACGCACCTGACATTTAGAGAACACTCCTCTTGTGCAGCTGTGGGACGCACCGGCAAAGAGAAATCTTTGGGGCGTTTTGTACTAGCACGGGAAATGATGAATGCGTGAGCACACCCTCTCTGGCTTTGCACAGGAAAAAAAAAAGCCTATCTGCAGCTACAATCACATTCTTTGTGAGGTGAGCAAATTGCCTCTTTTCTCATTTCTGTGCATTTATACAGGCTGTCCCAGCTATCATGCACCAAGATTTAAAAAAAGAGAAATTGCGTAACCCGAAGAAAACCTAGTGCATAATGTTTGCAGTACTGTGAAGAAGCGGAGAATAATTTTTTCGTTAATGAGACTTAATTAATTAATTGTAATTAATTATCTAACTCTAGAAATACTGTCCTAATCACTAAAGTGTCAATGAGGCACTTGTAGGTAATTATGAGGGGCATCTAACTGCGCTATTTTCAGCGACGAACTAATTGCGTACTCATTTATTCTGACTGATAAAGGAAACCCGCGAAATATGAAAAATACCACGTGACGACGCTTACGCGCGCATTGTAAAGCAGCGTCCCCAAACAAAGCAGATTGAAAGCAACTGCTTCGCGTGTTACCCGCCCAAAGAGACAGCGCATCATTTTGATAATAGCATGCATGGAAGGAGCAGCAGCAGCAAGATTCGCGCGACGCGTGTGCAGATAAGGAACAAACTCAGTCGCGATTTCTTCTTTCTTTCTTTTGTCTATTTCATTCTGGCTAACTCAGAGGCAGCCTGTTTGAGGGCGTTGCTTTACGGTGCGCACGGAGGCGCCATCACGTGGTATTTTTTATATTTCGCGGGTTTCTTTATCAGTCAGGATAAATGTGTACGCAATTAGTTCATCGCTGAAAATACCGCAGTCAGATGCCCCTCGTGGTTACCTACAAGTGCCTCATTGACACTTTAGTGATTAGGACAGCATTTCTCGAGTTAGATAATTAATTACAATTAGTTAATCAAGTCTCATTAAAGAAAAAAATACGGTCCGCTTCTTCACAGTACTGCGAACAATATGCACCTGGTTTCTTTCGAGTTACGCCTTTACTCTTTTTTAAAATCTTGGTGCATGATAGCTGGGACACCCTGTATGTATGTTGCCTTTCTCACCCGCCGCGGTGGCTCAGTGGCTAAGGCGTTGCGCTGCTGAGCACAAGGTCGCGGGTTCGATTCCCGGCTGCGGCGGCCGCTTTTCTGATGGAGGCGAAAAGCAAAAACGCCCGTGCGTACGCGACTTCGGCGCACGATAAAGATCCCCAGGTGGTCAAAATTAATCCGGAGCCCTCCACTACGGCGCGCCTCATCGCCTGCGTTGCGTCGGCGCGTTAAACCCCACAATCAATCAAATCAATTATGTTGCCTTTCTCGTCCACAAAGCCGCAGCTGATATGTCTGGCGCTCGTCCTGTGTAAGGGTCTCTTCTTGTGTCCCCGTCTAGTAGCGCTTTTCACCCTGTCGAAGTGGCACGCCTTCCCCGTTGTACAGCCTAGCTGTTATAAACATTTGCATCCGTTAATCTTTAATAAGATCATGACATGTTTAGAGCTGCGCTGCGCATGCGCAGTTACATCTTCCTGTCGACTGCGGCAATTTTAGGGCCACTAGTACATCCCACTGATAACAAGGCAGCTAGCAGGATGAAGATTTTAAAAAGGTCTACACGCCAGGTCCCAGATCGATGCGTGCGTGGACCAACTGCCTACATCAGAAAATCTCTCCGCGTCGATTTCGTTCAAGATAGCTACGGTGTACCCTGACTATTCACAACCTGCGCGTCGTCAGGGCGCCCTTGAGGGCAATGTTTGTTTCATTCGAAATATTGCCTGGTAAAAATCATGCTGACAACACTTTTAACGTAAACTTCGCTCAAATAGGCTCAAATGGCCTTGCGACCCACCAGCTCATTTCCCGCATTAGAATATATGACGTCATATACACAGCCATGCGATTGGCTCAAGCCAGCAAAAGCAAACGCAAATCAGGCAGGGCTTATAAGCTTGCCGAATGAGCTATTTGCTTTTACATTTAGGGTGAATTCGTTTTATAGCAGTAATAATTGTGAGGTAAACAGTGGAAGTTACGAAAGTACATGCAAACGTAGAAGTACCGATGCGTACTGCTGGTGGTATTATACGCACTATGCTTGTTTTAGCTGCACAGCGGTGCGGCACTTTGGGGTAGTCTCAGACGACACTTGCCGATTGACCTAAGCGACGGTTTTTTACGTGAACATATTTGCCGAGCAAATTGATTGATTGATTGATTGATTGATTGATTGATTGATTGATTGATTGATTGATTGATTGATTGATTGATTGATTGATTGATTGATTGATTGTAGTGTTTAACGCGCCGACGCAACGCAACCGATGAGGCGTGCCGGAGTGGAGGGCTCCGGGCAAATTTTGACCACGTGCGGATCTTAAACGTGCGCCGAAATCTCGTACACACGGGCTTTTTTGCTTTTCGCCTCCGCGAACCCACGACCTCGTGCTCAGCAGCGCAACGCCTCAGCCACTGAGCCACCGCGGCGGGTATTTGTCGAGCGAACACCATGTGTCATGAAATCATTGATTTCTACATTAACAAAAACATGCCATGTGCAAATACGGTCACAAACAAAGCACAGGCAGAGAACTGCCCGGCGCAGTATGGTAGCGCCATCTAGGAGGACTGCTGGTAAACATGGCTCCGTAGTCGGTTGCAGAGTCCAATCGCGCAGTAGGTTTCGCTTGAAGACCTGCTCCTGTGACGTCTTCGCAAACGTCATGAGAACAAACGATTTGGCGGGAGAATGAATACATTAATTTAAATTGATTTATGCCTCAGTGAACAAAGCACCGTTTGCTTCCGGAAAAGCGCTCAGGGCACTACAAATTACAAAATCTTTGGAATAAAATATTTTTTTTATTTTCTCTGCATGTCTCCTTTAACAGCTGCGGGGTCCTGTCCTCGCTTATCACCGGTATGTCCTATTACAAGGGGCTATAGCCAAGTACGCTTACAAACAACAAAATAAACTTCAAATACACTTCAAATATCCCATGCATTTTTTCTTTTGGCTGGTGACGTCACGAACTGCGTAGCCCCGCTCATAATCCACCTTTACAGAATAGAACTGTAGCTATGTTTTCTTTGTGGTGCAAAGAATAACACAAATTTTAGTACAAGTAACTCACTCTCAATGCTTAAAATTTTGCGCAACCATGCTTAAAAGGCCGCAGTAATGAATGTGGTCAAACAACCAAACGTACGGTTGCGCAAAATGCAGCGCAAACAGTCGTGGAAGCAGCTACACTCGGCGCTAGTTGCCCCTACGAGCTTTGATTCAGTGACTGAGTTATGTACAGCCTATACATAGAGTAGAGTACGACGGTGAGAAATTTAGAATGTATTCTTATGCACTTGATTCCGGAGACGTCACTTACTTACAGTATTTACAAAAGTCTCCAAAGTTGCAAATATTCTTACGAAAGTCTTGTCTTTACTATCTTGCATTTGCTACAAAATGCTATGAAACGACCGCGGCTGGGGTTACCCTCAAGCACTGCAGAGGACTTCCTGCGCCCTCGGGGACCACCCTTGCTGAACCAAGAGGCCTTCAAGCTGCTCATCTCGTACATCGAGGAGTCCGGCCTCAACACCCGCCCATCAACTGTCAAAGCAAATCCCACCCACCATCTACCCCCTGTTTCCTTTATTCCTTTTCTGTGCGTGTGTGTGCGAGTGCGTGTGCATGTAAATCGTTGGTATATAACCTGAGTGCGTATTTATATACAGTTGAAGCTCGATCTTACGAAACGCGATTTTACGAATTTCTCGATTTAACCAACAAATTCGGGTTTCCTAGCAGTTGCTCATAAGCTTAAAGCTTTTACGAACTCGAAATAACGAAACAAACTTTGCCGCCAAACCCAACTTAACGCAGCATTTAAGGGGGGAAAGTTGCGTAGAAAAACAGGTTTTCCCAAATTTATGGCGTCTAGAATGCCTGGCAGTGTGCTACCAGTGTAGGAGCGGTACAATCGACTCACCGGAGGCATTCTCGTTTTGGTTCTTTCGAAACTGCAAACCGAAACTGCACGGAACGACAGACGGCGCATTTCTTTCAAAGTCTTGGGGTAGTTCCACCAGGCACGCTCGGCACACGAAGGTACCGACGACGCTTTTAATTCACTGGCCAGCTACGAGAAGTGTGTGCTCCCGCTGCTCACGAAGGGCGCGCAGGCGAAAATCACGAGCTTTTTCTCTAGGCAATAAATTTTTCGTTTTCTCGATTTTACGAAGTTCCCGAGTTATCAAAATCATTCGCGGGGCCCGGTGACTTCGTTAAATCGAGGTTGAACATACCTCTTAAATTGCCTGTTATCATATTCCTAGTATTCTATCGCCCTTTCACAGCCCTTTTTTCAATGCTCTTTCCTCGCCCGGCCATAGCTCTGCCTTCTGTCGCGAGGCAAAACTCGGCCAGCGAAATATTTTCTGTTTAATAAACACTTTCTCTCTCTCTCTCTCTTTCTCTCTGTCTGTCTGTCTGTCTGTCTCTGCGCACGCACTTTAAGGAAAGAATGCGCTGTCGCCCCATCTTTGCTAACCAATCCAAGCTTTGTTTAGACCTCTAGGATACTTTTCCGTTGGATATCGTGATTTATTTCATGGGTTATTCGTTTCTTCACAGTTGGGGCCCATGACCTTCGTGAGAGTGCCCCATCTCACTTTGGGAATTCCGTTGTGGACTGGTGTGTTGTTTCACCCGATTCCGCCGTGTATGCTTTCAAGCTTACGTTCATGACTGCTAACCCTAGAGAATCGTTGCAAGCCTCAAGCCCGCTGGAACGTCGGCAAATGTCCACGAGAATGGTTCGTTTTTCAGGCACGCTGTCAAGTGGGAACGCTGGGAACGCTTATGCCTGACGCATTCTCAAAAGCAATAAGCCCAAGAACGAACCAGCGCTGTGACTCCTTTCAATGCTGAGACACTTTGTTCCTTGAATACCTAAACGTCTGCGCAAAAGATGCAGCACTGGGCGGGCTTCTACAGAGAACTATTTATAACAACAAAAACGATGCTCATTACAAGCATCTCCTAGAGCGTAAATAGCTACTTCAAGTTGTCTTCAATAAGTAACGAATGCTCAAATCCGGCAATTCGTTATCTTTGCATGTCAGGTGCAGATACTACACGCGCGAGGGTCAGCGATATTTTAAACTTACCAGCAATGAAGGCCTCTGCCGCAATAAGTAGGGTACCTCGGCCTGTGTGTGGATTCGTTACGTGCATACCAAACATTGCAGTTCTACGAAGCGTGAGACATGACATCAGTTGGAGACCATCCGTCTGTTCTAGTTTATGAGCCTTTTTAGCTTGAGCTTAACTTTTTTATTATGTCGTTAGAGCTGTAGCACGAAATTATGCTCAATATTGCTGAATTGTATATGACTTCCTACGATTAGGCTTTACAAGCCAAAAATCCGCGACACCAAGAATCCTGGCTCTGGCAAGTGCTCTCCTTAAGGCCGATTCGTCAAGCATAATTGCGACAGGCTCTTTATAGGGGCCCTGAAAGAAATTTACTGATACATGGTTGTTAGCATTTTCAGGAAAATCCATGGTCTAGTAAACACATCCTTCAAGAATTTTGTTAAAGCGATGTGTGTTAGTGGAGTTACTGCAAATCAAAACATCTCATTTTCGCGGGCGCGGCAATTCCCCCTCGTTTCGTCCACCTCCTCGCACAGGGCAAACTTGACTGCCCATGTGCCTCGCGCATCGGTGACGTCTCCAGGAACATCTAATGGCGGGCGTCGTCTGCTACTGCGATATTCTGCGCCGCAGCATCGCTCTGGGACACAGCCGTCTCACATTCAGCGTTTCGTTTGGGGCGTTCTTTTATCATTTTCCCGATGAATCCTGCACTCCGCTCCCAGCTGGAAAAAGTGATGGAAGGAATGGTGCGCGACTTTTAAGCTTCCACACCACGCCGAAAGATCACGCGAAAAGAGCAGGACCCTGTCGCCAAGCGTTCGCGGCTACGACATGTCTTAGCACAATGGGAGTCTAAAATATGTGAGCGAGTGACTAAAGAATCGCCTCAAAATTTGTTACAGTGAGCCTGTACAGGAGCGCGCAGAAGTAAACGGAGCATGGGAGCGGTGGCCAAAAAGTTAGCGCAAAAGGTGGCGCAAAAGTTGCGCGTTTGATTCCCACATGTCGCGAGTTCCAGTTCGACAGGAAAGCCCGCTTTCAGTGCTGCGCACAAGACTCCGTATTCAGTCAGTTATGCTCAAGTGAGCATCGGTGGGTGCTGAAGCGGCTACAGCGGTGGCCGCCGCAACTGATAAGCCGCCGACCAGCCGACTATCCTGCGCCCGTTTTTTAAATGCAGAGCATTTCTTAGCCTCGCCTCTTCCTGCTTCGGACGGCGTCAACAGCTCCGCGTCCGCAGCAGGTGCGCCTCTCCTCCTTCCCTCCTCTCTCTCAACAGCAGCTGGCGCGCGCATGCGTCGTAGTCAGCCCGTTCGCTCCGTCGCGGTCTCGGCGTAACAGGTGCGTGATACCAGCGTGGTGGGGCTTTGAAGGGCGCGCGCTGCTTGCGCATGCGCGCTCTCCCCCCCGTACTGCTCTCCCTCTACTGCGCGCGCTGCAACTATACAGCGGCAACCGGTCGCTCGTGCTTCAGTCACTGCGTTGCTCCTTTCCTTGCTTGACGCTCGCTCCCATGTTTACTCGTGTCTGCTACTCCAGCATCACGGAAGAAGCGATGGAAGACACTGCCTTCAACCAGTACTGAGGCCCCAATGCTCTGCATTTACTCGTGTTCCCCTCGATGGAAGGCGCGGGAATTTTTTTTTCCCTTGCTGCTCGTCACCACTCATCCTCGCCGCTACCGCCGGAACGGCGGCCAGGGGGCCACTGCTACATGCCAGACGGGTGGCTTTCCTGCACGGCCCGGAACTCAAGATGGCTGATGGACGCGCAACTCTGCTCCCCTAGGGGAGCTATTTACAGGAACTCTAGGCCGAACTGCATCACTGCGCCGCGTATGGGCGACGACGGGAACCATGGAGCGCCGGTCTAAGAGTGTGTTCGCACCATACAGTTTCTCAGAGTTAGTGAGAAACTCTATGGTTCGCACTGCCCCTGACACTCTAACTGATACGCTCAGAAGCGCCAACTACGGGGGGGCAGTGGGGCTCGTGCCCCCCCCCCCCCCCTGGACGGCTTTACGGGGGGGCAGAGCCCTCCTCGGGCCACGGCTAAGGATTTTTTAAGGGCTTGGCTCGGCTCTGCGCCCGTATAAATCGGACTGTTGGCCGTCCTGTCTGCCAACTATTGTTTACAATAGGGGTTGGGATCTTGAAAGACAGTTCCGTCCTCCCGACGGGCAGGGGGAAACGCAGGGCCGTGTCGCTTTTCTTCACGGTCAGTTAGACGTGCTCAGTATGAGGATTGATGACAACAATGTAGCGCTGCGCTTGGCTGGGGTGGCTAGAAGGGTGGCCCTTCTAGCCACCATAGCTTGGCTTCAGCAGCACGCCAGCAAAGCGACATTATGTCGGGAGCTTAGATCGGCGCACTCACTCGTGAGTACACTCATTTGTACTCATTTGTACTCAAACTCACGAGTGAGTACGATGATGAGTGAGTACACACCCAGATAAAAAAAGTGAGTATGATGACGATTGAGTACAGGGGTAAGTCCACTACTCGTGAGTACAGAACTCATGAGTACACTACTTATGAGTATGAGTGCTTATGAGTACAATACTCATGAGTATGAGTACTGGTGAGTATGGTACTCATGAGTACACAGTACTCATGATTACAATACTCATGAATACTGTATTTTCGAGTGCTTGCACTCGTGAGTACATGCACTCGTGAGTACAGCAGTGCAAACAAGTTCTATCACAAACTCAAGTCTGGACGCACGTGTACGAGTTTCAGACATTTAGCCGTGGCGCTGTGCTGCTTAACTCTCAAGGATGGTAAAATCAGGCAACGAAAACTGCACCTCCCTCCTTTGCCTGTCCTTGTTTGGCGCTGTTAGCGTTTTTCGGCGGTCGCTCACTAAGGGGTCGCGGTGAAAAGGGAAAACGAGGGGGTTAGGTCCCGGTGGGAAGCGCGGTCACAGTTGCTCTGTTTCTACGGCACCTGTTGATTGGAGCAGTTATTTTTGTTTACAAATGCGCGGCCTGGGAACGCGTAGCTGCTTCGTTCCGCTTGCTTCATTCAAATTGTTTTAGGGGAAGCGGTGGGGTCTGCTGACAATGCATGCACTACGCGCACCGAAGTCGCTCTTTTCCGGTCTTAAAGGAGCCCTGACACGAACATTTTATGTTGCACTTTTATTGCTTTTATCGATGCTTAATTGCCTGGTGAACCTAAAACAGCACTTCAAATACTTCAGGGCGCGATAGTTAATTACACTGAACGGCCTGAAAATCGTTTGTTTCAAATTCCCGCGCTTTCATCCAGAACGGCGCATATGACAGACTCCCTGCCTGACCTCACCGCTTTGTGCGGATGTCACCGGCGCCCGCTTTAGAGGGTGTTGCGCCCGCTCGCCACTCGTGGGGCCGCGCGCATAAAGTGACGTCACGAGCTTTTGACGAGCGCTGCCGCATCACTTCTTTTGCCTCCCCCTGGATGATGTCACGCTGATGTCCATTTGCTGAATGCCGCTCTGCGCGCTGCTCCGTGGGCGTGATAAATGAGATCCAATTAAACTATGTTCTTCATGTCGCAGGCCGCTCAGATTTCACCCAGGGTATTCTGTTGAGTGAAGGAAGCGAACCGTGTGCAATAATATTAACGCCGAAAATTGGTGTCAGTGCTCCTTTAAGCAGTTTCCATAGATGCATGTCATGCTCTGGAGCCGTTTCGTGAGCGGAACCGCTCATTCAAACAGTCGCAGTTAGTTTACGTGATTCGCGTCAAATTGACTGCATGGTTTGTATCAACCACATGGTTTTATTAGGCTCCCGTTTTGAAACTTTTTGCTCAGGTTTGGTAGGACTATGTCCTCGTGCTGTCCATTTACAAGTGAGCATATAGCTCCACCGTGCAAGTTGTGGGTTGTTAATTGGACATCATAACGCCCAGTAGAACGCGTGTGACGCCTTGTTTCGCCTCGCATATTTTGTCGAACAGCGCTGGCATCTTGCTGCTGGAGGAGCGCTTTGCTTTCGAATGGCAACCCGATGCGCTGCTTCTCGTTTATGCCACCGTGTAATGATGAAGCTGACGACGACGGTGAATTTCGGTGGTTGTTCTTCCCCTACCTTCATCCGCTGTTTACTGGCGGGGCGACCACTCCTCGCTAGCAACTTGTGCCGAGTTTAAGCTCGCACTATGGAAGGCCTCGTGAAAGGGCCGTTTTATATGATGAACGCCAACGCCAGACGTTGGGGTTTTACCTTTAGCTCGCGTCTTGGAACGTCTCGTAAAACACGTTGCTTGCCCATAACGACGCCACCGCACTTTTTTATCGATAGCTCTCAGCTTCATCAGCGCTTCTCGAACCAAGAGCTGGATATTTCCACTGTGCAACCAACGCACCAACACGGGAATACAGTGACGTCAGTGCAAGCTATCACGCCTCCGAAAAGCCTGCCTGAAAACTTTGCTTTCGAGGTCACAAAGCACGCCAGAGCAGTTGGACAGTGCTGTAACGGCTGCCAAGCACCGGCAGCAACTGGGTGCACTGCGGCCGTCGACTGCGAGCGATACCCGCTCCAAGCCTCCAAAACACACACATACACTGTTGGGACTGGGCCATCCCAGCTCAGTCACTAGTGTTGTGACGTTGCCCTGCCCAGTCCACTATCGGCGCGGTGCAGACAACAGCGACGAAATAGCCGAGATGACGGTTATTTGAAGCAGCATTTATATACAATATATACAAAGGTAGCAAGAGTGTTACATGGCTAAGACAAGAGCGATAGCACTTCTCAACTCAGGGCCTTCGATGAGATGCCGCCGCACCACCGCTGCTTCCGGGCTGGTTTTATACCCCCAGGGTTCCGTTGCAGCCGCGTGCAGTTCCGATGCCTCCAGTCGGAGCTATCACTGGCCGCATTATGAATCTGGCGAATGGAGGCGAAGCGATTGCTTCAGCCGAGCCGCCCGGACCGGGAAAGGGAAGGCGACTCTGCGGCGGCGTCTCGAGGCGCTACTTGCTGCGTGTCTGCGGGGATTAGTTCGTCCCAGGCATGATTTGGTCCAGCCGTCGCGATGGGAAAGGGAGAGCAGACTCGGCGGCGCCTTTCCCGCCAAGTCGCGGCACGTCTGACGCGGGCGGTTTGGCCTAGGCGCGAATCAACCCCGCCATCGGCACGTCACCAAGTGCAGCGAATTTGTGTCGGGCGCTCTGGCACAACACACACACGGATACAAAAATGAGTGGTCAAAGTCAGACCCGTTTCGGGGGCTCCTAACGGAAATGAACATAGCAACGCGTAGCTCCCCTGTCGTGTCCCTTTCTCGTGTCCCTTTCCTTTTACCCCCGAACTGCCCATTAAAAGAAAAACAAATCGACTCGTTTTTTGGGCTGATGGTTCAGTCATGCAATAATTTTGAATAAATGTGACCAGTAAAACACGTATTCAAAGAAATTTCTACTGGATGCGTCAAACTGCTGAAGTTCACGGTTCATAGATTTGCGGGACGTCTTATTTGGGGACACCTCGTAGTATTTTCCGACACAATGTAAAAGGCCCTCACTACTGTAGGTGCCCCTTATGATGATGATGATGATTAGTGGTAGCCTCTTTGTAGCGGGTTGATGACGTGTCATCTCATAGGGACCCCCCCCCCCCCCATCACTTCCTCCCGCCCTACCTTCGCCGCTTCGAGGCGCACTCCAGGTCTGCCCCCCCCGGAAAAATAAGAAGTCTACGCCACTGGATACGCTTAATCCCCGCTCTTCTGGTGTATCATGCTAGGCCCGACGGTTTTCTAAGGCCAGTGCTAGGTTATAAAGGGGCGCTGCCTGAGTTGCCGCTCGCCGGCATGAGTGGCGACTGAATCCGCCGCTGTTGAGCTCGACGAAGCTACGCGCGCGTGGAAACGTGCCTTGTTGCGCGCTGTAAAGGGTGGCATACAATAGCGGACCGATGCGTGTACTTGCTGTATAATTAATTGTAAGCCGGCAACAAAATTGCCCTGGTCAATATAGAAATCACATTCACAGACTTTTTTGTTGTTCGGAAAAAAGATCTCGCTTCCGACATTTTTTTTTAAATGTTGGGTTTGTCCCAAGTTATCGCTGCCACTCAGTCTTGGTCTGTTCTGATGAAACGGAAATCAAAAAAATTCCATGCTATGGGAATTCTGTATTAGAGAACGTCGCAAGAATAGATTCAATCGTTGTCTCCAATTACAGCGGGCCTTATAGGGTGCATATTTTTTTTTGTCGCATTACCCCTTTCGCTCCCGTTGCGAGTATAGCTGTCATAAGATTTTGTACCAAAATGACCGATGAAGAGTATGGTCATCGGTCATGACGACTACACTCGCCTTCGGTCATTTTGGAGCCCTGTCGGCGCTTTTCTGCAAGACATTGATGTCATGCGGTGAAGCAATCTTTTATTTCAATGCGAGGTTTAATTTAAAGCTGCAACATTTTCTTAACCAATATAAGGTGCTCGTTAAAAATAACAACGTCGGTTTTATAGCGGCAACAAGAATATGCAGGCTATGAGGCACGCTTTAATAGATGGCAACGATTGTTTCTGTTTTTACGGCGTTCTTTATAAAATTTTCACTGCATGAGATTTGTATTTTCCTCTTTTTTTTTCAGAACAAACGTGAACTTAGTGGCAGCAGTAACTTGGGAGAAACCCAAAATTAAATAAAAAAGAAAACAATGTTGGCAGCAAGATCTACTTTTTTTTTTTTTCGAATAACCAAAATTTCTGTGAATGTTCTTTCTATAATGTCGAGGGCAATTTTGTTATCGGCTTACAATAAACTATATCGCCGTGACCTGCTATGGAAAACCGGAGCGGCCTGCAATTTTATGCCGCCATTTACAGCGCGCAACAAGGCACGCTTCCGTGCATGCAGTTTCGTCCAGCTTAACAGTGGCAGATTCGGTCGCCGCTGACACCTGCGAGCGCAGTGCAACCAGCGACCCTATATACCCCGCGCTGCCTTTTGAAGACCGTCTCGCCGAGCATGACACGCCAGCACAGCGGCGCTTAAACATTTCAGATATGGCGGCGGGGGCAGTGCGAACACACTCTTTGACCGGCGCTCCATGGTTCCCGTCGGCGCCCACACACGGCGCGGCGATGCAGTTCGGCCACCGCTCCCGTGGTCTGTTTACTACGGCGCGGACCTGTACATGCGTTCCGAACCGACGTCGGTTTATGTAATACTTAACTGGCTGCTCATTCGCGGCAATATCGAGTTTGGTCGTGTTGTGGTGATGCCATGCACGTGCGTACGCATGCAGTAGTAGTATCCAATTCCGTTATTCCGGTCGGTCCTTAATATTTAGAACCGTAACAAAAAAGCCGCCGAAATGTTCAACTGTACGGCACAGGGACTTTTAAACGCAGACCATTTCAGTAACTCACGATGTCACCCGCGTTGACGTCCGTAGTCCGCACCGCACCCCACCCTACTATATAAAAAAAATACTATCCGGCGCCCTGTTTCGATCCCTGGACCCAGCGGGCGGAACGCAATGTACATGATCCTTTACCCACTGCGCCACAAAGCCGACACAGAATGGGACGCTACGAACGCGCCTTATATCGTTGACTCATCCAAATTACTGCAGACGAGCGCTCTCTCGTCTGCAGTTGCCACAAGTGCAACAACATTAACGTAACGCAAACTACTTGACGTCGTGCGCCCCCGGAAATGCTCTGCATTTGATCGTGCCCCTCGCGAGGGGGATGTTTCACTGCGTCTTCTCTCAGTCGCGGGACCCGTGGCGCCATCTGGCGGAGGCGCGGCACAACTCGTAGCACTTACTTTGAAAAAGCGCCTCGAAAGCGCGGCAAATATGAAAAGGGTTTTATAGTGCCTCATGCATTCCATTTTCCCCTCCGCCTGACGTTCTGGGAAATGTGACAGATATTACCAGTGCTATCGGAAGAGTAGCAAGTTTTGGGCCCTGCGCGACTGCCTATTTGTTTCACTGTGCGTATGACTGCACAAAACAATTATTCCATCCACGATTTTTCCCTGATTACCCAGAGGCCCTTTTCTCTCTAAGAGCTTTTCGTTCCTCTAATAACGTGCTCAGTGTCGCCGAGTGCAATTTGTGGAGGGTTTGGCTGCCGGCCGCGGCACTGTATACCCCTTCCCTCTTGTCCCTCTCCAAGCTTATCTTGTGTCTTCTTTAAGTGGACGGAATAAAACTATATTTACTCTATATAAAGACATACATACAAATTTTGCAATATGCACACATTACTATTTCTTTCTCTGAAAGTAGAATTGCCTTTTTTTATATATACAAAGCCAGAGTTTAAAACTTAACAAATCCTGCCACTTGACGTTTGATGAATTCACGTTTTAAATGTTAGTCACACAGTTCTAACAAAAAAATTGTTTTGGATTCGCAAATATGATTCGCAAACCATGCCACTTAGACGACTTAGCAGAAAAAAGAAAGGGTAACACCCTGCCGGGACTTGAACCCGCGACTTTTATAGAGTGCGCGCGAGGCCTTAGTCCATTCCACAAAACATAACTCAGAATTGCGCGTAAATTATCCGTGTACCACTTTGAGAGACAAGTTTTTGTGACACTATTGTTTTCTACCAGATTTCAAGGATTCCTGGCTGGTCGACTGCGTATTTCTTGAGTAACAGTGGCGCAGTAGGGTTCCCTGGCGCCCCCACCAATCCTATATCCACCAACAGCACTGTTTCGGCTGCGACTGCGATTTGCCAGCGCGCTTCTGTTTTGCGCTTTACGCTTAACACTTTGCTTGATATCGATACCTTATTACCTAATGAACCTTTCGTAACTCCTCTTCTGCTCATGACTGAGCTTATATTTTCTACAAATATTGCTGGTCGCACACGAATACGCAGCTTGCAAAAGCACACGAATAAGCAGTTAGCAAAAATACGGATCACATGTGTTGAGCTGTATGAACTTCATGCACCTTACTATATTGCACTCTAGAACTAACAGAACACAGCCGCATTCATTACGGTACGAATGTTGCCGGGCGCTGTCTTCGCTTCGCGATCGATTCCTGACTACCGTTCGGCCAATAGGCATTGTCGATGTCTTCGGCCATCGAGCCAGTCACACCATGCGGACTTTCGATCAGACGGAGTGTTCGTGTCGCCGTCGGCGTCGTGTGCCAAGGCGGTCTGCCAACGCAGAAGTCGGCGTCGCCGTCGTGTCATCGTTTTGTCTGCCAGCCAACATGCCTTAAAAAGGAGCATGCTAATAAAGTGAAAAAAGATAAATAGCGACAAATATGATATCGTTAAGTGGGCTGCAGGAAGCTCTAATTAACCATAGGTGCCACCGCGACTCTTCGATTCTGAGCAGTGGACGCTCCGGAAGTGAGAAAAAAAGCTGTCCAATTGCAAGATTTCTGTTTCGTGGCGTACATGGTAGAATGGGTGACGCGCGTGCGGGAGGACGGCGGAGCCCAAAAACACGCAGGAAAGAGTGGGAAGGCGGCAACAAAGTTTGCAACGAAAGGGTGAGCTTTCCGATGCACGTAGAAAAGTTATACTTGGCACAGATGACGTTGACCACCCAACCTAACGATTGCGCTAGTTCATTTTGTGGGATCAACACACGTTTCAAGATGGCTTTACTGATTTCATTTGTTTCGAGCAAAACATTAGGCCTCTAAAGAATATAAGTGAATGCTTACCTGTTTTGCAGTTTGGTGTATGCTGCGAGCCGTCAGGAGGAAGAGGACAGTGTTGGCTAGCAGTAACAGAAGCACCGGTGCTCCGAAAAATGCGATCAGGCTGTACGGCCGGTTGATCCAACAGTACGGTGAGCCGTAGGATGGACTCCATGGGGATTCAGGTCGTAGGTACTGAAGCGTCACCGCCGCTGCCACGAGTACAGTGGGTGCCAGCCACGCGTACGCGGAATACGCCATGAAAGCGCTCACTGCTCGCGAACTCCCACTTATTCCCTTACGAAATGTTCGCTGTACGTCCATCGCCATCACATTCATCCAAAAGAAAGCCGCCAAGTGAGTTCCGTGAGACACCACCGCGCACACGCTGCAGATCGCTGAGCCAGGAGTCAAAAGAAGCCCGCCTGCTACGAAAGTACCCTGGGCCAGCAGGACTGAAACAGCAAGGCAAAGCACAAGCCTAGAAGGCCCAGTTCTTAGTTTCGGCAACAGTGCGTACGCGATTATGTGGATGATTACACACACAACAGAAATAAGCAGTAGTATCGTTGATAGCACATTCTCGAATTCCACTGGCATTAGGGCTGCGGCTTCGTCCGTCGTAGACACACAGGCAATCACAGCGTTGGGACCGTCTCGGTGCCACCTGTCTGGTTCTAGTAGTTCTGAACCGGTCTTCATGACAAGAAACGAGTCCTCTCTCACATGCACCCTGTCATTGGGTACACGGGTCCATTGGCAATTGTCGCGCTTCACGCACACGTCAGCGGGGCAACCCGATTTAACGCAGCGTTTAAGCACAGGATCGTGGAGCTCATCCAAGCCACACACATGCTTCATTGGCGCGCCTGATAACGCTTCCGCCTGCCAACTGCTGAAGTCCAAGACGATGGCATATGATGCACCCATGGAGATGCGAATGTTGGGACCAGCGTCTTGTCTCTGGTGGCAGCTTAAAGCCTTTGTCGAAACTCCGTTGCATATTGCGCAGTGCAGGTTTCGGTAAACGAGTGACTTGACAGTATATTCCACCATGCTTGCATAGCTGTGGCACTTGCGCCTGATCTCAGCGTTCGTGTAGTCGTCTGGGCACGTCATGGTGAGGGGTCGCCGTTTGCATGTTGTGACATTCAGTGTTTCGCTAAAGTTATTGTTCAGCATTTCCCTGATGCCAATTCGGCATCGGGCGGAACTTCTGTTTCCGCCCCTTTGGAAGACGAGGGCTTTGAGGGAGGGAACGTACCTGATTTCAGCGGCCGTGCCGTTTTTCAGAGCCTGCGGAAAACAGAAAAAATTACATCAGTGAGCACAAATTCGAAATATTCGCGTGATCACATTCACTGACTTGGGAAGGACATAGATACCCTATCAGTTAAACACGCGTGTGAGCTTTTCCTTAACAGTCAATTATTTTGAACTTTCTATTTTTTGTGTCATACTCCTGATATAATTAAATATTGTGCTTACTGGAAGGTTGATACCAATGTAAAAGCATGAAGAATTGTATTTTGTGTTTTGTATTTTTATGTACTTGTATATACTTGAACTTGAAGTTGTATATACTTGATACACTTCTGACTCTTCCGTTCATCGGGATACCTGTCAATTCTAGCATGCATCTGAAGTTGCCTTTACCTTCGCATACGTATGTATTTGACATATCTGTGCGTAGCTATGTATTTATGCAATGTTGAAAAATATACAACCTATTGTTTTGTCTGCGTTTGACAACAAAATGTGCTGTGGCTAATGTTACACATGTTACAATGCGCGGGGCCCTCGTCAGGCTGTCGTTGGGTGGCTTTTTCTTCCGCCTCCTCGTGTATCAAAAAACATGAAATAAACGAAATGAAATAAAATGAAAAGAAGTTTGTGTCAATATTAGCGCAGGCTTCATATATAGACGGGCTGCAAAGCAAAGTACTCCAATTAGTCACAGGGTGTACTGTGGATACCCGTATGCGTTATTCAGTGACATTAAGTGCCCGCTTCAATATTAGGAGAGACTCAACTTACTTCGAAGTATGCGTGGTTTGAGTTACTAAATTTCTTTAAGCGTTGTATACGTAAATTATTTTAAATTTTATTGCGTGAGTGATTTCTGGCGGGTTTACGTAACGGCTTGAAATAAATTCGCAGAAGCACAATACGTGGGGTTGATCTAAATCACGCAATTGCAGATGGAAATTAAAAATTTTGTTTTCTTTTGTGAGTCTTGTCACGTCGACTGTCGCAATCCGGTCACGAATGTAAACTGCAGTTGGGCGGGAAAGCTAATATACTTTTAAGCAAGCAATCGTCCGTTCTTGGACTATGTAACTCGCTTCATTTATTGAGCGCAGGAAATGGGGGGGGGGGGTGTCTTTGACGTGTAGGTAACCTTTAACTATGCAAAATCTGAACCTATTTTGGAAATTTTGGAAATACCTCTCTTTTGTACCAAAATACAATGGACGCAACATGCACAGCTTCGTCGGCTACTTGCAGAATTCATTAAAAAGTTCAATTATAAATTAAAAATTGTGGTCCGGATAACGATTCTGGTTTGGTGCGAAGTGATTTGATATTGGTGCCAATCTTCTAATATTTACTCGAACTCTTCGGAAGGAGCATTTGTGCTGCAGCCATTACATTTAGTTCTACTCGAAAGGTGTTGCGTGGCTTACCAACATAAATATTCGCCTTCTTTGTCATTAATGCGCAATGTTCCTAGCTTAACCTCGTAGGTAATTTATACGGCAATGAGGGTACTGCAAGTTGATTTTCTGAATTCGGAATTTTAGATATGCGGGTGATAATTGCTGTAAAAACCATTTTTTTCCGCTAAGCAGTGCTCCTGCCTTTCTTATGTACGTGAAAGTTCAAAGACACCTCTACAATATCAAACATATAGGCCAACGTTAAAGAAACTAGCTTTAGGGTGAAGCTTATATGGCAAGGGTTCCTTGTGTTTTTGAACCGCGAGAACAAAAGCCTGAGTGGCTCCACACATCCTTTAAGCGCGATGCGTTGCAAAATGAATGTCTTTATGCGCCTGTATTATCCGGCGTATGGTTATGGGAAACGGCAGAAGACGTGCTTTATTTAAACTAAACCATAAGAAATAGCACCAAGGTAGCGTGCGAAACATTTTGTTGCTAATGGGAGTTGCTATTTGAGTAGATGTGTTGGATAACCATCAGTGACAGATCATAATAAATAACAGGGACTTTTATGTATGCCGTGTGGTTAGGGAAAGTTCCGAAAGGTGTCACTCGCTATTCGAAAGCAGAAGAGAAATCATAAATCAGAAACCAGAAATAATCTGGTTGGCTTTCTTGTGTAAAAAAGGCCGGTCACTCGCGCACTAATAATAGGAATGCCAAAAATGAGCACTCACTTCAGCGGCGTCCTTGGGTGTGCAATCCAACACGATTTCCCAGGGGTGGAGGTTTCTTGTATCGCCATTGCACGACGCACAGTAGGCGTTTCTGTATAGAACTCCAGAATCACGGCTCAGTACCGGCATATCGTCTAAATAAGAAAGGCTTAGGTTTGTTCGCGTTTCCTCCTCGCATCGCAACTTGCTCTCGTCCCCGTCACTTGCGGGTACCCACGAGTCAGGGCACCGCACAACAGCCATCAGATCGCGGCCGAAGGCCTGAACGCAGGCGCGCCGTGGACGCGGGACTTCTTCGAGGAAGAGGTCCGCACAGCAGTCACCCATATCACGACACTCCTGTGTACTATTTCGACACGCGCACATCGTGGGTTTAATGGTGGTTTCGCTGCACTGGTCCCTACAAGCACTTTGATTGAGACCAGCTGAGACCCGCTCGGCGATCAGTTCTTCCGGCGTCATCGCAAGCGACGACGCCGCCAGTTCAAGCGCATCTTCTGCAGATGATGGAGTAGCAGACAGCGTTACGGCGACCACAAAGACCACCCCGCACGTGAAGGTTGTCGCTGACGGCGCCAAAGTCAAGCTGCTTCCGAAAATGGCCGCCGCCATGGCTGCCGTTGCAGCTCCCGGCTCTCTCGAAGCGGAGTCGGAGCGGAAGGTTGCCGCTTTTACGGTGTCTTGCCGCTGCCCCCAGCTCAGCAGGCTCCACGGCGCTGGTGTGTTTATTTTGCTGCTTGCCGAGCTGCGGTTTCCACTGGACGATTGCGTTGGGGGCTGACACGTTCATATGGTTCCTCGTAAGCGGCCCCGGCGCCATCGTTGAGGTCGATGAAGATGGCCAGCCGGCGTTGCGAGGGCGGTTTCATTGGAGTCTCCGGCTGCTCCAAGCTGCCGTTTATGGCGAGCCCTGCGAAGTCGGGGTGCGGAAGAGGGGTGAGCAAGTATGAGCGATGAAGGCTGAAATGCAGATTAATTGCTTCTTGAGGAGAGGGACAGCGTCCCGGAGTGCCCCGTTTTGTATCACAGCGAGCGGTACGAATGTGAACGCCACGAAAAGCGTCCGCCATCTGCGATAAATGTGGGCCAACCACCGCGAGCGCGGAATATGAATAACACAATCCGTTCGCCGCCTAGTCCGATCGTAAAAATAGACGGCGGAGTATGGGGGGTCGTAAAACTGAAGCAGTTTGTGCGCTCAGTGCTTGTTGCCCTGACTACCATTGTGTGGGATATAAGATTCTAATTCCCTTAACGGTTTAAAGGATCAGATGGGCAAAAAAGCATTACCGCCATTTCGAGAATTATTTGGTGTTACTACCGCACCGGGAATGCTTCAGGACAGTTATATACTATGTCGTGTTTTCTTTCAATAAAAAGTAGTTGCAAGTCAGCGCTCATTCCGTCGCCTTCTTTGCCTTTCGTCTGTGCGCGCATTAGTCAGCTTGTATCATTACCAACTCCACCAATCATGGGTTCTTCTACAAAAAACAGCGATGTGCCGTACTCGTGCCAATCACTTGTCAGAAGCTGCTATCCCCTCCCCAATTCGTGCGGCAGGAATAATTACCCTGGAGCTTTATTTAAATTTCGTCCCCCATCACAAAGCGTGGCTTCAAAGCCGAGAATCGATTTCCCAACCTCGCATGCGGCAGCGTCAACTCTTTGCGGAGGCGCCACCACGGTAACTGCAACACAATAGCGGAACTGTGTCTTGGTGGAACGTCTCCATCACCTTAACGCATGCACAAATGGGCATATGGTGCTGATTACCCAAATGATGTGTTTTTGTGGAAGGGATTGAACTGCGAAATACTGAACCACTTTTTATTTTTCCCCCGGTAACTCAAAGTCCCCCCTTGCACAAAAAAATTAGTACAAATGCTAGGGTGCCTTGTCATTGTATACGCGTGCTTCTTGCTTATTTTTTTTTGTTTCAGTTTGGCTGCCCCCATTAGGCTAAGAGCCCTGAAATAAAGTAATCTGACGTTCCAGGAATGGGTATTTTAATGGGAACCATTTAGCTGACGACTTACGTTTTTCTTTACATTAACGGCGGAACAGCATCTAGTTGTGGTGTCAGTTACTAGGTCGAATTTGTGTGCGGAGAATTGGGTTCGTCGAGTTCGTTGCTTTACAGTTTCATTAGTAAAGGCGATACACTCGGACGAATTTTAAATTGCTTTAGTGAATTCTCGTTGAATGAAATAGCGTCCTGATCTTATAGCGTGAAATAATAATTCATATACCGTAGTTTAAGTTGTCTTGAGGTGGTTGAGAAAAGTAGTTGGGGTTTTTTCTATTGCGAACTTCGAACTTTAAAATTAAGTACAACAATTTAATTTCGCAATGCACCGGAATGACTTCATCGTTCGTTCAGTCGAGCCAGAAAGCGGGAAATTTCCCAAGAGAGTAGTAGTGCAGCAGTCGCACATCGCATGCTGGCTTCATTGCCTCCCCCATTCGTTTTACTATAGCCAGGGACGAACGAATTCGGGTACGGACGTATGAAATCTGGCAAACCGCCGCCCAAATAAAGGTCCTGCTTCAGAATCTCTGCGAATAATCACCGACATCAAAAGATATGGGAATTAAGTGGTAGGGAGAGAAAAAGATCACTTTGCTGCACATGTCGTTGAAACACAATCTTCTTTTGCCGCCCCTGCTGCGGAAGGTCTTCTCTTCTCATACCAACCCTGTCTCACGCTGTTCCCCTGCAGTCTCACTCATCCCAAGATGAGCACGGTGGAGGTTGTCTAAACTACATTTATTTTTGCCGGGTTACAATACTCGCCTGCAGTCAACTTACACCTTTCGTTACTGATCATTTCAAAAAACAAGCGACGCAGACAAGACATAAGAAAGCGTCCCTCCTTCTTGTGTTTTTTCGAAATGATTACTCTCAATCAACTAGCCCGATGATGATGATTGATGATTTCTATTGGTTTCCCCTTTGTATCGGAGTGATGACATGTCATCTTACCAAAAAAGACTAATATACCTATGTTTTACACTTTTGGTTCAATACTAGCGCTGCTTAGGGCAGGCACAAAAAGCTTATTAGGCACAAAATACTTTTTTTTTCTGTTACAAGTGGTAACTGTCCTAGGCAATATTCCCCTCTCTGCTTTTCGTCCACCAGCATTCTAATCTTCTTTTCGTCCCCTCGACAGCCTTGAAGTTAACTTCCTCTGTGATACCTTTAAATCCTAGGGCTTCTGACAGCCCAATATTCCCTTCATGTAGATTTGGATGGATACCCTCACATTCTAGCACGATGTGCCGCATAGTTTCTGTTTCTTTTCCGCAGACCACGCATACCCCATCATTTTGTGAATACTTCTCCACAAAACTCTTAGTTCGCAGGCAACCTGCTCTAGCCTCAAAAAGCAAAGCACTGCCCTGGGAATTATCGTAGAAATTTTCCTTTCTGATGTTCATCTTCTCAGCCCTGTACACCTCTAACGACGTTTTGGCTTCCATTTTTTCCCTCCATTTATTCGTTTCAATCTGCCTTGCCTCTTTTTTGGTTACCTTGGCTGTTTTGGATTCCCCACTGTTCTTTCCGTATTTCATTGTTAGCCTTCTAGTCTTTCTTAACCACTGCGTGTCCATGCTTTTCAAGTATAGGTACCTAAAAACCTTAGCTGCCCACCTTCGTGGATCCATTGCCCTCAACCTCATCTCAAAGCATATTTTACTCTGAGCTTCTCTAACTTCAAACGACGCCCAGCCCATATCTCCCTGAACTGCTTCGTTAGTTGTTTTTCCATGCGCGCCTAAGGCCAGACGTCCTACCGTTCTCTGGTTTATTTCAAGGTGTGATAGAACGTCTGATTTTAAGCAGAGTACAGCATTCGCAAACGTGAGACCCGGAACCATTACTCCTTTCCACATTCCTCTTACTACTTCATATTTGTTATACCCCACAGAGCTCTATGCTTCATTATAGCTGCGTTTCGCTTTCCCTTAACCTTAAGTTGCTCCTCGTGAGTACTTAAGTAGCTATCCCCTTCGTTTATCCACACTCCCAAATATTTATATTCCTTGACTCTAGGTAATTCGCCTTGCTGGATAGACACTACGTCGGTGGTAGCGTCATTGAAAACCATTATTCCTGATTTTTCTGCACCGAAATTTAACCCGAGGTCCGTGGCTTCCTGGCCGCAAATATTTATTAGCCGCTGCATATCGGTTTGGTTATCAGCTAAAAGAACAATGTCGTCTGCGTATAACATTCCCGGAATATGCTGTTGTACCACTTCGCCTTGCAGCATATGGGTTAGGCTTGGTGTTTCTTGGTGTTTCTCTTTACTGTTGCTTTTCTCGGAATGCCCCTACGAAATCTTTTGCTAGAGATGAGCACTTGTTTATTTCTTGGGTCAAAACAGTTTTAACACGTATTTGTTCATTTGTCATAGCAAAATTGCAGCATTACTGCGCTTTTAACAAAACGACAGTCCAAATAACACTTATGTGTTGATGTTGTGCCTCAAATATGCCACCTTTTTTTTGAACAATGGTAAGCGTATGATGTTTCCAGATTTAGTGGTTCGGAAATATCCTGCCTATATGAAATTCTCGTTCAAAAATTCATTTTACTTTTGCCCGGGCGACTGAAATGAGTGACAGACAGACAGACAGACAGACAGACAGACAGACAGACAGACAGACAGACAGACAGACAGACAGACAGACAGACAGACAGACGGACGGACGGACGGACGGACGAACAAAACGTTCTGCATGTAGGTCGCCAAAGGAAGACTATCGCCTTGAAAATTTTCATGGTGCAAGGAGATGTTGCAATGAAGGCTGCGGGTAATCGAAGACTCCTGCTTCGGCGCAGCAACGTCTACATCTAGAAGATAGCGTATCTAAACATGCATATTATGCGTGAAACTTTATATATTGCAGCAGCCTCATCGGCTCATGTACGGCTGTGGTTTGGTATGTTCATGAAAGCCCAACTTCTGTGCCAGGCAGCTTGCAAGCACCTAATGGCTACATGCTAGCCACCAGGTTGGGGCACGAGCCATCTTGCGGGGAGATTTCATTCTGCCCGCTGCTAACTTGGAAACATGGCAACTCCAGTGCGCATGCTCCTAAAGTATACTTGATATAACAATGTCTTTTCAGATGAGACAGATGCTGAAGAAACCGACATGTGGGCAAGGAATATACTGAAATACCCTTATCCTCATCTTTATCTTCCCAAGCGACCACTTCCAACGACATGACCGAAAAAAATGGCAGCATCTACAGACCGTGGATGATGGCGAGAGTGCGGAGTAGGGGAACTCTAAACGGCATCCTAGTTGCGCTCCGAGTGACACCGATTTGCACCCCGACCGTCATTCGATTGTAGTCGCTTTGCCTCCGCTTTTCGTATTCGAGGAAGCTCGTTGTCTTCGTAGGCGTTGAGCAGCAGCTTGACGCTTCTTACGTTCGTTTCCGTTCATGGCGGGAAGAAAGTGTGTAATTTCCGGAACCCGCTTTTATATGCGGTGCACCGCGGCGCCATCTCGTGTTTACGCGTAGCTCCATGTAGCGTAGTTCGATGCAGTCACTGTGTATTACAGCTTGATCACAACCAGACTACACCGGTGTTTTCGCGCGTTTTCTCGTTTCTATGTTATATTTGTGCCTGTTTTCGAGTACTTTGGAGCGTTATTGTACCCTTTTGGGTAGTTTCCGCACAGATTTTCGCTTGATGGTGGTGTGCGCACGGATGGACGCGGGCGGACATTGGGAGGTCCTAATGTACTCCGCAGCGTCACAGACGAGGAAGTAAGCCGTTTGACCCTCGGGTACTAACTCACTGTCGTAGCCCACTGGGTAAGACAATTAACCCGAACTCTGTCTCGTCTACAAGACACAGGCTCGAATCCTGGCGGTGCCTGTGTGATTTTTCGCGATTGTAAATGCTTTGCGCACGGGCGCGGACGGACATTCTGAGGTCCTAAGGTGCTCCGCACCTAAAAACCAGGCTATGCGTCCACAAACTAATTTTATACACCTCCCACATTCTAAGACGGAAAGCGGATTCGCTACACACCACACATTTATTAATATCGCTAACGCGGACAGTAAAACATAAAATGATTACGTTCCCTACCAGTTGGGTTCACTCATAAACGCTTGAGATCATCCCTTCACCGACACAAGAATACTATGACAATCACTCAAAAAGACTTTAACGCCTAATGCTTCAGATAATCCCTCCACCGTCGCAAAAATAATGTGT
The DNA here is from genome assembly GCF_048455015.1 of Haemaphysalis longicornis. NCBI lineage: Eukaryota > Metazoa > Arthropoda > Arachnida > Ixodida > Ixodidae > Haemaphysalis > Haemaphysalis longicornis. The sequence goes on from NW_027526319.1 coordinate 1,689,447, forward strand.
CAATCATTCAAAAAGATTTTAGTGCGCAAGTCTTCAGATCATCCCTCCACGAACACACAAATTCTATAGCAATCATTCAAAAAAAATTTTACTGCGCTTCTTTATGAGCAACCTACCAGTGAAGGAAAAGAAACATAATTCATATATGACAGGGGACATTATCGCTGCTAAATAGAGGAATAAATGGTTAGGAAGTTGCTTAAGCGCCAGCCCAATAATTGTAGAAGTATTCTTTGTGCTACAATTGATGACATGGAATCGTGGCTCAAGTTGCCCAAAAATAACTTTTCGAAGAACGACCGGCCGAGCTTTACTGAAACCTCGCTTGATAGTTTTGAGGACACGTTAATTCTACAAAACGTGTGCGTAGCCGTTTACAGAATCACTTTCTAGCAACTGAGCCCTAAAACAGCTGACCATAAGCTACCTTCTAGTAAGCCATGCAACGAAAACTACTGTGAACCAATCACTATAACTGAATCAGGCGACTCATCTTCTAAAGGCGATAGTGTTTCGGGACCTACCTCAATGCGGAAATTTTCGTCTGTGTGTATGTCCGTCTGTCTGTGTGGCCCTCGATTCAGCGGCCTGGCCAAAAGTTAAGGAATTTCTGAAACAATACGTTTATATAAACAAATGTTTCCGAACTATTCACCCTGGTCGAAATGTTTGTGCTTGTTAGCATCTTCGAACAAGAAGAAACCCTAAGGAACACGTATGTAATATACCTTTCCAAGTATGTAATATACCTTTAGCTGTGTCACGATTTTCCCGCAGAAGGACGCCACTCGAAAGTTTGAATAAAAGGCGGGCGGAAGGGTGAAGAAAACTGATATAGAAGGGGCAAAGTAACCTTCGAAAGGACGTGGAAAAACGCAATTGATTGATGGTAGTAGTTATAAGATTGAGGAAGGAGGGGAAAGAATGAAGGGAAGGAGACTGGGGGAAGCATGTATGTGTAGCGAATTGAAATCGTCATTGCAAAAATCTCACGCAACAAAATAATGGTAATCGCATCACATTTAAGGGATCTGCTTGAATATATGTGTGGCCAGATGGTTTAGTGCTTTCAATAAAGACGGGCATGGTGAACGTGTGAGTCATAATTACCCATGGTTAGACGGAGAATAAACTAGGAACTGCCGCCGAAGTGTTGCTTTAGGAATTGCCCGAGCCCTATACGTTTGTTTAGATAGCAAATAAAGTTTTTGAAGTTTTAGTGTGATAAGAATTCCTTGCCTACTTCGCCTGTTATTGGTGTGTCAGCATTTCTCTAACAGTTTCATCGCAGTATGAAGTCAACTGCTAATTTAATATTTAAACGGGGGGATGTTGGGGGTAGTGGACGCGTGGGAACAAAAACTCAGAGAGGTAACAGAAAATGTATGGTATGTGAAAAGAATAGAGTTTGTCAAGAAAGTCCACCACAATTGCGGAAGAATACTGATCGCATCACATTGAGAGTAATAGGACAAGGGCAATACACAATTTTTTTGGCCAAGTTTAACTCTGCTTTGCACTCTCAGTTATTTGTTAAAATTATGGCTGTAGAATTTATGTAATCAAATCATAATGCTGATATACCCGCTGATAGTAAAGTTGCACACACATTGTAAACTGCCAGGGGCATAACCCCCTACAACACGGCCAGTCATGCATATATGTCTACATGCACAACCAAATTTGGCTCATATTCGTGTCCGTTAAAATCTCTAAAAAGAAATATACTTGAAAATTTTTCGTTATTACTATCGGTCAAGCGTTATAACGTACAGTGTAAAGCTTTCTCTCCAGCAACTGGAGTCAATAAAGACAAGCCAACGACGAAATTGCCTGCATCGCCACGCAAAAAATGTTATCCACCGCTAGCAATCTACAATCGTTATGAGAACATTTTGTAAGTGGCCACTTAATGTCAGCTCCAAACACTGTGCCCATGCTCACACAAAAACTGCTACAGTTCGCCTGAAAATGACGAACCTACCATTAAGTTCGCATCGGGTGCAGAACTGAGATTAAAGCGACTATGCTTCTCTAAATATGCTCAAAGGAACAGAATGTGTTGCACACGACTGGAACAGTTACTGTAGGCAGTGCACTCGTCAGGTCACAAGCTGCGAGAAACCAGGAAACCAAACTAGCACCTAATATAATCAGTGAGAGCTGCCATCGGAAACGACGTTCCTGAAACCGCTTTGTAACTATCTGACAAATAAAGGTACTTTTCTTGAATGCATACGTGTAATACGTATAACACACTGTTTTAGATACCTTGGGCGGAATTTTCGCAGTGTGAGCCATTCACAGTGCACGGTGAAGCGCAAGCAACGAAATCGGACCACCAGAGTGTAACAGAAGCGGCTGATGAGACGCTGAGGTTAGGAGGTGCCTCAGGGCTTCGTCTGTGTACCTGCTTCTGAACAAACTCTATTATCTTTCCGCTAGTAGCTAACACGAGAATTTTGTACGTCGGCGATTCACACGCAACTCGCATTATTGCTTTCGTTGGTATAAAAATACATACCAACGTAATGACGCAAAGTATACGTTCGCCATTACCAGTTCGAAGCCTTGAAGGTACGTCCTTTGGGTAACAAAATTTACCCTCTCAAGACGTCTTCCAATTATCGTACCCATGCCCGTGTTTACACGCCGCGCGTGTCGACAAAGGCTATTCTATAGTTGCGGATTTTACCTCCAATCCCAAGCTATTTTCCAGGTCCAAAGTTTGTGTTTTCGAGTATCTTTAAATCGCAACAGTTTCTCATTGTAACCACTAAGCAAACATATTTTCAGAAAGAATGTTTTTCTTTGTTTAATGCCCTTGGAGCAGCATGCCGTCACAATACCCTACTCGGAGCTCGAAAATTGTCGCGAAACCTTCTTTGAAGAACCTGATTAAAACCCCACAACAATTTTTCTCTTCTACATTCGCAATAAAGCAAGCTCTCCATCTCTGAGGGGAGATATCTGGTATTTTGTTTATTTCTTTGCGGCCTAATTCTAATGCTCCTTTTTGTCATCTACAAAACCTTGACGCACAAAAAGTAGCCTGAAAGGTTAAAAACGGGGCAGCCGGTGACACATTATCACCATTATATCTGCATTGTACTATCACAGGAGAAAATGCCTTTGATATCTAAAGCTATCCGTTGTATGTTCCCACGGAAGATATTTTCTAACTGAAGAAATGGCGCGGTTGGCGTTTACAGGAGGGGAACTTTCTAAAGATAAGTTTTTTTACCTCACTGACGGCCAACTTTATACAATGGGAGGGTACATAATGATGATGATTATGATGATAATACTAATCATGGTGAAACGCGAAGCTTTCTTAGAAAAACGCACTGCAGGAAAGCCATCCACAAAACGGGTTTCAACAAAGGCTGTGTGAAGAAGAAAACGACTCCCGTGGTCGGAATCGAACCTGGGTCTCTTGCGTTAGGAAGCCAACGCATAGCCTATTGCGCCATTTGCATTTGTATTTTCATATGTACAGTGAATAAATTATTATTATTATTATTAATATTATTATTATTATTATTATTATTTGAACAGACCGATTTTTTTACTCAAGTTGTTCACGATGGCTTGAGGAGCTTTGTTCCCCGAAAATTTGAAAAGAAAGGCAATTTTCCGCGTTGGTTTTCTGCTGAACTTAAACGAGCTTTGGGGAGGAAAAATCGAGCGCACAAGCAAGCTAAGAAAACGGGGCAGGAAAGGTGGCAGAATGAGTTTCGTCAACTCAGATCTCTTTGTAAATGTGTGGTTAGGCGCGATAGGTCGAATTACATTGCCGCGGTTGAGGCTGATGCAACACGCAATGCAAAAGCTTTCTGGGGCCACGTCCGTTCTCAAACATGTAAAAATTTTCCTGGGAACATTAACCTCATCGATGAACGAGGAGAGAGCATATCGGATATTGCCAATGCCTTTGCGCGACAATTCCGTTCCACTTATGGCAACAACAGTGCAGCTTGCCCCCCTCCACAATCTCTAGGTTACTGTAAAAACTCAGAAGTGCTGGTTTCGGAAAGTCTCGTTTTGAAAGCTCTGAAACAATTGAAGTCGTCATTTTCATGCGGCCCTGACGGCATTCCTTCTGCCGTACTGAAAGCGTTTGGTGATATCCTAGTTCCAGTATTGACGTGTATATTTCAAACTTCTTTCAAGTCTGGCAAGTTCCCCGCTCGTTGGAAGAAGTCAAGGGTTGTTCCTGTATTTAAGACAGGTTCTAAATTGGACCCCATGAACTACCGACCGATATCTATTCTATGTGCTGCTTCTAAATTGTTTGAGTCAATACTGCATAAACTACTCACATTCAGTATAAATACCACATTAATACCTGAACAGCATGGTTTTTTCGCGGGCCGATCGACCACTACCAATCTCGTCAACTTCATGCTGCATGCTTCGGAAGCTGTGCAAGGGAGAGGTCAACTTGATGTAGTCTACTTTGATTTAAGCAAGGCTTTTGATGTCGTCTGCCACGAGCTCTTAGCCAAAAAACTATCGGAGCTTGATATACAACCATCCCTGATATCTCTTATATGCAATTATCTATGTGATAGGTCATGTTTCGTGCATGTAAATGGACAGACTTCTCTTTCCTATGAGGTCACCAGTGGTGTCCCTCAGGGCTCAGTTCTCGGGCCACTTCTCTTCTCAATCTTTATAAATGATGTCGCGACAATATTTAATGATTGTAATTTTCTTTTATATGCCGATGATGTAAAAATATTTAAATCTGTTTCCAACTCTGCCAGCTGTTCCGCTCTCCAGAGAGCAATCTCGTCCTTCTCGCATTGGTGCTCATGCAACAAACTCCTCATTAATACATCTAAAACTAAGGTAATGACATACACAAGAAAGACTGACAACATCTTGTTTCCCTATAACATCAACGGTGAATTACTGCCACGTTTGGTAGAGGTTAATGACCTAGGCGTCACTTTCGACAGTAAACTGAGCTTCTCTCCACATATTCAGGTAATTACTCGTAGAGCTCTTCGATCGCTTGGCGTTGTCTGTCGCGTGTCCAAGGAGTTCAAGGAGCCGATTTCTCTTCTCAAGCTCTACACAACTATATTTCGTCCTCAGCTTGAATATGCATCTGTTGTCTGGAACAGCACGAGCAAAACAAACCGTAAGCTTGTAGAAAGGGTCCAAAATAAGTTCATATCTATCTTCAACCATCGCTTTGGCGATAGTAGTAATTATAACCCTGGATCGCCCTCTTCATTGACGCTATTATGCTTAACTTCCAGGCGGAACAAGGCTGATATTCTCTTCCTCTTCAAAATTATGCACGGCATAGTGTCTTGTGGTGAGCTGCTACAGCATGTTCGTCTTTATGTGCCGCAAAAGTGGACCAGGAAACATGATACCTTTTGCAACCCCAATTGTCTGCGTGTCTTGTGCCCTGTGTGCCGACTGCAATGCACGTACAATCGGTACTCGGATTACCTTGATATATTTAATGATTGCCCTACTCTGTTTCGCAAACTGTCTGTGAGTTTGTACTGGCGTAACTGCCAACTTTTCTTATTCTGCATTTGTCTTTTATCCTTGAGTTCATGCACTTAAATGACTTTCATTCCGTAACTTCAACATAAGCTATCCTTTCGTTTTTTTTGTATTTTGTATTTTATTTTGTTTTTGAAAGATGTGTACATTATGTTTCGTGTGTTTCTGTTTCCGTGCGCCAGCACAAAGGCCGACCCCGGCTGTTCCTGGGCACGCAAATAAATGATTGATTGATTATTATTATTATTATTATTATTATTATTATTATTATTATTATTATTATTATTATTATTGTTATTATTATTGTTCTTTTACCAGCTGTTGATGCATTTCATTGCTGTCTTATACCTTTTCTGTGCGCCAGCACGACTTGATTGTGTAAAGTCGGTTGGATTGCACTATTTTATTTCTAATCTTCTTTGCAGTTTTTTGTAGGTCTTTCTTTCTTTTCTTTTTTTTTGCTCACTGAGTGTTTATTAGCAAATTGTTGATGTACTACAGTGCTGCATTTTCTCCTCTGAGTGCTCCAGCACGAAGGCCTCCGCTGTTCCTGGGCACTATAATAAACATTGATTGATTGATTGATTGATTGATTATTATTATTATTATTCTTTATAAACTTCTTTATAAACTTCTTCATGGGGATATTTTGTGTGACGACTTGGTTACACTTATCAATGTTAACTTGCCGAACAAACTTTTCCGAACATTTCGAACTTTTAGAACAGATGCTTTAAGTAGAAGACGCTCGTCCATCTGCAGAATACAATGTGCATATAATGAATATTCTGATCGTCTTGATATATTCCAGAGCTCTTTTTCTTTGTTCTCAAACGACTTGAAAACTGTTGTAGCTTAAGTGCCTTTATGTCATTGCAAATTAATGTGCCGTATTTATTTTAGGCAAATCATGTTCTTGTTTGTTTGTTTTTCACATTTCCTGGTTTTGCGTTGCTTGAATTTCTGTAGGTTTGAGTGCCAGTGCTTGTAATGCTGAGCTTCTTTCAAAGTTGAACCTTCCGAACATTTTGTTATGAAACCTTCGTTTTATGCGTATAACTTATCTCTGTCATGTTCAGTGAGTATTTCCTGTTTTTCACGTGCCTTGAACATTTCGCTGTCCGAGTGTCATGGCTTGCAACGCTAGGTCTCCTGTTTCTGTTCTTTTCTCTTTTTTTTGGCTGTTTTGCTTTCTGAGATTACTGTAACTATCTTTACTTTATTGTTTCTTTCATGCATACGGTTTTGGGTGTTGTGTTGTCTTGATTTTAGTTTGTTTTTATGTATGTTTTGTATATGGTGTACCAGTACCAAGACCCTAGGGTTGTTCCTGGGCACCGAAAATAAAGGTTGATTGATTGATTGATTGATTATTAATATTATTATTATTATTATTATTATTATTATTATTATTATTATTATTATTATTCCGACACAGTTAAAGAAGTTTGGATTTTAGACTTTGACCATGACTCAGGTTGCACGGGCTTCGCGTATTAACCATCCTTCTCTTAACAAAGGGGCTTTGATTTTTTCGCCAATTTCCCCGGGGAGCCAACGGTGTTCGGGGGACGCAACTGAACCTTTTGAATGGTTTGCTGGGAGAGTTGATTCGTGGCGTTCAAAAAAATTTATAGTGCAAACCAAACAGGGAGAAAGAAGAGAGCCTGTCCTCTCTACGTGTCTTCTTTGTCCCGTTGTGGTAGTGCTGTATTTTGTTTTATGAACCTTTGTCATAGGATTATGGGTATATAGCCGCTATTTAGGACTGCATTATTGAATATTTGTCCATGTTATCGATAAAACCCTTGCTGATTTATTTCTAAAGCTTCAACGTCACAACCTTGGTAGTTTGAGCTAGTTGCCTTGCAGTCTCTAGATGGCTGTTAGAGATTTCAGATTGTATTAATCATTTTATCTCTTTTATAAAATAAATTACTTCACACGTTGAAAACATGCGACCTATTTGTACGGCCAATACACAGACACATTTGGCTTGAAAACCAAACATGGAGAAGAGCGGAAAAAACATCAATCAATACTGTGCCCTTCAAACGCTTCTCAAGCGTTCTTGCAGTGCCCGAAAAGCTTTCGCGCGTGCTGTGTCCCACGTGCGAGTTTTCAGCCTTTCTGTGACGATTACAAAACAATAGAAAAAATCCCCCGAAAGAATTCTCTTTTGGCAGGCTGGTTTTCAAAAGTAAAGCCGCCGGAAGAACAACTCCGCCTAAAATTATCTCGGCTCGCTCGCGCATCGAGCTAAAAATGTCAATTGTAACGCTCCTGACTTTGCACCACTCCCACTGATTTGGTACCGGACAGCAAAACTTGTAACGAGACCTATCACTGTTGCAGAGCAAATGGCAGCGGTAATTTAGAACTCCCAAGAAAATGAGCTCACGTAAAATCGAAATGACTCACCTGTGTTGTAGGGGCGCCTTCCACGAGAGTATTGTCGTCGTCCTTGCTACGTAGCCAGGAAGAGGTGCTGCCTCAGCGATACTTGTTTGGATGACTGTAGAACCAGCTTATCTCGCAGTAGGAGAAACGCGGGGGAGCGAGATAGAACGATATGGCAAGAACGTGCGGCAATACGCTCGCGATAAAGAAGCGTACAAGAGTGCAGCTCCCGTACGCGCGGAGTCGCGCTCTGTCTCCGGTTTGCGATAACCTACTGTGGGCTCTTGTCGCCTCCAGCTCGTGAACGCATTCCTCCTACCATTACACTCAGGACATGGTGCGAGAAGCAGGGCTATTCCTACGAGATTTCCGTCTTCTCTTTGCGTCGTCTACTTCTCTTTCTTTATCGAAACTTTTTTTCGCACCTCTTTCTTCGTCATTCAAGCCGCAAACGCTTCTCGTCCACACTTATCACACGCGAGCTGGCGCGCAAAACGACGTTCAAAGGAGAGGCCCGGCTGGTCAGACAAGAGCGGCAAGAGCGGCTAACTCCTCCGCCCGATGAACATTACCGGCACCACTATCGCAGAAGGGCTATCACGGCTAGGGAGAGACCGCAAGAATGACGTCAACCTGTCATCCGCCTCCAGGTTCGTCTGCATGCATGCGAGTGTGTTCTGTAAGGGCGTGGCCCAGTGTTGATAGGAGCGACGCCAGCGCTCGCTGGGTTTCGGAAGTCTGTCATCGTTCTGGCTCTTTTGCGCAACGAACACATCGTGGCGGGAACAGGGAGTCGAGAAAGGGGGCCCACGCACGCAGACGACGTCACGGACTCAACAGAAGAACACCGCTGCGAAGAGAAACAAGAAAGAACAGAGAAGCGATCCCGGGAACCTCCTGCGCCCCGAAAAGTTTGTTTAGGTGACCCGCTTAGGCCGCGGGTGGGTGTGCAAACAAAGCGCCGAGCCGTAGTCGGTCGACATAAAAAACGGGGCTGCGAACGCGTTCACGGCCTTTGCTGGGACGGATAAAGCATGTGGCACAAACGGGTAACAATCTCAGCGCTGGTGCAGGGCAACAATTGCTTCGGACGAGGCGTTGTAGCCTTTTAAACTCTGTTCCCGTTTTTAGTATTGCAGTTTAGGCCAACGATGTAGAAACGTCCGCAAGATATCTGCGCCTTTGACTGCTTTGCCGCGGTTATTTACTTCGTTCTGTAAATCACCGGCTTCATGCGGCTTGAGGTACGTGATTTTCACAGCCCTGATTCGAACCCCAGCGCTCGGAGTTACGTGTGAGGACCAGCTGGTTCTGTACATGCTGTTCTGTGGAAAAGGCAACTCAGCTTTCGATACTCTTGCACACATCTTATTAAACTTTTACCAACAAAAAACGTAGTTTGTCACCGGTTTTATACATTACGACAAGACAAAAAGAAAGGCTCTAAAAAATACAAAATTTTGGGAAAATGCTTGAGCCTTCATGAAAAAAGAATCACAACGCCTTTCTTAAGAGAAAGACGGCTAAAATGTGAAGCTTTCTTCCGTGAAACGTAACGCAAAATTCAAAATCCAAACTGTTTTGACCGTGTCAGAATAGCATCGAAAAGACGACGGATTCATAACGCCAGGGGTGCAGGTTAGATTCCGACCGCTGGGAGCGGTTTTTCGTTATGCGCTTTCATGTGCCTTGCTTATCATCATCATCATCGTCTTGTGGAGCCGATGATGTAAAGTCGGCTATTCTGCAGTGCGTTTTCCTTGACCAACGGTACCTTCACAGAGGCGTAGAAAGCTTCGCTTTCAAATGTTTCCGTGACATAGTGCATACAAGCTTAGTAGCTTCGCTCCTCTGAGCGACTGAGAGAATTTCGTGTAGGTGCTATGTCATGTGCAAATAGAAGTGAGCGTCTGGGTGTGTTTCCGTGTTGAAGGTTGAAAGCGCCGCACAAGACGAGGGACAAGTACACAAACGAAACACACAGTGCTCGAACTTCCAAATTTATTATCACAAAACCCGGCTACCACATATGAATCAGACTTAAAAAGCAAAGCAACGCGCCTAATTTCAACCAACCAGGAAGTAGTCATCATATCGCGAACACAAATAAAACCGCATAGAAGCTTACCGGACGCACGAATCGGCAAAAGTATCCGAGAGTAAAAGTACACAGATATAAAGCCTTTGTGAAAAACGTTATCAACGACGGCTGACAAGTGGCTGTTCGCCTCCCCTTTTTGACAAGTGCGTTGCTTTGGACAAGCACCATCATTCCCCTAGTTGACAGTGCTCCTGTTTTCAACGATTGGAGCACGGGATGCGCTAGCGACCCCGTCTGCTTGCGACGAACGATCGTCTGCTGTCGTCTGTCCAGCTGCGGATGCGGACCAGGGAGCCTGCATCGCTCGTTTCGGTACTCCTGAACAGGATGTCGTGCCTGTTCTGCGAGGAGAAGAGAGGCACTCTCGGGAACGTCATAGGGGAGTGCACAAAGCTCAAGACCCCCCCTTTCCTTTCCCCCAATCAATCTTATTCCCAACCCCCCCGCGAGCGATGGGAGACCTTGCTGTCCAGCCCCGACCTCGCCACTCAGTACGGACTGGTGGCCGGGGGCCAGCGGCTGCTGGACACATATGCGTCCCGTGACTTTAGGGAAACACCCCATCTGGTGTCTGCGCGCACACACCTTCTTTAAGGGCTCAGTAAAAGTTGATTCTCTGTCTCTCTCAACGGTGGGAGGGATTGAGATGATAATTAGCATGGCGTAACCTACATAATTAGGAACAAAGATTTCTTAGGACCTCTGACTACGTCGTATTCTCTAAAAACACTGCAGAAAGCGAGAAAATATGCAATAATGCAGCACTCAAAACTGCGGGAATGTGAGCCTGGCACAGCAGCTATTGTCACTTCTTTTTGAGAGTACCTTCTACGTTCATTTATGGTTCTCTCCGGCGACGTCGGTGCAGTGTACGATACATGAGGCTTTACACAAGAGTAAGGAGCTCGTACTTCTAGCAAACTTTGACACAAGACAAAGAAGGATAAGATGAAACACACGCTGGAGTTCCACAAGAATTTCTCGTTGTTTTTTTTAATTTTACGCATGCTTCTCCGGTATTTACAGACAAGCCATCTCTCTTGTTTCCTCGGTGTTTCCCCGGTGTTTACAGACAAGCTATTCAGCTTTGTCCGGTCTTTATATTACTCCGGTTGACGCATCTTTTCAATACAAACAATATCAAAACGCGCGTAAAGAGATAAACGTTCCTATATAAATGCCGCCCTGATACCGCCACTGTACCGCATAGAAGAAAGTGAAAAATTGCGCAGAAAAATAAGCAACTGTCGCTGTCCCTTAAACTGCTTATCTAGCGAAAAGGTCGTGCAACAGAATAGCGAAAACAGAGAACGCCTCGTGGCTGCCTGGCTCACGTCTCAGAAATGAAATAAACTACAAAGAAAAAGTCTGCTGATGCATTCCGTACACAGATGCACTCCGTGCAAAATGTGCGGTCGGTGTTCACCCGTATGTTACTGCTCAAGGTTCATTGAAGTCTTGTTCACTACACCTTGGGCAGTTGTGGAACTCTGGGTGCGGCATCGGTGGTCGTAAGCTGCCTGCTCCTTCGGAGTACAGTTAAACGTGGCTATAACGACAAAAGTTTGCATTTTTTTGTTACATCCATGTTTTCGCTACATGCAGGTTTCAAGTTATAGCTTGCGTGAATGAAGCTGAATCGAAATCGGAATGGTAGAGATCACTGAAGGTGAATTCACCTTTTAAGGATTTATTTCGCAGCAAAAAACTGCATCATTTGCGTCTGATGCTTTCGCACGAGCTTAGGCACTACACGGCACTCGAAAGAAGCGAGGTCACTTCCCGAATCGAAAAACATAACTTCAGTATTACGTTTTCCACATGTCTTGGTTCCAAACGCGTTTCAGGAACGAGACTTATGCTCGAAGGGGGCACATTTTCGCAAACTTGGTGCTCTTTTTCCCACTAAAAATTATTGAGAGGTAAGTAGCTGGGATACTGTACCGGGCAGCGGCGGCATTTAAAAATACGAGCTTATCTTGGAAAGGGAAAGTTTTCACTTTCTGGCAGCAGAACTCATCACCGGCGAGCCGACGCCGCAGATAGCAGTGAAGGCGTGCGACTACACGAATGAGAAGCGAGGCTAGCAGCTCAAACCTTGACCCTTGAAAATTGAAGTGCACCCCATTGAAACGTAGTTGCTCTTGCCACCTTGTGTCACGCTACACAAGCAAAAGATGAAGTTGGTGCTACGTTAGCCATGAGATGACGCTAGCGGCTCTTTCATCGTCATCATCATGACGAATTTTGTTTTGCGGGATTCTAAGCATTTTCATAGCTGCTGGCTCCTTAAAGTACTGCTAGTATTCGGTGAATTATTGCATGTCTCCGGCCGGTTTTTCAGTAAAAGTGCAAAAAACGGCTAATCAGCTTAGTGAGTTTGTTACATCCAGTTTTACCGCCGCAACGCTTTCGTTACATTAAGGTCACAAACACATGGTCTTCTATGGCGGCGGCGATGGGGAATTGAAAAACTTTGTTAAATCCAGGAATTCGTTACATAGAGGTTTGTTAATCCAGGTTTAACTGTATACCCTTCTCGTTTCGAAGTAACGGGCAGTCGGTGTTTGAAATAGGTGTTTTAGCTTAATGTGTCACGTCTTACCGTACCGTTTTCGTTCTACCGGGACGCGACTGCGCATGCGCGCGGGTACAGCGAGGGTCGCTACCACTCACCGAAACTGAGCCATCCTAACGGAACGAATCCGCACATTTCCAGTCGGGTACCGGAACAGCGGAAACGGTACGGTAACACGTGACACGCTGAACTAAAACTCTTCTGCCGCTTTGACGCTACTCCGCCGCACGGCCACCCAATTTTACTGTCGTATTCCGTTCATCAATGCCTGTAGTCAGTAGATCCCTGCGAGTGCGCTCTACTGCGACAGATGTAAACCAAGCCACACTTCCTCCCCACCTTACTTTTACCTCTTCTTCAACCTGGTTTTTCCACGCATGCTGATCGCATTACGAAGCTTTATGGGTGCCTCGCAGACAACGTTTTCCTGTGAAGTATTTCTTCATCTGAGCGCCTCAGAGCGAAGTCGGACCAGTTTGTCGTTCTCTATTATTGCCTATTGTAAAAATGTTAGCCTAAAAAGACCGTGCTCGCTTGTGGTTGGTGCTTAGGATGTGGCTGCGAAAGCTCGCTGCTGCAGGCTGTGGGTGAGCTGGTTCGAGAATGCACCAGTTTTATTGTTCAGAAGCACCAAGCGGCCAAGCGCCGGGCTTGGACACGTGGAAATCATTCGCCGTTTGCCCCATACAGCTGGCAGCAATGACGCCGCTGGGGAGGATTCCTAAAGTCATTTCGAATTCAAGTTTAAAACGAGAATAGGGATACCGCAAAAACCTAACAAGAATTCCTGTCGTACGACAAAACACTTCATTGTTACAACAGAAGTCTTGTTGTAACGACAAAGCTATCTGTTGTTACGACGCACATTTCTGTCGTAACGACAAAGTCAATTTTCTTAACGACAAACATTTATGTAGTCAAAACAAAACTGTCATTTACGCTACTCTTCACAATGGGCAAACATTAAAACCATGTGCAACTACTGACGGAACATCAGGATCACGACAAGACTGGAATTCGGCACGACGGAACATCGAAATCAGGACCGCAATAACACACACGACAGAACATCCGAATCACGACACGATAAGAATACGACAAGACGACAGTACGATGCGCGAAAATACGACAAACCACAGAAAGTTCTCCTGTCGTCTTTTTCGACTGGGAATCTGCGTAATTGCATTCTATTTCCTGGTGTAATTTTTTTCTGGCTTATATTTCTTGCATTCCATTGGTTTTCGAAAGCCTAGCGTAAGTGCAGGTCACTTTTGTGGTTAGGTGACAAAATGTGTATCAAGTTCCGGTGGGAGGGGCACTTCGGTGTGATGACTTCAGTTACGAGCACGGCTGGCGGCAGTGTCTGCCGAGCACTGTACAAGCACTGGCGGGTAGGGTGAAAGAAGTTGAGGCGTTTTTTGTTTTCGAAATGAGTCAGATCCAGAAACCAAAACTGAGTCGGATAAAACTGCAGTGACAAGAACATCTCGGCCACTTTCCCCTAAAAAAAGAGCGGCTAGAAAATAGCTGAGATGACACCTTGAAAACGTGTACGCAGATTGCAGTATGAATCAAAATTGAGCCAGATTCTGCTGTTTTATGGATCAAAGTGAGCCAAATTCATTTGCCCAAGGGAAGCTTCCTTCTTTTGAATTGAGTGTTTAAACTGTTTCGCGTATGTTTTGGGAGTTTTTTTTTTTTTTTGAGCTGGCGTATTATAAATTCAGACGACAATTAGGAGGTCGGCGAAAGATCTGTCTCTATATGTCAACGACGAAGTGAACGGAAGAAGTGAACGAAATGACACTGAGAGATGTGAAACAATTGTTTTTATTTCATCTAACCTGTCCCTACAAAAGATCCCTGGTTATACTTAGATTTTTACCACCATATTTACCATTTTAGTGCTTAACTAAATAGCCGCTGCTTACAAACCCTTGAAAATCCCCCCTTCGCCCCCTCTGAGAGTACGAACCACTTCACTAAGGCGAGAAATAAGATATGAGCAGTCTTCTAGTGACGCATTTTGGAAATTCCCAGCAAAGCAATGAAGGACTTGAGTTATTTTCGCGATGTTCTTTTCCCCGGGGCTTCTCCTCGCAGCCGCAGCAGCGCTGAGAATCTCACCCCGGGTACCTGCAACCGGCAAACTCAACCTCCGATACATAACTGTACGTTTATTTACATTACATTCAGGCGACAAAGAAACCGTGCTCGGTGAAGCCCCAAGACGACGGGCCGGGAGCTCCGGCACCCGGACCGCGTCGGTCAGTCTTCATCTTCCCTTCATCTTTCCGCTGAGAGCCGGGGAAGATGAAAAGCGAGTCCTTCGTCGGGGTCCATCCCCATGTGGTGGCCGTTAGGACATCCGGTGCGAGCAGGCGCGGCCTTTCTTGGAATGCGAGGCGGTTCAATGCGCCGCGCGACACGTTCTTTCCATTTCCGCGCTGCTCTTCCCAGAGATCGCACAGTGAGTGTGTCGAAATGCCCGACAGCTCGCTTACTTGGTGAGTGCCTTGAGGCGTGCCTAAAGAAATTATCCTCGGGAGGAATTCAAAATAAAGCTGCTAATGGTGCCAAGAGTACTCACCTGCTCTCCATGTATAGTTTCGTTGTTCTTGAAGCCCTGTTGCATATTGGTAATGCGTTTCGAACCAAAACTCAATCGCACCATGCTTGAAAGTCAATTTAAGTACAGTTTTTATAAGAATGCAGCATCAACTTGAGTGGAGTGTTTCAATTCAATATGAACCACATGCAAACTTATCGCCGCAATATTCCTCAAATTAAAGGTATAATTTTTAATTAATTGTGGCCATAAACTTTCCCTAGCTGACATGTAAAATATATCATATAATAGCTTTGACGGCGCTGTACGTAGGTCTGGTAGTAAACTTTCGCTTGTTCCGAAAATTCGGGTTAGGAGGATCTGGCTCATATTGAGAAAAACGCCTCACTTCCTCTTCCGGCGTGGCGCTTGCTCAAATCGAGTATAATTTGTTTTAGTTTTTTGCCGTGTTATCCTTACCTTCCACTCCACGCTGCTGTTGTCCCTGCGCCCGATCTCAGCTTCACGCAAGCGCGAGCTTCTGGATGCCAGCACCGTAGTATCCGTTTGGCGGCGATGTTGTCTTTCCGTGGACGCTTTAGGAACGCGGCCGATAACGGACGGCTTGCGCCAAACGGGAAATCTCCCTTGAGCCTGTAGCAACGCCTTAGCGTTCAACTAGTAACGTTGCGTGTATTTTTACAAAGAAAAAAAAACAGAAGAATAATGCAGTGTGCATGTATAGGTATTTGTTTTATGTTGATTCATCTCTGTCATTCACACTCATCCAAAAAACACGCAAGAAACACCTCCTCCCTTCATTGCATTACTACACTCTTAGGGCACGTGCCACTGCGATTGCGGTTTCACGATAAACCGTTGTCTTGCCCAAGGAAGTGTATCTCCTTTCCCGTAAGGTCGAGGGAGGGAGTGCTTACACAGCAGTCCCCAGCACGCGCTATTTCACTGGCCTGAATAATCTCGCGGGTCGTCTGGTTCCTGTTCGTCGCTATACTATAACAATTATCGAACAGGGGGTACATTTGCAATCCCGACAGTGGAAACCCAAATGGGGACTCCTGTGTAAGCACTCTCGCCCTCGCACTTACGGAAAAGGAGATACACTTCCTTGGGCAAGACAACGGTTCATCGTGAAACCACAATCGCAGTGGCACGTGCCCTAAGAGTGTAGTAACGGAAAAGGGGAGCAGGTGTTTCTTCGTTGCTTTTTGGACGAGTGTGTATGAGAGAGAGTGGGCGGTATAAATCTGTGATTTCTTCTTCACAAAGTTTGTTTAAAGTTCGCCCTCTCTCGTGACATCTCTACCCAGTCTACGTTCATTTTTTGAAGAATTGTTGTATATCATAACGCTTAAAGTGCGATATCTCCGAAGGGCAGCTTGTCGCAACCAACTGCAAAGCAAATACTTTACATTTGCCTCCAGCATGGCATTTTTCGCCTCCACGGATAAATCGTATGAACCCCGTATTTGATTATTCGAACTACATTTTCCTTCGGCAACTTCGGGAGACTCTGAAGAATCTCCAACGTTTTGGAAGTACTGCTCGACAGCAAGCTGAGTAAAATATATTGTTCTCTTCAACATCTCAAAGTTTGAAATATTCACGTACCGATATTTGCTAAAGCTCCTTCTTGGTGCACTACATAGTCCTCTCAGAGCTTCAGAATAGATGTGTATAATGCTTTAGATTCAGCGCATTGTTGTTTCCTCCAAAAATCGAAACTACTGGACTCACTGAAACCCCCAGCACCCATAGAAATCTTAAGTGAAGGATTCTGGTGCACCCAATCAGTCAAACGTTAGTGATGTTGTCGATGCAAGCGACGTGACCAGCACTGATGCCGAGGCTTTTACCCAATGGGCGGAGGAAGCACGCCAGCTAGCACGCGTCCGCATACATCAACAAGAAATCGACGCCGGGATATACAACAAGGGACGCCGTAACGTCCAGTATCGACCAGGCGACCTTGTGTGGGTGTGGACGCCGATTCGCCGCCGAGGACTTTCGGAGAAGCTGCTTCGGCGATACTTTGGGGCTTATCGTGTTCTTCGCCGTCTGTCAGACGTTAACAACCAGGTCGTACCCGAGGACACAACAGCCCGTTCTTCACGACGGAGCTCCGACCCAGAAGTCCATGTGGTGCGCATCAAGCCGTAGTACTCCCGGTCTTGTTAACCCGAAGCATGATGCTATGGGAGCTTACGGGCCCAAACACTCGCCCATCACTAAACATCTACGTGCGTCTTTTTCGTTTTGCTTCCCTGGCATCGGCCCGATGCCAACAAGGAGGGGGAGCAATGCCGCGACTTTATTATTGTGGGTACAATCCCCGACCGGCTAACGGGGCTGTTTCTTGTAATGGGTATGTGCTCACTGATGGACAGAGGAGAAAGAAGCCCAAGCTCACTTCCTCGAGCTCTGGATCGCCAGTGTTTCGCGGCACAGGTTAGCCCTGTTAATAAACGCTTTTACTCTCCTTACTGGCGTTCATCGCCACAATATGTTTCGACTTCCTAGCCTTCTCACTAAACCGTGATCCTCTTTAATCTTTTCTGGAAAAGGGGAACTGTTGAGACACCTCATCCACACATTTCTTTGAGGATGCAGTTCTGGGTTTCGTTTAACAGTTGAGATTGGGAGATGTCTCAAGCGTGATCCGAAGAGGTGAAAGTGTGATTTGAGGGCTATAAATCTTAGTTTATGTAAAACAAGTATTTGATTGTATATTCGTTGTAGCCACAACCGACATTTCTTCTGGGGTCACTTCGTTTTCATTGCAGCCCTCTCAAAAACGCCTTCCATAAACTTTTACAATATAAATAGTGATTTGTTCTTGCATGTGACTATTTTTAAAATTATTTATTATCAGGAAGTAGGGGAAGCTGTACGAGTTTTCGAAGTTCGTGTTCGGCAAAGGGTTGGAAATCATCTGTGCAGCCCTTTTGATCCACATGTTTGGTTGCGTCTGTGGGGCCCGGTTTTACACATACAACGTGGCTTTATGAAAAGGAAGATAGGTATAGAGTCTTATAAAATTAGAGTTGTCCTCTGAAAGGTCCTGCAGTTTGTTGCGTGGTAAACACATAGAAGGAGGCCGTCAATGAAGCTTTAGCACATCTCTGACGTCCACCAAAATAGGGAATCTACCCTTTACCAATAAACACGTCGGCACGGCTGGACACTGCGTAGGTTTAAAAGTTCCGGTTCCGCGGTTCCTCTACTCACCGTCACCAAGATTTCCCAAGGTGCCCCGTGCGGGAAATATTCCGAACATTTATGCACTCTTTGCAATGTGGAAGTAGATCAGGCCGTGATCAATTTTGTAACGTAAGACGACCGCGCACATTTGTGAGCGTTGGATACCTGGAAGAATTCGGAAGGGTCTCTGAGCTGCAGAAAAGATGTCGTCTTTTAATTCACACTTCCTAGGGATTAGAAGTACCGCACGTAGGATAAGACACAAGAAGAAAAACACAAACGCACGTGCTGATCGGGTAGCAACCACACACGTTTATTCGCCAACACTTGTGCGATTTCTTACACACTTCAAGCTCATAATCAGGTAAATGGGGTGGGTAACGGTAATAAAACAAGAAAGTGCAAGAGTGCAATTCACCGAAACAGTTGCTTAATAATTATGGCGAAGGATTCCAGCAAACTGCACAATACCTGTGCTAGTTGCACGTAGCCATACTCATTGTTCAGTGTTCCTCATTTTTTGTGAGTCAGTTATCTCCCACATGGATATATAAGCCTGCCAAATTGAATTATCTGACGTTCTACAAGGCTCTATGCAGAGTAGGTTTTTGTAGCCGCTTCGCCCAAACTAATGGAGCTACGCTAGACAGGACGAACTCCACGTTCAAGCGCCACACTACGGTATTTCGTGATGGCTTGCGCATAGGTCATGGGCTGTAAAGCAATCTCAGTCAACAAAAAACAACGCTCGGCTATGTTCGCATCCTAGCTCTCGCAACGGTGCAACATACGTTCTTAACCCCCAAAGAGCAGCGACAATGATAGGTCAGACACTCCGCAAGTACAGCAACGAGCGACGCTATCAAGCCTACAATCAAAGCGGTGAAGTATGGCTCAAGGTCGCTCAGAATAAGCCTTCTATCGTCCGGAGGCAAATTCACAAGCAGAGTTTGACCGCGCTTGTACACGGCCTTAAAGTGGTCCAAGTGGCGCGCTCTTTGAAACAGGCCAGCTTCCAAGCTCTTTTGCAGGAGTGCCGCTAGGGCATGCTTATACGGGGAGGCGTAAGGAACAACGGGACCTGCGAGGCCAGTTCCGACGTCTCCGTCGACCCACGTATAACCGAGTTTGTCTAATTCCTGAGAAGCGATGTCGAGTAATTCCTTATAAAAACTATTCGCAATTATGTATGTTTTCGAGGTGGACCTAAACGTCAACCGTTGAAGAAAGCACACTCCATAATTGTCGCCAGCGGGGAATGCCACTGGTGACTGGCTGGGAACGAGACGGTAGTTGTGGGTGCATTCAAGGGAGGCGGCGTTGTAGCCCACGTAAGCCCCATTGTCACCGCCCACAAATCGGTGTAGTGTTTCTGTGAGAGGAATATTTTTCAGCAGACTCGTCAATGATCCCTTGAAAGCGCTTGATACGACGAGGGCGAGGATGAGCCACAATCCAAACCCTGCTTTCCGAACGGACCGGTTTCTTCCCCTGAACGTGACCCTCGCGCTCTGCTGAAGCATCGAGGAAACGAGCACGAATCCAAGGCCGTTGCCTCTCTCAGAACGTCTGGTCGACCGAAAGAAAATTTGTGCACGGAACAGTGCCAGGAAGAATAGGTAAGTACATGCCAACACTACCCATACTGGCCACTGAAGGGGCAGAACAAGAACTGCGGATTTGGGGAAGCGCCTAGGTTTCTTAACAAATATCTTCATTTCTTGAGACTCCAGAAAGCGCACAACTGTTAGATGCGGGTACAGCATTCCTATGGCCGTGGACTGCGATATTTCTTGGGCTGGATTGTAAATTATTGAGCCAGGGCCGAGAGACCTTTGAAAGTTCCTGATCTGGTGATAAGAGAGGACAAAAGACTGGTCGCGATGAACATGTACTGTGGCATTCTTTGAACGGAGAAGTTTGACAAATAACTCAAAACCCGGTTGGCGACACGTGGTGTAGTGGACACAGCGAATAGTGAGCACTACCCCTCCAAGGCCTTCTGAGCCCGGTAACTGCGGACGCAAAGGCACGCGCTGTGACAGGTACGACGGGGGTTCCGAAAATTTCCAAACAGGGGTTCCGAACAGGGGTTCCGAATTTAGCGAAAACAAAGGGTTACTTTCCGCGCAGCCCACCTCAAAAAAGTTTACCTCATGAGAGTATTCCCGGAAAACTGAGTCGTTGGTCAGGCGTGCCGCAATGCTCCCCGTTCCTGTGTCGAGTAGAAGATATGTGAGGAACTTCGGCGGGCGTCGAAGATGTTTTTCCCAAGGCGGTCGGTCGCAAACCACCAGAATAACACTCCGGATGCACGGCTCATCTGAAAACTTCAGTGACATCCATCCTGTCCCATCGCAGGTATAAGGGTGACCGCGAACCGCTGAGAGTTGGGTGAAGAAGGCCCTCGGTGGAATGGATGCGTGGGAAAGAAACCGCTTCATCGGAGCGGGGCTCTCTTGAAGACACGCACTCGAAGCCACTATGTAAAGTTGGACAGCCTTTCCGATGATGCTGAGGGGGTGCTGGAACAAGGACTCATTCAGGACGCACTGAAGGACATTTGGTGATTTCGTTGCTGAGAGGTTGATTAGCGATAGTGCCGCTAATATATAAAGTGAGGACAGTTTTCTCATTGTGTCGATATCTTTTCTGTGGGCCGATGTTCCCGCGTCAAAAGGGTTTCTGTGTCCTCGCACGTTCGAAGAACTTGTTGCCAGCCGAAAAAGAGGCAATGAGAAACTGCGAGAAGGACAAGTCGGTGCCCCTTTGGGTAGTATTTCTAGGGGCTGGTACTCGAAAGCAGCACGCGGCCCACGTAAGTTGATGGGGCTGCGAAACGAACACTAATAGACACCTAAGCTGTGCACACGCTTTGAGCTCAACTTGGGCAACGTAGGCCAACAGTTCATTAAACACATAGCTACGTCAGCGCTGCCTGCCGCGGTACGAGTCAAGAGTACTGTTTTGCGTGAGGGCGACCAATTACGGCTGCTGGCATCGATAATGGAGCCTATTAAGTTTATCGCGCTCCATAGGAGGCCCGTTTTTACAGCTCCTACACGAATCCTACGGAGGCGACCAAGAAGAAGCAGCAGCATCGTTTTTTTCGTTGTTATTTGCTTCGTTTTTTAAATAACGCCAATCCTTGTTGTAGTGTTCGTGTTTCCCATAGTATTAAATGACTCTCGACTGACCTATACTTTCTTATCTGAATGTGCCAGTTAGTGGTTCCCATACTAAGGTAGTTGCGCGTTTCTACTGCAAAGAACTTGTTAGACGTTTTCAAGAATGGGTTTCAAGAATGGGTTTTTTTCTTATCATGGGTAGCTGGCGCCAGCGTCAGAGTCGGGGTATTTCAAGAACATTGGGCGTCTGCGCAGGTAATTAAATCGATCGCTGATATTGATGTGTTTGGGTGTAAGGCGCCATGGTTGAAATAGGAAGTGCATGTCTCTGCTTCTATGTGCTGCGTGATATTTGTTGTCCTGCTGAACAGTAAGGCTCTCGACACAATTCCTGAAGATTTGTTGATCGAGTAAACTTGAATTAAACAGCGAGCGTGATTTGGGGGTTCTGTCTGGGCGACAGCTGATGGAGTGGGAGAAGTTCCAGTTTATTCGTGTGAACGTCGTGAATACGAAAGTAACTCGTATTCACGGAGGGTGGCTGTGGCCCATTCGGCATTGAACATTGCGAAGTCCCATGCAATCAGAGTTTCTTGGGCTCTCTTGTCTCAGCTGCGCTGGGCCTGCTCTCAGAGATGTAAGGAAGGTCAAGGGGGGAAGTGGCTGAATAGAAATTCACAAAGGGAGTGACAGAGAGTGGCATGGTGGTGGCAGAGCGAACACTGAGGTGTGGGGAACTGGGAGGGTAAGTACGTAGGACCTACGCGCTGTCACCCGCCCAAGTTTTTCCCAATAAATGTTATATAACTGCTACAGCTTCTGTCAACTCCGCCAAGGGCGGCTCTTCTGCGTCACGTGGTCCTCAATTCTCCACGTTAATGGGACACAAAACGGTAGAAGAAGTTTGCCTTTATGGACAGATTACGGGGCTCAGAATTTCAATCAACAAGTCTCCCAACTACCAGTTCTTTAATAAGGCAAAAATGCCAGAAACGTCACAACAGGTGTCGACGCGCTGTACCTTTTGGGTACTACGTTTTGTGACGTCACAAAGGTTGCGAACGGTAAGAGCTCCTTGGAGAAGCATCCATAAATGTTTTCCTCAAAAATGACTGTTTCTAAGTTGCATTTCTCTTCTTCTGAAACGGCAATTTTCGAGTACCCGGCGCGTATGTCCAGTAATGAAAAATACTTAGAACTGCGCACCATGTCCAGAGCGTCGTCGATTTGAGGCAAGGGATAGGAGTCCGCTATGGTGAGCTTATTAAGCTCCCAGTAGTCAACACAACGTAGCAGTGTTCCGTACTTTATGCAAGAGAACGGCGGGAGCAGCCCAAGGGCTGGAAGAGGGCGTGATTATTCTTGCGTTGAGCGGATCAAGAACCTAGCCATCGATCACGGTTTGCTGCTTTTCGGCATGGCGTGATAGTGGTACACAGAGTGGCGGGTGATCGCCTGTGGGTGTTGGGCGTACGAGGAGGTCAGAAGCGGAAGAGCACAACTACCTCGGACACATTGTTAGTGCTGACCCTAACCACCAGAAAACAATCCGGCGCAGAACAGGTATGAGTTGGGGATAACTCAGCAAGCACTCCCAAATAAGGAAAAGTAAGCTATCTCTGTCACTCAAAAGAAACATCTACACCCAGTGCATGCATGCTGCCGGTGTTGGCATACGGCCGGAGCTGAGATAGCGCCTTACTAGGGAACTAAAAATCAAACGTAGGTCGGGTCAACGGTCCACGGAACGATTAATGTTAGGTACAGCACTCAGGTACAGTAAACGTGCTACCTGGATCAAAGAACAAACTAGAAGTAACGATACCATAGTTCTAGTAACGAAAAAGAAATGGACTTGGGCTGGCCATGGCGTGAGTCGACCGGGCAACCGGTGGACAATCGGGTTAACAGAGTGGATGCCAAGAGATGGGTATAGCAGAAGGGGAAGGCCTATAACGCTATGGATGGGTGAAATATGGAACTTCGGTTATTAACTGTGGACTCGAGCAGTGCAGGGCCGAAGCGAATGCTGGTTTTTCTCCTGCAGTGGACCTGGGCAGGCAGGTGATGGTGATGAAGAAGTGGTTGATCACATAAAATTAGTGCTTTCCGCAAGCTGTCTGGATTTGAAATACACTGAATGCACCATTTATACATTGTGGGACGTGCTGCTTCCTTCGCGGTTCAGCCAGCCATAATGTTCGGTTTTATTTTCGAAAAAGATTGGTGCGCAATTAGCCAAGTAAATACTATACGTCGATGAACGCGCGAGTTTCTGTAAGCTATATCCACGCAGGAAAATGCAAAAGAAGTAAGATGCACTCCAGGTGGGTAAAGCGACCCTGCAACACCTTTTTCAACTTTTCTTGAAATCCTAAATGTTTGTTAGAAGGTAGTCACCCACCACTCCCAGTACTTAGATTACGGGGTCACAATGTACTTCAGCCAGAAATTACTGCTCTATGCCTACCAGATAACTTGTAACTCGCTCAAAAAATGCTTCTGTCTTTGCGTCACTAAGGCCATGTTGCGGATGTTGGGAGGTTTTCCTTCACTTGCAGCAATGAACGCTTTTCGACAGGGTGTCGAACCGGAACCGGAACCGAACCGAAAACCGGAACCGAACCCGAATTTTTGCCCGGAGCCGGAACTGAACCGGAACCGTATTTTTTCCGCCATTTTGGAACTGAACCCGAACCGGAACGAATCGAAGGAACCGTTCCGAACCGGTTCCGAGGCTTCAAAAATGTGACTTCTAGTTTTCCAGTTCGGTACCCTACCTTGCGTCTGAAGATATTTTGCCACTCCCCAGACAGAACCATGAAATATTTTGCGTAGTCTGCAGTTCCCAAGGCCCATCATGTTCTCTTCTAATTATTTCCCTCAATTTAATGTAAAGTTGTCCGTATATACTATCAGTTTGCGTTAGGCACTGCCCATCTCTCCCAATTATCTTTTACGTTTAGAATAACTTAAGTTATAACGCATATTACGAGGCAACATATCATGGAACATTCTTCATGGTTTCTCTACATGGTTTTTGAAATCGCGTAAAGTTTTAGATGCGACGCTCAGAGCATCTCTTGTCGGCGGCCCTGTCCTTCCTGCGTGCGTCCGTTGTCCGCTGCCACTCTCCCGCTCTCCTCTCCGACAGCGAACACTCTCTCGCGAGGGGCATTGGATTGGATTCGATTGGATTAGAATGGCTTGGCTTGGCTTGGCTTGGTTTGGATTGGATTGGATTAAAGTGGATTGTGTTGGATTGTGTTGCGTCATAGCCGCGGCAGACCCACTGGCACCGGCGCGTGCCCAGGTGAGAGCGTGTGCGGCCCAGCGCGCTCTCACTCCGCCGGTGGGCGGCGCTGCGCGCGGTGCTGCGCATGGGCAGTACTCTCTCTCTCCGCGGTTTCCTCTCCTTCGGGCGCGCTGCGCATATATAGTGCCTAGAATATAACCGGTGTGCCGCTCTCCGGCGACCTTTCGGTCGATGGTTGCTCTCCGCTTGCGGTTGAACCCCCTCAGCGTCGCATCACACCAGGGTTCCCGCGAGGGGAGGTGGGCGTAATTTTTAATGTCTTGTTAATTCGCATGCATCCCTGTCCGCTTGTGAAGGCCTTCAGGTACACCATCAACAATAGATCCATATCTTTCAACTTATAGTTTGAATGGGCAGTTATATACAAACAGCACTGAGACATAAACACTCGAAGTTCTCAAAATTAACGTAACTTTTTCTTGTATACAGTGCCGTTGTGTCCTTTGGTTACTGCTCTAAGAGAACATGAGATTTAAAAAAATGGGGAATCCTAATTTCCACTTTTAAAGTATATTTGATAGCATTTTTATATTATCTCGAATCTGCTTAACCTTACACTTATGAGGTGAATGGATTGAAGTCGATTAGTGCGGGTTAGCGGGTAGACTCGCCACACCCCCTCGCCACATCGCCTGGCCACATCCCCCGTTTCCTGGACCACGTGTGGTTTTCATCACGAAGTGAATCCTTTAAAAAAACGCTCCGCCCACCTCAGCATCACTTGGCAGGGGAGGAAGCGAACAGAACGGTCGCCTGATAGTCGCCTTCCTATTTCACAGGTTTGAATATTCTGCAGTAATCTTTGTTCGCTTACTCAGTGACTTTTCTGTTGCCTCTGCTGCTAACCACCCAGTGTCATTGCTATTGTGTGCCCTTGTGTATGATCCCGCATTGCTTTGCTCATGAAAACTGACATTGCTCGCAAGACGCGAGATCGGTGATATTAAGCGTGAATTTCGAAAAGAAGTAAGGGAAATGCAGAAAAGCTACGAGGAAATTAAAAAAGAATATGAAACCACTAGGAAAGAAAATGTAGAAATGCAAAAAAAGCTGCGAATTCTTCAACAAAAGCTACGAGGAAATGAAAAAAGAATGTGAAACTACAAGAAAAGAAAACGCAGCTTTGAAAGTTTCAAGTTCGACGTGGTCATGATAACGGAAACCTGGTATACGAGTGACACAGAAGTGCTGCGCCTTTCGGGCTTCAACACGTTCTTTCTAAATAGGTCCCACCGCGAGGTGTGGGTGTGTTACAGCTCGTGTCTACACAGCTTTATTGTAGTATAATGAACGAATTTTCGACAGTTACGACAGGTTATGAAGCTTTAACGGTGCATCGTAAAAATGCTATTTTTGTTGTTGTGTACCGCCCCCTGATGGACAACTCGAAAATTGTTTCGCATTTTTAGAAGACCTTCTCAATTTTGTTTCGTCTTATGGTTTACAAATAACTATTGTTGGAGACTTTAACATTAACCTATTACAGGCAAGCGCACATTCGCGTGATCTAGAGCTCTTTTTGGGTTATTTCGGCTGCATGAACGTGTGATCAAAGAACCGACTCGTATTGGCCGTCTTTCCCAAAGTCTTATTGATGTATTTATAACCAGTGATACAAGTAGCAGTACCATGCCCGGTGTGATTGGTGTACATATAGGTGACCATTTAGCTATATATATGTTCTCAATGCACACAGAAATACTAAGATGTAAGCAATGCCCCGAATCTTTCGCTTTTCACGATATTAATGAGAATACTTTGACTACTTTTCGTCAGAAAATTCCCTCTATTTGGTGGAACCCTTTACTTCTGTGCACCACTGCAGATGATGCCTACGATACTTTTCTAGAATCATTAAAGATGCATATAAAAAGTCTTTTCCTCTTAAGATGGTCAAGAAAAATAAGAATATAAGGAAACCATGGATTACAGACGAATGTCTGAAGATGATCCGTAAAAAAAGATTTATTGTAGCATAAGTTTGTAAAAACAAAGAACCGGGACGATTTTGTAGCCTTTAAAAAGTACCGAAACTTTGTGACAAAGTTCTTGCGCTATACTAAAAAAATGTTCTTCGAACATGTGTTTTCTGAGGCTTCCTCCCGGCGTGATGTCATGTGGAGGGAATTGAATAAACTTTTGCACCCACTTACCCCCCGTAACGACGACTTTGAATTGACAGTAGATAATAAACCACTCAAGGGTCAAGAACTGGCAACCAAGTTTAATCACTATTTAACGAATCTTGTGCAATGCTCCCACAATGGAAGCGCTATGAGCTTCCTAAAGGATTCTAACCTCCACACAGCCTTTTTTTCTCCGGTAACGCCTCAGGAAATATGGTAGATTTTCTTGTCACTAAAAAATAGCAAGGCCTTAGACATCGATGGGCTTCAGATTCGGCCTATTAAGTTTGTACTGGACCTTCTTGTATCGCCGCTTAGCCATATATATTACTTGTGCCTTACTACTGGCGTTTTTCCAAAAAAGATGCCGCAAGCTAAGGCTACGCTACTGTTTAAATCCAGGGACAAAATATTTTTTTTCAATTATAGACCGGTTTCTGTATTTCCAGTTATTTTAAAAGGGCTAGAAAAAGTAATCGCGAAACACTTTGTGTCCTTCTGTGACAAACACTCTATTATATTATCAAAACAGTTCGGTTTTCGTAAACATATGTCAACGAATTAGCTTTACTAACGCAAAAAGAATTAATAATCCAGGGATTTGAAGAAAAGAAGGTAACTTTAGGTATATTTATAGACTTTTTCAAAGGATTTGATAGAATTAGTCATTTAACATTGCTTTAAAAATTACAACATTATGGGTTCCGGGGGCTTTACTCTTTTGCAATCTTATTTAAGTAACCGGCAACAGGTCGTAGCAATAAAGAAACACAACTCTTCTTCACAGGAAGTAAGGGCTGGAGTTCCGCAAGGCAGTCTTCTAGGGCGAATCCTGATCAATATTTATCAGAATGATATCGTAAAAATTACTGACATTGCACATTTTATTATTTACGCAGATGATACCAGCATTTTCTTTCAATCGTGTGATACTACTCAGCTTTTGCATTTAGCAAATATAACCCTCCAAAAGCTTCACAAATGGACTAAAGTGAACTCGTTAAAAATAAATACTACGAAAACTAAAGCGGTGTTATTTTCACCAGCTCAAAGACCTGTTGGCAGAAACCTCAGTTTGTACATCGGATCTGAAACGATTTGTATAGTTAGTGAAATAAAACATTAGGCATTGTTTTTATTGACCATTTAAAATGACATGCCCATGTCGATCACGTCTGCACTAATTTATCTCGAGCGTGGGGGGCGCTTTGTAGGTTACGGCCTGTGGTTCCATCAAATATTAAACTTATTCTTTATCATGCTATATTCACAGCTCACATCAATTACTGCAGCCTCATATGGTTAACCAGTTCCGCAAAAAATAATAATAAGCTGCATTTATTTCAGAAAAAGGCCATTCGACATATCGCAACTGTACCATATGACTCTCACACCAACGAACTATTTCTGCAGTATAATTTGCTTCCTGTCCAATGTATCTACAACTTTAATCTTCTAACAAAGTATAAAAATAGCTTGCAACACAACGGTGCAGCATATCTAAGTCTATGTAGTTTAAGAAAACCGTTGGACGTACCGTACGAAATTAGGGGAAGGAGTACATGGTTCGCGCCGTTTTCAAGAACGAATTATGGCAATGATAGGTTGCAATCCCGAACTGCCCGCCTTTTAAATAGCCTAGCCGAGAGTGGCATAGCTATAAATACAATTTATAAGTGAGACTTAAGGAGACGTTTACTGCTGAACATAGAACATTTTTAACTGACAATCTATTAAGCGTTGTCTCTCGTGGCAACCTTGGTTTAGCCAAAATTACTTGTATTATTTTTCAAGCGTTTTATTGGCATTGTCTTCATTCCCTGCAAACTTTAGAATCTAAAAAGTACCGTACACTGATTTTTGCCAATATTGTGTGTATTTATTTGTGTGGATACTTCTGTAGTGCAGATTTTGATGAGTGTATGCATACCTGTATATAACATGACTTTTTCTTCAAGTTTTGTCTTTTGCTTTTTTTGTGTATACACAGGTTCCGTACATATCCAATGTTTCTCTTTTTATGTACCTGTGTACCCTGTTTTGTATTGTAACCTTTATATGTATGTATGTACATATGAGTGCCTATATGTGTGTATGTATATCATTTAATAAGTATCTCTTTTACAAACTGTGAGCTATAGTGCGTTTTAATGCTTTCTTTTATGTTTGTATGTAATATCGACATGTTAAGGCGAGATTTATTTTCTTATTATTATTTCCTGTGCGTATGCTTTAAACTCCTGTTTCTGCTCTGCCACGCCAACCGTAAGGTGCAAACACCTCGTCAAGCTGCAGTTTTGCAGCCTTTTGTGTTTGTCCTCGCATTTCTATGTACGAAATGCTCAATAAAGATGAAGTTGAAGTTGAAATTAGTTAGGTGAGTGAATGAGCTAATGTGAATTATTGGGACTGGTGTGCTGATTAATTTTGATTAAAAGAATTAGCGGGTCAGTTAAGGCGGATTCGACGGTCGGACCAAACGTGATATCTTTGGGGTCCTTGGCATTTGGAAATTTTGCAGCGTTCTCCTTCTCGACCAATCAGGAAATTTCGTCAGGCACAAAGTAGCCGCAAAGTTATGTGAAGACCGCCTGAATGCTATAAAAGGTCTTTCTTTATGCCCGTATTGCGCTATTATGTTGTTGCTATATTAAAATTGACATCTCGGACTAAAGTTAATAACTAATTGCCTAATGCATATTGTACATTCATCCGAGTTTCAAAACGTGTGTATATATGAGGGGAGACAGTTGGAAAGAAACTAAACTGCAAGAAAAAAGGGGAGGGACGATCAACTGGTTTGATGCAAGAGCCACCCAATAGCATTCTTCAATACCTTCTCTTTGTGTTACCGTTCTGCAGCCTCCCACAGGTGTAGCATCTCAACCGCCGCACACAGCCCCCTCTAAGCTGAGGAAGCGGCGATAGCACGTGCGCTTAGCCAAAGCGGCGTCAAAGCTCTCATAACATACCCTTAGCAGGCGTGGCCCAACTTTGCCAACGGTCGATTGCATGTTACAACACTTCCGATGATCAATCAGAGACGACCAACGAGACCAGTCGCGATTGTATGGGCGCCAGCTCATACTGGCATCCACGGCAAACAAGATCACCAACCTCGTGGTTCGAGATTTGACTCGCTTAGCCGGCGCTGATGAAGCCCGGCCCGAGTGCATGCATCCTGCAGTCACAGACCAAGAAGTTACTCAGCACTCTGGCCTCTTCCATAGAACGTACTCCTGCCCGCACAAATCGCTACCGATTAACCAGGAAACATTACTCCGCATCCTGTGGGCATACACCTTCCCACACAACACCAGACTTCACCTCTTTGACGGGACACAACTCTCTCCAATGCGTTGCTTCTGTGGAGAGTCTGGGAACCTCATACACATAGTAGGCGGCTGCGACAAGTGTGCCGTAGATCCATCCAACCTTCACGTTTCCATAGAGAATTGGGAGACAGCCATGGCCAGCTGCGGCCTGGAAGATCAGTTGCTCTTGATGGAAACGGCTATCGATTCGGCCCCCTCGAATGAGGACGCCTCTCTTAAACATTGCCTCGACTGAATTAAACTTCATTTTCTCTCTCTCTGTCTCTACAAGTGATCATTACTGCTGCTTCTGACTTCACTTGGCTATCATCTTTCCTAGAGCCCAATCGCTGTCAACAGTCGCTGAAGAGCCACTAGCAAGTTCCTATCTCCGGTGGTTCTCTATCCAATGTCGTCCTATACCTGCCGTCCAATGAGTCTTTATAGCCATTCTTTCTTTCTAACAGCTCTGTTAGCAAATAAAAGATGAGCAGTAGGAAATTTTTCTAAATGCCACCTGCCACGCTTGGCAGTCGGCGCCACATACTCGTCACACTACCATAGAAAACATTTTGCGGGTACAGTTAAAGGAGCTCTTCAACACTTTAGATAAACTCGCCGCGGTGGCTCAGTGGCTAAGGCGTAGCGCTAATGAGCACACAGACCCGGTTTAGATTCCCGGTCGCGGCGGCCGCTTTTCTGATGGAAGCGAAAAGCGAAAACGGCCGTGTGTCCGAAATTTCGTCGCACGTAAAGATCCCCAGGTGGTGAAAATTAATCCGGAGCCCTCCACTAGGGCGCGCCTTGTCGTCGGCGTTGCGTCGGCGCATTAAACCCAACAGTAAATAAATAAATAAATAAACAAGCAAATAAATAAATAAATAATATAAATAAGTAAATAAGTAAATAAACAAATAAAAAGCAGTAAATAAATAAATAAACACTTCCGAAAACGCTTTCAATCTTCTTCGCATCTGGAAGCACTGCGAAAACTATAGCTATTGCCAGCACAGAGCAACAGTGCGTGATTTGCTCGTCGCTGCGGATACACCTTCCGTTTCTGCTTCGCTTTTGTGGCTTTTTTTGATGGGTATCAAATGCGTTCTATTCTGCAACTTAAGGAAAGCCGGCAAACAGCCGCTACACCGCTGTAATGACGTCATTCAGCGGTCGAAGAACGCGAAGACCGGGAAGGAGAGAAAAATATTTTGAGCAAGTTTCTATGTTATCTGACGAGGAGAGAACAGTAATTTTTGGCTGAGGCACATTGCGACCCCATAATATAATGCGTTGGTTGACTACTTTCTGCAAGCACTCAAGATTTAGACAAAAGTTGAAAAACGTGTTACAGGGTCGCTTTAGTTTGGCGAAGACAAAATATTTGGACAAAGAAACCTTCACTATGAATTTGTTGTTATGCCGATTTGATAAGGAAACGACAAACGAGCACAAAATATTAACAGAAAAAAACACGCCTGCTTTTTTTTTCTTCGAACCCGTTTGAACCGGTTCGAACGGGTTCGAACCGGTTCGAACCGGAACGGAATGGTGCTCTGGAACTGAACCCGAACCGAACCCGAAAGGCTTGAACCCGAACCCGAACCGAACCCGAAAAATATCCGGTTCGACACCCTGCTTTTCGATAGCATCTCCGAAAAAGCCACAAAAACATAGCAGAAAAGGAAGGCGTATCAGGTGCGATGAGCACATCACGCAGTGCCGCTCTGTGGTGGTGATAACTCTGTGTCGCGAGAGCTCCGTCACGAAAAAAATCAAAGGGAGAGCGAAAGAAAAATGCCAGCTCTATTTACTTGTCACAAAATAATGCATCACAGCTCGTCGAAGAAAAGTCGAGAACTACGAAATGAATGATGTTTCAATTAAAACTAAATTTCATTCAGCTTTTAGTGTCCGTTTAATGTCCCTCGTGACCCCATCAGCGTGCATCGCTCGTGGCTCTACAGTGCACCAAGGGAATCGGACAGTCTGCCTTAATTTCATCTCAGCTGTCCGGTGTCTTGAGACGACATTACTTCTGAACGAAGGTGTTCCTCGACGTCTAGTGTAGTGCCAATTAATTCGTCGTTTAAACGCGGTCCAGCGCACAAGTACGCCGGCAATATCGCGGCGTAAGCGGCGTACAGCGCATCCAAAAGTGCAAAACGACCGGAACGATAATACATAATATCTACGTGAGGGTACCATTGTAACACGACCAGAGTAACGCACGCAAGCACGATATAGGTCTTCACCGGCCGCATAAGTATCGCCAAAGAAGTCACAATCTCGTCAAAATAAAGCACGCAAAGTGACGGAAGTTCTCTGAAAAAATTTAGGGGCGAAGCACCTTAGGGCTGAGGTTTGTCCGCCCGGCGTCCGGTGACCATGCACACGGCACAGCACCGTGTAAATCGAAACATCTGAGTACAAAAGGTTCAAAAAAGGTTCATCATCATCATCATCAGACTATCTACGCCCACTGCAGAGCAAAGGCCTCTCCCATTATTCCCCAATTACCTCGGTCCTGTGCCAAATGTGACCAATTTATCCCCGCAAGCTTCTTGATCTCATCTGCCCATCTAACTTTCTGCCGCCCCCTGCAACGCTTGCCTTCTCTAGGGATCCACTCTGTTACCCTTAATGACCAGCGGTTATCATGCCTTCGCATTACATGCCCTGCCTGTTATGGAACATACCCGCGAAGGGGAATGACGCCACATTCTACGCGAACAAGCCGAAGCTCAAGGCCAAGCGCCTGCTGATGAGTTGGAAGAAGAAGAGGTGAACGAGGCACGGGCGCAGGGAGCGAGACCCCAGCCATGGAACAAGGCGGACGGAACGGGGCACGGCTCTGTGCGACCTCATGGCAAGACGTCCGGCCTACGTGCCACAGTGAGGCAAGGCCGTCGCCGGTCTCCGCTACGGTTCCGGGCGTCGCCGCCAAGCACCGGAACATCGTCGCCAGCACGGGTCACCGTCGACCGGGCTCCGGCGTTCCGAACGGCGCGTGACCGGGCGCGAGGCGGGAGCAAGCCCGTCAGCGGACCCGGCTGAGAGTCTTCTGGCTTCGGAACCTGGGGTGGCAACCCCAACGACGCGAACACCGCTATGAGGGCGACGTCGGCACCCGCGTCCCGTAAAACTGACTGTGAGGGTTTCCTGCCCTCGAGACGTTTACGCGGGGACGGTCGCTTACTTCGTAGTTGCGGGCGCTGGAGCGGGACGCTTGGGCTGTTTTAAATGCAGAGCATTTCTTTAACTCACATGCAGGGTCCGCCGTCCGTCCGCAACAGCTCAGCGTGCAGGTGCGCCCTCTCCCCCACTCCTCATCTCCCGCATCACGCTACCCTCCTCGCTCTCAACAACAGGTCCGCACCCCTCCCCCTACACTATATAAAAAAATAATACTTATCGGCGCCTGGTTTCGATCCCACGACCCTGCGGGCGGAACGCAATGTACATGGTGCTCTACCCACTGCGCCACAAAGACGACACAGAATGGAAGGCTACGAACGCGCCTTATATCCTTGACTCATTCAAACTACGTCAAGAAGCTGCTGATACAACGAATTCACTACCACCAACTCCCAAAACACTAAACGTTAACGCAATACACCCACCCCATATGCGACGCATTTACTCGAGTCCCCCTCGCGGGGAGACGGGCCCAATTTTTGTATTAGCTAAGTTTCTCCATAACGCTTCGTGAATTCCCTTTTGTAATTGCTTAAACCCTCTGTGCTGTCAAGTCTGTAAATATAATGTCTTTTACTCATCCGCCCGAAGAGCGTTCCCTTCGGTTTACGTGATCCGGCTCATTTCATTGCACTGCCCATGTCCATTTCTTTTTCTTAATCTCTACTAATATGTCCTTAACACGTGTTTATTCCCTGACCCACTCCGCTCTCTTCTTGTCCCTTAATGTTGCACCTATCATTTTCCGTTCCATTGTACGCTGAGTCGTTCTCAATTTAAGTTGAACCCTCTTAGTGAGCTTCCAGGTTTCTGCCCCGTAGGTGAGTACCGGTAAGATGCAGCTGTCATACACTGTCTTCTTCAGCGACAATGGTAGGCTGCCATTCATTATCTGAGAATGTCTGCCATATTCACCCCACCCCATTATTATCCTTCTAATTATCTCTGCCTCATGGTTGGGATATGGGGTCACAACTTTGCCTAAGTATATATATTCGCTCACCACTTCCACTGCCTCGCCACCTATCTCAAACCGCTGTGCTGTCCCGAGGTTATTGATCATAACTTTAGTTTTCTGCATATTAATTTTCAGGCCCACGGTTCTACTCTGTTCGTCCAGTGCGGAAAGCATGCTTTGCAATTCGTTCCCCGAGTTACTTAGCAAGGCAACGTCATCAGCAAATCTGGGGTTACTGAGGTATTCTCCATTAACCCTTACTCCCACCTGTTCCCAATACAAAGTTCTGAATACTTCCTGTAAACATGCTGTGAATAACATTGGAGAGATTGCGTCTCCTTGTATGACACCCTTCCTTATAGGTATTTCACCGCTCTTTTTATGCAGGATGACGGTCGCTGTGGACCCATTGTAAATATCCTCTATTATTCTTACATAATGCTCATCTACCCCCTGGTTCCGTAATGCCTGAATGACTGCTAGGGTTTCGACCAAGTCATATGCATTCTCATAGTCTATGAAGGCTATATATAGGGGTTCAGTATACTCAGCGCACTTCTCTTTCACCTGATTGATCGTGTGAATATGGTCCATTGTTGAATAACCTTTACGGAACCCTGCTTGTTCTTTAGGTTGACTGAAATCTAAGGTTGCAGATATTCTGTTAGCGATTACCTTGGTAAGTACCTTGTAGACGACTGACAGTAAGCTGATCGGCCTGTAATTTTTCAAGTGCTTCATGTCGACTTTCTTATGGATTAGGATGGTGTTCGCGTTCTTCCAATATTCCGGTACACTTGCGGTCATTGGGTATTGTGTATACAGGTTTGCCAGTTTTTCAAGTACAATTTCTCCGCCATTCTTTAAGAGGTCTGCTGTTATCTGATCCTCACCAGGTGCTTTGCCCCCTTTCATTTCTTTCAAAGCCTTCCTTACTTCTTCGGTCACTACTGGAGGGATGTCAATCTCCTCTGAACTACTGTCTCGTTCGGCATTATCCTGTATGTCCCGGCTACTGTAAAGATCCCTATAGAACGCCTCGGCCACTGTGACTATTTTATCCCTATTTGTGATGACATTGCCTTGCTTATCCTTAAGTGCATACGTCTGATTTTTCCCCAGGCCAAGACGTCTCTTCACTGCTTTCAGGCTACCTCCGTTCTTTACAGCGTATTCGATCCTCTCCATATTATACTTCCGTATGTCAGCTGTCTTACACTTATTGATTAACTTCGAGAGCTCGGCTGGTTCTATTCTGTCAGCTTTGGTAGAGATTCCCATGGTTTGCCGTTTCCTGATTAGTATATCTTTCGTCTCGTGTGAAAATTTACCAGTATCCTGTCTAGCCATAGTGCCCCCAACTTCTACGGCACA
The DNA here is from genome assembly GCF_048455015.1 of Haemaphysalis longicornis. Classification (NCBI taxonomy): domain Eukaryota; kingdom Metazoa; phylum Arthropoda; class Arachnida; order Ixodida; family Ixodidae; genus Haemaphysalis; species Haemaphysalis longicornis. The sequence goes on from NW_027526319.1 coordinate 1,725,236, forward strand.
CTCCGTGATAATGCGTGTAAGGTTGTCGCTGGCTTCCTGTGTCGTAAGCTCGGCTTCCTCGTTAAAGGCGGAATTTCGGTTCTGCAGCGCGATCCTGAATTCTCCTACTTTACGTCTTACTGTTAGCTCGTTTATCGGCTTCTTTCGTACTAGCTTGTTGCGGTCCCTCCTCAAATCTAGCTTAATTCGACATCTTACCATACGGTGGTCACTACACCTCACCCTTCCGGGCACTTCCACATCATGCACGACGCCAGCGTTATCGCATAATATGAAGTATATTTCATTTTTGTGCTCCCCATTCGGGCTCCTCCAGGTCCACTTTCGACTCTCCCGTTTACAGAATAAGGTATTCATTATGCGTAGGTTATTCCGTTCTGCAAACTCAACTAGTAGGTCCCCCTGCTATTTCTACAGCCCAGACCATAGTTCCCAACTACCTTGTCTCCAGCCTGATTCTTGCCTACTTTAGCATTGAAGTCCCCATAACTACGGTATGATGTGTTTTTACTTTAGCCATTGCCGATTCCACATCTTCATAGAAGCGTTCCACTACTTGGTCGTCGTGGCTGGATGTGGGCGCGTAGCCCTGCACCACCTTGAGCTTGTGCCTCTTATTGAGCCTAATTACAAGACCTGCTGCCCTTTCGTTAATGCTATAGTATTCTTCTATGTGGCCAGCTATGTTTTTATTGACTAGAAATCCCACTCCCAGTTCTCTTCTGTCCTCTAGACCCCGGTAACATAGGACGTGTCCTTTTTTCAGCACCGTAATTGCTTCGCCTGCCATCCTAACCTCGCTAAGCCCTATTACATCCCATTTGATGCACTCTAATTCCTCGAACAACACCTCTAGACTCGCTTCGCTAGATAAGGTTCGCGCGTTAAACGTTGCCAGGTTCAGATTCTATTGGCGGCCTGTCCGGATCCAGGGATTCTTAGCACCCTCTGCTGCGTCGCAGGTCTGACCGCCGCCATGGTCAGTTGCTTCGCAGCTGCTGGGGACTGAGGGCCGAGGGTTAATTGGCGTATTCATGGGAGGTTGTGGTCGTTACTACACCAGGGTGGCCAATCCTGCTCTGGTGAGGGAGTGCATTACCGGCAATGGTCGCCGCGGTCAGGCCGCACCCCAAGCCCCTTTGTTCAATTCCATAAATACGCGGATTTTTTTTTTATTCGGTGGGAATTGCCCGGCACCGGGATTCGAACCACGGTCCTTGTTCGAATTCGAACCATGGGATTCGAACCTCGAACCACAGATGCAGCGATGGCGTAGAGGTAGAGCATCCGCCTCGCGTGCAGAAAAGGTTAACAAGAACAAAATAAAAGGTTCCCAAAAGGTTGGAGAGAGAGAGAGAGGGAGAGAGAGATGGAGAGAAAGAGATGGAGAGAGAGAGAGAGAAAGATGGAGAGAGAAATGGAGAGAGAGAGATGGAGAGAGAGAGAGAGGTTGAGCCGTTTGGTGCGGCTCCTGGAGAGCCGTGCTACGCATACGCGAGGAGCATTGGATGGAGTTGGGTTGGATTGCATTCGATTTAAATGAATTGCATTGAATTGAAATGGATTGGATTAAATTGAATTGTATTGTATTGGATTGGATTGGAATTGTATATACTGTACACACGCATTGTCACTCATTCACGTGCGCGAATGGCCAACGTCACGGGTGATTTACGGTAAGAATGACCCCCTCGATTCACCCACTATTCATGATTCACATCGTGGAGATGCGTGAGCTTTTTTCTATTACAGCGGCGAAAAATTAAACCACCTTTCTGCGCGAAAATTTGGCATGCAGTGAAGATTACCACGCAGTGTAGTGCAGTACAAAAGCACCGGTAATAGAGAGCTTTAGCTTAGCGCGTTGCCGCACTGTTTCCGTGTTACCGAGACCTGACCGATCATGTGCGGGAGGTCACGTTGAGGCAAGCCACCCGTCAACCAAAACTACGCCACCCTACCGGAAGGAGTGCACATATGCCCAGTCAGGTCCCGGGACTACGAAAACGGTACGGTAACGCTCAAAGATGAAACTCTCCAAGGAGACCGAATATGCTACAATTTCCAACTGTTCCATCACCGCCGACGAGCATTAGGTACTTGTGAACTTCAGCAAAGCTTGGTGTTTTTAGTGCGTTGTGCCCAAAGGATAGTGTTCGGTTCTTGCCGCCTCTTCCTTTCACTCCGTTTTGTTGCTCTGGAAATCCTAACTTCGTGCGAGCATTGGCTTCCCCTATTCTTTCCGCCATCAAAAAAGCACTCTTAAGGTACGACGGCATTAGCTTATCTAAGCAAGCCTCGCTGTAAGGCTCCGACCTCCACCACGGACATCCTTTCAAAGGAATTGATACAGTTAAAAATGGGAGTCCAGTTTCTTGCGAATTAGGGAACTAGTGCAGTGCCCCGTTAGTCACGGACAGCCACTTCTTAACCTGACAGCTAAGGGCATCGGAACGCCTGGGATGATAATATTCAGCTGTAGGGCTGTAAATAAGCTCTTTAAGTACCAATGTACTTTTGTCGTCTTTCTGCACTTGTATCCATGTGCCTTGAAGTTCATGTGCCCTCAGCACAACGAATGAAAGCAGTTACTTCAGGACAAGTATCAGAATCAAGTTTACTTTGGTCATTAGCTCATTAGCCCCAATACCTTCTGTTAATGCTGCAATCTGCAACACCGTTTCTTCAGTTTTGTGCCTTAAAACTTGCGCATAGGAATACCCGACTTTTTTTGGCTACAAATGTTTAACTCCGAAGATACACCGGGGCAATGAGGAGCGCTGTAGTAAGGGGCTCCAGAGTGTTTACTCTGTCCAGAAGTATGATACTGCAGTAGAGGAGAAATCATGGTAATACCTACATAATACATTATTACCGAAACACTCTTTTAGCAAAGCGGCCCTGCTCCCGAGATGTCCAATAATCACGCCAATTTATATATAGATACTGTAGTAAAATTTGCACTCTGCACTACTCAGCAGCCGGCAAATTCGCTCCAATTCCGATCGCGCCGGTTAATCGAATCACCTCTCAGAAGAATACAAAACAGCCTCGTTGTCTTAGTACCGTGAAAGCTCAAAATGTCAAGCTTCAATAATCGGAATTTAGGGGGAATTCCAACTGTAAAATTTGGTCCGGCCAAGCTTAATGAGGTTTATGTATTGAAAGGTCCCTTAATTCGAACGTAAGTACGTTCTCGAACGGACAATTCAAAGTGCGGGCCACCGCACTGGCGGATTTGCACCGGGCGCACGACAAGAGAAACTCACCCGCTGCCAATTGAAGCGGCTGCGTCGCTTTTGAGATACCACACCAGGCCTTTTTCTTCGCGGGAGGGAGCGGGGGTTGAAGAGGTTAAAGGTTTCAAGCATGCAATGATTTTCAAATTTTCAATGCTTGATTGATTGATTGTTGTGGGGTTTACCGCGAAGTAGTGAAGTGCTTTTTTTTATTTTCACCACCTGGGTATGTTTAACGCGTCCGAAATCTCGAACACTCGGGCGTTTCCAATTATCGCCTCCAACTAAATTTTTCATGCTAGTGGTATACCTTTCGTTCACAGGCGCATACTATAAATGGGAGCATCACAATAGGTGCATGTGTTGAGGCAAAATCTGGGCAAAATGATTTGTTAGCCCACCATACAGTGATAACAGTTCTTTGAACAAGAATAGCAGTAGGAGCTCCTATGGAAAATATATTCAATATAGTTACCATAATCATGTAACTTTACTCTGATGAAGGCAAGTCCCATTGCCGCTACGTAAGTAAACATTGTTTGTTATTGTTCTTGCTGTGTATCCGACTCTTTACTTATACTATATATATATATATATATATATATATATATATATATATATATATATATATATATATATATATATATATATATATATATATATATATATATGAATCGCTTCACGAATGGATAGCTTGTTCAGGATTTCCCCGTCTTACATTTATGTTTGCTCGCAATCTCATCTTAACAAGCTGCGTTTTACACCGGTTTAGTCGTTGCATTGTACTGTAAAGCTGGCCCTCAACGCGTCCAGCTCAGAAACCGAAGACACTGCCTCTTCTGTTTGACGAGCCTGGTCTGCGTGTCCGCTACCGCTGGCTACTGCATCTGTACGCAGTCCAATAACTCTGTTCAGAAGCACCTTAGTGCCGCCAGCCGCCACAACACAGGTTCATACGATTGAAGTAACGTTGCTGACGTTGGTTATCTGTCCTCAACACGTACCTTGTTTCCCTTGTATAATATTGTTAAAATTGAACACATGTACAACTTCCGAATACTGCGCATGTTTTGTTTTTCATCCAGTACGCACAAATGTTTTCTGGCAGAAACTGGCTCTTTGACGCCCAATATCAAATGTGTTGCTACACGAAGCACAGATGAGTGGTTTGTACCCCGGTTTCGAACCAATTACGAATTTCAGATGCTCCATCATATTCTGCCGTTTATATTAAACAGTTACACTTTCTTAACATTCAAAGATATGCGACAACGTTTTGTAAGCATGTAAATTGATGTTGCTCTACGCACGTGTATAGCTTGTTTGATATGTTTAATGTTATGATATATTTTGTGTGTCATTTAGATATTTAGTAGCAGTTTGAAGAGTGTTTATTTAATTAACTATGTGGTTAACTGTGTTTCTCGTACAATAGGTGTGTATTTAATCCTGCATCGAAGTTAATTCCGTTAGCTATGAAGTTTTACACCCTATATTTCTCTCTGGTATTCATTCTTACATCGTTCGTATATCTTTTTTTTATTTTTTTTCTGTACGTACTGCTCCACCGTTGCTGTCTTGTAATGGCTTCCCGGGCCCTGTCAAGCTGTGTAAAACAGCTTTTAGCCCAGGAAGCTTCTCAGGAACCTCTGGGAAAATAAAGAAATTGAACTTATAGAAAAAAAAAAGTAAGGCCGTGACCAATTCGGCGCAAGAGCTGACTGCCACTAGTTTCTCCTGTCAAACCTGTGTTCACATTGTGGCCTTCTAGTACTGCGCACTCAGGCGAGGATTCGCGGCGTTTCTTCGTAGGTTGCCTTTAAATCACCATCCGGGAGCGCAGTTTCGGCTTTAAGAGGTACGCCGGGTAGCCTCGAAAAATCCTGATATTGTCACCGGTCCTGAGCCTCGCTCTCTCGTTGTAGGGATAGAACGCCCACCGTTCACGATGCGCTCATAAATTTTGGTAATGTCCGCAGCATAGAAATGCTTTTCACAAACACGCATATCCTTACAGCCAAAGCTAAAACTACCAGCTTCCAGAGGCGGAATACACTTTTACACTTCTGTCGAAGCTCCGCGCTAGGCGGAAAACATTGTGCTTCTGTAACCGGAGTTGCAGCCCGTCGTACCGCGTGCCTTAGGCAGAGTTGATCCCAAGTTTTATGTCGTCGACCTCGTACACGGTGCGCTGATATATGAAGTTCGCGTGACACGGGTGATAAAAACTTTGTTGCGGTGTAAGCCATACGCAGGCTCCTATACACAGTGCCTTCGTGCTGCCGCCGTTGCCGCTGCTGCGGCGGAACCGCCTGCAGCGAAAGCGTGATGATGATGATAATGATTGCTAGAGGTATGCCTTTGTACAGGGGTGATTATATGTCATCTTACCGGAAGAAACTAATAACCCAAGATTTAACCCCTTCGTTGAATACTAGCGCTGCTTTAGGGTAAGCAAAAAATGCTTATGAGGCACAAAATACTTATTTTTTCTGTTACAGGGGGCAGCTGTCCCAGGCCATCTCTGCTTTTCGTCCCATCTCTGCTTTTCGTCCACCAGCATTATAATGCCTTTTCGTCGCCTCGACAGCCCTGAAGTTAACACCGTCTGTGCTATCCTTAAATACTAGGGCTTTTGGCCTCCTAACGACAGCCGGCGCCGCGTAGCGGCCGTTCTTGGCAGCATATCAAGCTCTCCGATAGAGTGACGCAGAATTGGCGGAACCAGAACGGTATTGAAGGTCTCTGGCTCAGCCAACCATATATTTGCGCAAAGAGAAAGCTTGTAGTAGCATGGTAAAGTCTTGATTTCACTTGGTTAAGCTTTGATTTAGCTGTAATTATACTATTCGTCCAAAGCCTGCCTTTGTCTACGTTTGTGGTCCCAATATTGGCATTTTCCGAGCCGAACTGGTCGACGTGCGATATCCGCGAAGTCCGCGATATTCGCGATAACCCCTTGCTGACGACGGCTCAAGGCCTCTAGTTCCCGCGGAATGCTTAGAGGGTGTGGCCCGGCCTCTCTCTCATTAATGGCCAAGGTAGCACGCACGCGGCGAATCACATGGTCATGCGCGAATCAGCTGTGGAGAGCCCATGTGCCAAGCCGGCAGCGGTGAACGGGGCTGTTGGCGGAGCACGGCCCAGGAAGTCACGTGATGCTTATCTATGGGTACCACGCTGCTGCGGTGAAATGAAGGTCAAATTTATCGCGATGGCGAAACCGCTGGGCGATATTACCGAAGCCTGGCTTTAAAGTTTTGACTAAGTGTGCATGACCCACGGTGAAAATTAGGGAGTATGTTATGGCTGTTTGTGACCTGTAATTTATTGTGGCGTAAATTTAGTCATATGCGCTTCCTCGCAACAGCACCTGTTTATATTATTTACCTGAAAGTTTGTGGTTTTCCTTCTATGGATCACTTGTTCGCTTGAACAAGGTGATAGGTTTGAGAGGTTCTGTCCAGTGAATAGTATAACTCAGACACTCACTCACTCAATCACTCATTTGCAGGAAGAGCAATAAACAAACGACAGATTTATTTCACCGTGTTTAGCTTCTCAACTTTGATCCAGACATCGCCTTTTGGTGCCAGCACTACCGAATATGTGTATAATTCCAGATGGGGCTGCAAAAACATGAAAAATCGTATTGCCATATACAATTCGAAACCACACTTTTCTTGCACCTACTGCTTAGGTCGTCCGATGCGGACGTCCGCGGTCATTTTGTTGTAAGCATGCCAGGAGTAATTTTCGCTATTCACGAATCTTGCAAGAAAATCGCGTACAACGCCAAGCAGAAACTATGGCAAACAGTGCTCCAAGTACAAACAATTTGTGTGTAGGTTGCTCTCGCTTCGTTGACCACCACGTAGTACTTCCTCCAACTACAAAAGAAATACTTCTACATCCGTAGTATACATTCGTGGTCGATGTACAGAAATTAAAATATCCCATAGAAATAAAAATTATCAAAAACGTGGAGGGTCTTCAAATTGAAGGCCACGCACTTTTTTCCGGAAGGCCACGCACTTTCTTTGGGTTTTGTTTAGCTGAAAAGCAGTCATTACCTTCTGGCTAGGGCCCAAAGAAATCCGGAAGTGACGTAGCACATGCGTGGCCGCCGATGCGAGCTCGAGGAGAGCTAGGCGTTGACCAATGCACTCTCGGGGACCGATGCCGAAAGGCTGGTAGACGATGGGGTTAATTAGGTGCTTGTTTTCTGGACTGAACCTGTGCTTGGGAGAAGAATGATATTAAGTCTACTGGGGTAAATAAATAAATAGTACTGTGTTAAATAACTCGGAAGCAACACAAACCATATTGTGTTTCTTATTATCTAAAATGAAAACGAAAGCGTGATAATATTTCCTCTGACGGGTGAACTGGCAGGGTTCGCATCCTTAAGAGGGGTCAACTGTAGACGAGGAAATTTTAAAGCGCGTGCATTACGCAGTGTTTGTTATACTATTGCATGGTGTGTCCTAAACTGTGCCATTGAAACACACACTTACTCTTGCGATTATTATTATGATTAATACGCCAATATTTTGCTGACGGCAGTTCACTTGGTTCTGCGGGTGAGGAGAATAACTGATAGGTTTGTTGCATAGTTTTGAAGACCCCATAAACATGACGGAAGGAGTCATAGAAGGTGTCTGTAAACGCTGTATAAAAATGGGGTCGCTGAAAATCATACGAAAAACGGCACAGTAATTGGTTACTCAACAGCTTGAAAATTCCCTGTTTTCTTCGTGAACCACCTCCATTCTGATCGTGTAACAAGTTCCCTTCAAAATGGTATACGTTAATTAATTTTCTAATAGCTGCCAGTGTCAGGTTCGCTGAAGGACAATTAGAAATGAGTATCCTAGTCCTGGCGTTTTTGAAGTGTTCCCAGTTGAAGGCAAACGTCTGACTAGGCTGTTGTATTTAGACTTCTAAAGGGCCGCATTATAGCTGCGAATTGATTTTCCCTGGCTCGACAACAGACATCAATATAAGACCTATTTTTCATTACCTAGGCTAGGCACAATTTCAACTCCTGCGCCCACAATCAAAACGATGCCAAAAGCACTTGCCTATCGGGGTCAAACTTTTCTGGTTCAACCCAGTATTGTGGGTCGTGGTGCAGCTGGTACACGGGCACCATGACTGAGGTGCCTTTCTTTATGAGATACTTGCCGTACCGCCAGTCTTTCTCGGCACATCGTGTCGTGACTCTGCGGTGAGCGAAGCAGTTCGTGAGATGAAGAAAAAAATTATACGGAGATTTCTACTTGCGAAGAGTAGGTACAGTAAAGATTACAGAGCTTTGGTTTATATTCAGTGAGACGGATTGGTACTCCTTTGCCCATTTACGTAAACCAAAAGTAGCTGCAGGAGGTTTAAAGTGATGCCACCAAAAAGCTTGTTCACGCCCCGGAAGTTGACATTCATGACATGAAATTAAGCAGATACATCACAAACAAGTATTATAAAGATTTAGACAACCCTAACTATAGTTCTTTCATGGCAGCTGGAGTTTTTCTTCAGAGAAGTTTTGTTGTATGGTCTCAAACCTCGAAATTCCGTTAACATTGCGAGTGAAGGGGAATGTTTGGGTCGGTATACAATAAGACACTGCTTTTTTCATGTTAATAAACACTTTCTCTCTCTCTCTGCTTTTGAGACTTCATCACGCGCAAGTTGCACAATAAAACTGTTTTAAAACTGTTGTCATTGCTATCGTCGTAGGAAAATTATTGCATTGCTCACGTGCTGACTGGCGGATACAATCTCATGATCTCCGAAATTACTTGGTTTGTGTAAGGGAGGCTCGTCAGTGTTTCCATAGATAGGTGGTCGCCCTGTAACCAGATGAAATGTCAAAAACGTTTATTGTCGCCACAAAATAAACACATTTTAGCACCTTTTTGATTTCCATACAGCTCGGTAGGTGAATAAAAATGTCTGCACAGGGTACCGTTTATGAAAATTCTAAATATTCGTGTCTAATAAAGAGCATTTCAGAACCTATAAAGAAAAACGAGCAGTGCTAAGAGGATTTTTTTGCGTTATCTTAAGGAAGAGTTTTCAATTCTTGTACTGACTATACGGTGAAAAGTTGCCTTCAAATAAAGGAACGTTTTTCGGGAAGCACCAAAGGCCTCCAAACGAGAAAGAATACCGACAGGCGTCTTGTCTTTGGTAAAAGCAAAATGTCCTGTGAAAGCTGGATACATTTTGTCTGATAAAGGGTTTTTAAATACCTAAAATGCAGCTACGCGCTTCGATTTGTGTAGCAGTTTACTACGCTTAACTGACCGCGTACATGATTGTGGGTACGCGTTATGGCGGTCGGTGATTGTACTCATTGCTATCAGTGATTCGTTGATTCATCATTGCCTAAAGTAGGTTTACCAGCGTTTATAGCAAAGCGCGTAGCTGCAGCTTACATTGGTTTTTATAAATCTTTGTTGCAAACCCTACTGCGCGTTTCCACGAATGTGTGAGCTAGTATCACTTTTATAGTATACAAGAAACAGCATTCATGAATCCGCCGAGGCTTGGGTGCATTGTTTTTCTTTGACTATTACCATGTCTACAGCACCATAGCCTTGGGGTGTGGCGGGGTCAATGACATCTTTTTCGAATAGGTAACGGTACGTTGGAACTCAAGGGCCTAACGGCTTTCGTGTAGTCATACCACATATCAAGAAACCTGATAAGCATAGTATGTCGAACAGCAAGTACCGATGAATGAAGTTAATGCCAATGCTTGACGTTCGGTGAAAACTCCGGCCCCAGCACACCGCTGTTGTCCGGTCCCTGTACGGTGCGTCAGCCTTCGCACAACCGAGTAATAATTCGGAAACATGATTGGCTTATTCAGAGCTTCAGTTTCTACGTTTACGAATCGACCGAGGAACGGTAAAAGTAGTCACGCACAAGAGACACGAAAGGAGGGTGAAGGAAGGGTAGGAAAAAGATCCGTCTTTTTGTTTATGTTACAGACGGACGACGGGAGAAGTACTCCACAAAATAATGCTCCAGTGTATAACAGGTTTCCCAGCAATAAAAAGGAACGGAAACAATGACAGGCCTAAATATAACAGCGTCTGTTGTCAGAAACTCTTCTATAAATTATGTGGCCTTTGCAGCTCTCGAATGCTGCTTGAATTCAGAACGAAATGAAATAAGGCTAGGGTCCATTGGAAGTAACATATTATAACCGATAACCTACATTTTCTCAGCTTTATGCAGTAATACAAGCACTCGATACATTCACCGCCAGCCACCAGAACAGTTGGTCATCTTCACTGATTCGTACTTGGCGCTACAAAGCTTTTTCAGCCTGAATGAGCATTAATCCCGCGACGTCAATTATGTTCACCATCAAGCGTATGACGCCGAGCACCACGTGAAGCTGCAGGGATTCCGGCGCACTGTGGCATGACTGGCATCAAAAATGCTTACGATGCTTCCCGGTGCTGATTGCTGCTACAGAATTTGGGGAAGCGTTTTCCACGAAGCACGATGCATCAGCTGAAGCGAAAGAGCGAATTTTAGGAGAGCGCAACAATTTCTGGCCCCTCGTGAAAACCCGCACCGCTTCCTTGATGATACCGATCCTTCTTTGAAAATCAGACTGCCTGAGCGCAATGAACGTCCTTTGGAGGCTATCACCGCTTGTTGCCCGATTTAGCAGTCACCAATTCAGCCAAGCATGTGGCCGGCATGTGAAGCCGAGTGACCGGCTGACACGACGTGAGGCCGCGTCGCGTTTGCAGGACAAATAAAGATGTTTTCTCTCTCTCTCTCAGCCAAGCATGCACCACATCCTTATTGTGACAGCTATTTACCACGGGGAACAGTTCAGTGCATCTTACAGAAATGTTGTGCACACACCCAAGCAAGAAATGATCTCGCAGAGGAGGTCAAGTGCCTAAGCCGCAGTTTTGAAACACTAAAACACTTTTTGGACCGTGGCCATCTCCCCCGCCACAGTGAAAGGTGGTAGCTCCATTATTTGACAACGTACACGAAGTCGGTGTCGCTGGAACAATATAGGACTAACATATCACCACGTGGAAGCATCTAGCCTTTTTTACGGGACATGCAAACTTGCGGACTAACAATTTATTATTTTATTCATTCCATTATTTTCCCTATTCCGCATTAGTTCCTATAGTACCCTTATTCTCTGTTATCTATCCCTGCAAACTAGTATGTAGACAACAACATGCCGACAGAACTCTCCGATTTTATCTAATAAACAGCCTTCTCTCGTTCTCTTTCAACGATTACCGATCGCTCAAGACTAGAAGGGTTGTCGATTCTCGCAGCTGTAAGTACCGATCAGCAAGTTTAAATGAAGGTTTTGATGTATAAAATGCCTTTGTTGACGCGTGCTAATGAAACAAGAAAGCAGGATAATATTAATTTCCGTGTTGCTGGTTGTAATGCTTAGTAAATTATGGTTACTTAAGACATCCAGAACAGTACGTGTACGCTGCAACAAAATTTCTGTACAGTTCTAGCAACGCACAAAGATTGCGCTTCAATGTTGCCACAGCAGATGTAGTCCCCCGTGGTATTCCTTCCTTCAAAAAACGGAAAGAGAGAAAAAGTTTTTCATCTCCCGAAAAAGTTTCTGTGTCCCAGTCACAATAGATCGGAGATACGCCGACCCTCAGTGGGTAATAGGAAACACCAAATTAGAATTTATAATAGATGAATGTATATTTGAAATTATTTTAATCATGCTATCAACACATTGGGAATTCAAACGAAAAGGAAAGTTGTTTTCATTTTTATATACCATCTTGTGACCTCACCTCTACTTTGTACGCTTGCAAAACTTCCTCTCGCATTCGCTCCTGCACGTTCGGGTGTTTGCCCATCAAATAGAACCAGTACGTCAGGGCCAACTTTGTCGGTTCAAATCTGCATGTTGCAAACCATGTAACAGAAAAATATTTAGCGTATCGTATTCTGCCGTTCATACGTGCCACCATGCAATATATTTTTTAATTTTTTGAAGGATTGAAGCCAAATATTTCTTTGTAAGAATATAGGTTTGTGTTTGTATTCCAGCATCTAAGCACGTATGGTTCATGGAGGCATTACCCTGCAAAATATCCAGTGCTGCAGCCGCAACCTCCCTATATTCTTAACAATTGAAGCCTAGGTACTACTCAGAGCTTCGAATCAAGGAGCTGAGTCCGACCTGTTTTTTGTTCTACGGAGGGAATGTTCCAGACGTGAACAATTCTTGCTTCGAAGATGTTTATGAAGCGGGAAATAATCCCACCTTGTAATTCTGCCTCAGGCTACTGAAAGCGTAAAGGTTTCTACTACTGACGGGTTCGCATAAGCCTCGTTATTCTTGAAATTCTCGAATTTGGTGGGAGATACAGTGCGTGCAGAAAATTTTCAATGAAGATTGGGCGCCATAAATGCTAGGGTGTTAAGAGAGACGCTTATAAAGCAACACGATTGTAAAGTGAATTTTCAAAATGTCGCTGTTACAAATTTGTAAACAGCATATTGAAATGTTCGTTTTTTAGTTTTCATTGAACTCCTGAACATGACGTAAAGAGTACAACCTAGAGCTCAGTAGAACACTGTAATTGAAAATATTTGTAATTCAAAGACGTTCACCTGACAGAAATTTATTGTGAGGAAGCTTATTTACGTGCTGCGGTTTTTTACACACGAGCGTGAAATAGACTACGTTGATAAGTACAGAGATGTTGCGTACATACAAAAATGTACAGATAGCCCTGTTTACAAATGTCCAAAGCACTGCTAACGACAGCCTGTAAACATTACAAATAATAATTGAAAAACAGGCACACCACTCCAAAGTTGGGGTGTCATCTAGTCGAACTAATCTTTATCATGACTCTTTCATTCCACGAACAAAGCTGGGACTGGAACCACCTTCCCGCCGCAATCGCCTCCATCACGCACGTAAATAACTTCAAGGTCATCAGCCAACAAGAAGTGCTTTAATTGTATTGTTTGCGCATTTTTATTTCTTAAACACCTCTCCTTTCTGTAAGGCCCTCGGGCCCTGAAAATAAATAAATGAAATAAAATGAAATAGCCTTTTCATATTACAAAAAAGGACTTCCGGAAGCTTTGGTGCTACTAGGTCACAGAAGAACTACGCTTAAAGGAGCCATGAAGAGAAAACACAAGTTTGGTTCATTCAAAAGATTGTCTTGTTAGAGTTATACTGACACCACTTTTAACGTAAACTTCGCTCAAATAAGCTACATAACTAGGAAAAATGGCAATGGCCATGCGACCCACAAGCTCATTTCCCGCAACAGAACCTGTGATGTCATACAAGCCAGCTCTGCGATTGGCAGAGGCCGGCACAAGCAGACGCAAATTAGGCAGAGCTTATAAACTAGCCGAACGAGCGATTTGCGCCTAAATTTAGGGCACATTCTTCACAAAGCAGTAAGAATGTGGGACAAACAGTGGAAGTTACGAAAGCACATGTAAACATAGAAGTACTGATGCGTACTGCCGTTGCTGCTGCGCGCGCTATGCTTGGTTTAGCTGCACAGCACTGCGGGGCTTTGGGGTTGTCTCAGACGACACTGGCCGATTGACGCAAGCAACGGTGTCTTACGTGACCATATTTGTCGAGCGGGCACTGTTTCAGGGAACGATAATTTTCACCTTGAACAAACACAAGCCAGGTTTAAATACGGTCAAAAACAAACCAAAGGCTTGCCACGGTATGGTGGCGCCATCTAGGTTCAGGTAACGTAAAGACACGTGGGAACGCCACCGTAGGGTACCTGGAGGCCGGCACCGCCGTACAGGGTTGAGACCCCCTTTGAACAATCCCGTGCCACCGCAATTGGGTCAACGTGCTGGTTCTTTTCATTTCCCACGAGACCTAGTAACGCAAAACAGATAAGCTGATTCAAACTTCGCCAGTAGACCGCGTTGCGGCGATAATTTTAGCGCGGTTTTGACACAATGACTTGCTTCGGCAGTGAGCGAGCGACCCAAAATGGCGGCGCCGGCGTATACGCGTCTCTACCCTGTACGGCGGACGCGTGAATTAAGGAACTCTAGGCTGCAGAGCGGTCGGTTCCTGTGATGTCATTGCAGACTCCGAAAACAAACGATTCAGCGGAAAAATCAAAATTTAACTTAAATTGATTATTTCTCAGTGAATAAAGCATCGTTTGTAACCAGAAGCGCTGGAGCACTGTAAAACACAAAAACTTTCGAATAAAACAAACTTGCATTTTCTCTTCAAGGCTCCTTTAAGGAAAGGCAGCCTAAGTACCTGCCAGACAGCGAGAAGAAGAACAACATGCCGGAAGCCCACCAGTCTGCCTAGGTGGGTCTGTCCACCTGTCGTCATTGTGGAAATTAGTGCCCCACCTATGCTGTTTACTGCAAACAGGCGATGTTGTGAGTTTTGACTACCCTTACGGGCGGTCCGGCGCCGTCGCGCAACCCCCGTTACAGAACGTAAGCTCATTTCTGCTGAAAAAAGAAATTCTACAGTACACCCTGAAGGGAACTTACCCTGCGGTGAATATGGACATACAGTTGGCTGCGATTGTGTCCATTGCGGCTGGAGTTAGAGTCCCTAAATAGAAACCAAGAATAGCGAGAATGAGAAACACACACTCTACATACCCACGTAGAGCACATGTGGAAAGTGTTTTGACATCGTCCTTTTGCCTGCTTTAATTTCTAGGAGTGGCAGTAGACATCACAGACAAACTTTGAGGTAGTGGATTTGGGCCCAGCATGTAACCGAGAAAAGGACAACGCGCGGATCGTCCGGGTAAGTGAGTGTTTACACAGAGACGGGAACAGAAGTTGGGAAACACAATGACCTCGCCGTCAGGAGAAGGTAATCGTCGTGTTCCTCATGTCATATTCTTATGTGTTTTTTTTTTGCACTCGCACAATGCGCATTGCATGCGCGGTACCGCTTGAAGACAGCTAGGGCGCATCGGCGGCGTGTACGTCCACGACGCCTGCGCGGGGTTCCTGAAGTCGCGTCGAGGCTCCTGGGAGTAAGTTTTGCGCTAGCTGTGGCGTTGCTGGTTGCTAGGCGACTTGAGGTGCTGCTCGAGCTTTTCACCAGTATTTTTCGCTACAAACTTCGGGCGAGCCTGGGCAGGCCCTCACGACCACTTGGCATATCCTTAGTATCTTTAAATCGCGTGACGAGTTACACGCCGCAAACTACGACCAGCTACAACAGCTCCGCTGTGGAAAGTGAGCTTTAGTAACGCTCAGTCACTCATTATGGCTCTGAAACCTGCAATGCATGCTCAAATAGCCATTATCGATGTGTGCGTCAACATGAATAAGTCTCCGTTCCAGATGACAAGCGCTCCCGTTTCGTCGGGTACGCTGCGGAATCTTGTAGCAGATGGCGACTGCTATCTGAAACGGCGATTGGACGCGTGAAGCACGAGATGGAACTCTTTTGGGAAGGCTCTCTTGAATTTTTCGACAGCACTACTCCCCCTCCGGAACCAGAAGTAGCGGCAGCAGTGTAGGGAGATCAGTGTTGTACGGAACGGCGTTACAAGGAACGGCGTTCCTGGAACTAGTTCCTTTTAAGAGCGAATGCTCTTTATAAGCGACCCCAAACCATCCACCGCCGGCGGCGGCGGCGTCGGCGGCGTTGGCGTCCGCAGTGCTGTTTAAAGAAAAAACAGCATCCGGCGCCAGGTTTCGATCCGAGGACTTTGCGGGCCGCAGCGCGACGCGCTACCGACCAAGCCACAGACGCGACGGTGATATCAGTGTTAGACGCGCCTTATATCTTTAACGCATTCAAACTACGTCGTCAGCGGCGTGCGTTGGCGACTCAGCGGCGTTATAGCGGCTTGATAACTGCGTGGTGTACACGTGATACTACAAACCCGATGGAAGAGATGGAAGAGAAGGCGGCGAGGGGGTGGGCTGCGGGGGCCGAGCGCAAGCGCCGCAAGCGGGCCGACAACCGTGCATTCGCACTTTCACATTCTCCCCCTCGGGGAAATGCGGGGGAATTTTTGGAGGAACGGAGGAACGCCACCGTTCCATTAACGGTCGGTGGAATGGTAACGGTAACTCGTTACGTTTTTGAAGGAACGGAAAGAACAGCGTTCCTGCCGTTACATCGCTACGATTTGGCTGTTTTTGATGCCAAGGCTCGAGTACAAAAATCCACAAGTCGCTACTGCGTTTCTCTTCCTATAAGTTGGTCGATTTGCCCACCCTTCAAACGTTCGTGCGTCCTCGAAGGTCAAAGGCAGAAGGACAACCACGCAGCAGGCCGCAGCTTGGGCTTGCTTTCATGCTGGTTGAACTTACGCGGCGTTCGACTATGGCGTAGCCGCAAGAATGCTTTTCACCTTTCATCGTTTGCCTGGGGAGGCCAGGATGCGCGTCTGGCCGATAGAATTGGTCCCTGGCGGGGAAAGATTGTCTAATACGGGATCCGCACATTTCGGTGTCGGTCATTTAGGTGCAGGACGTTACGGTGCGGACATTTCTGTGCACGGACATTTTGGTGCACGACGTCTTAGCCCGGACATTTGAGTCACGGGATGCCCAGGCATTCTTTGAACATTTTAGATTTAATTTTTTTAATTTCCTGACTTGATATCATTGTATGTTCGAGGCTTATCCTTTCTCCGCCCTGCGTGGAAACGAACGCTAAACCCTGGCGAAGCATTGCCACGTGAAACCCAATTTCTGCAGCAGATGGTAAAAATTAACGTTGTTAATTTGGATCCGTTCAACCTTTTTTTTTATTTTAACATTCATGTGAACAACCCTACTACTTTAAGTGTTACCAAAGGGGTTTGCTTTCACTTCACCCAACGGTGCAAGATGCTGCTGCTTTTAGTCCCCCCCACAGCAAATCCGAAAGAAAAAAAAAACAGAAAAACGATGTAGATTAAGCGCGTGTGCATTCCGTTTTAATTATTTTCTCAATCAATCTCGTATTCGTTGCATTCGGTGTCGGTTCTACTTACAACTAACCAACCAACGATCGCACTTACGGTGGCGTTACTTAGGGGACGTGAAGGCTGAGCACCGCTGGCTACCAGCCTCCTTGGTAGAGAGAGAGGGGTGTCACGTGTGGTTCACCATTGCGTCAACTGGACTTCAAAAACTTGAAGACGACCGCTGCCGCTCTCGTCACACTAGCCTATTCAATTTTTTGCTCTTTATAATGGGAGAAAGCAATGTATGCCCTGGGTGTGAATGATATGCGCAACTTGAAGAGTTAATTCTCGTTGGGGAGACGGAAGGCGAAGACAGAGCGATTCCTGGAGCGTGGGCGCCATTGGTGTCACCGCGACTCGCGGAAGGGCGTAGCCAGCAAACGATAGTAGCCATTGTTTTCTCAGCGGCTTTTTGGGTGGCTTTTTGTTGGACATTAGAGAGGTTTCGTGAGCTCATGGTTAATTTAAAGCTTTTTCCTGTAACACTGCGGTGAGGCTTCGGAGACCATGAACTACGCCACGCCTGTAGGAGTTTCATGGGAAACAGAAAATAATATGACTCAAAAAGAAATCTGGTCGAGATTCGAGCGTGCAAGTGGGGTGGGGGGGGGGGTGGGGGGGGGGGAAGGGCAGGCCGCTAGGACAAAGAATTAAAATGTGGTGGATGTAGGCATGTAAACATAAAGCGAAGGTTGGTTTTCCCGAACAGGATGGGTGAAATTTGTATGCACAACCCGTACGCGCTTAATCGACACTTAGGACATTAGAAGCTGCGGCTGTTTTCAAAAAGGCCCGTTCTTCCTCCACGACAATATCCTAGACCAGTGTTTGCAAATTCATTTTAGCGAGGCAGCCCAGCCTACGTGATACCCTTCATAAGGTTTTCTGCATTCTGGGGGGCTAGTTAATGTTTTTTACGTTTCGGATATTGAGAGTGGGCATGTAATTTGTGTAATTTGAGGGTGTGTAATTAAAAAAAATACAAAAAAGTAGTCGGACAATCGCAAACACCGGTTAATTGTCTTAGCTATCAAAAAGCGAAATTAAATTAACAACCTGTCGTAAATAAAAAAAAACGTGTGCTGAAGAATTCAATCGGCTGCATAAGGTGTCCCCAGGAATAGGTATTAAACAAAAATATATAAGTGTAGAATTTCTAAAAATACGTGGCGAGAATCAAACATGGTCTATCAAAAAAGCAATTCACTGCTACAGATTGTTGTCCATAACCCTCGTTAAGCGGAAATAAGTATATAACGGCTGTCGCAAACAGGCAAGCACCGGATAATTTGGTCGCCGAAAAGTTCGCGCACCGAAATGTCCGTACACCGAAATGTTCGTGCACCGAAACGCCCGTACACCGATATGTCCGTACACTGAAACACCGGAGATCCTGCACGGAAATGTCCTAGAGCCGTGCGGAGTTTTTCCGGTGCTTTCTGAAAAATTCGCCTGGGAGATTTTCCTTTGATTATTTTTATCTCCAGATAATCTGCTTCCGGCGGTGTTAATATTCGTATAATATACGTAGTTAGATGTGAGTTTTAAGTTTCTCACTTAATTTCGCCCCAGGATTATCCGACACTATATTTTAATTTAAAACCCATTTGTATCAGTAATATAACGACACGTCCCAATTTTCGGAGGGGAACTGGAACGCGTTCCTTTCGCAATAAAGGAACTTGTAACGGGAACTCGTTTCTAAATTGGGAAGGAACGAGGAACGAGCTTTTGTTCGTATTTTAGAGGAACGTGTACAACACTGAGGGAGCTAGACTAGTCAGCGAAGGCAATCTCCGATAACAAAGTAATCCTGATGGAGACAACACAGCAGTAAAAACGCTAATTATTAACGCTGGGTAAACGTAAAATTGCGGGACTGGCGTGGCTTTATGCAGGTGTCATGTGCGCCTTTAGTGCAGCTTATTTATTCAAGACGGAATACGTAGCGTCTGCAAGTTTGGGGGGGGGGGGTGTACAATTTCTTGTAAAAGTAGAAATTGCTTGCCAGACGCTAATCGTTTTCTGTGGACTATGTATTCTTATTTCTATTGGCCGCGAGGCCCACCACTGGAGAGGCCGGCGCTGGGATCGTTTTGACGTCACTTGTGGGATCACGGGACCACCGTTCCTATTTTGCGGCGTAGTTGGCTGGCATCGAGTGACACCTCGCTTAGGAAGCGCGTTCTAAATGTATTTTCGTGTTAATTTCCCTTGTTTCAAGTTAATTTTGAGTGCTTCAAGCGCAGTTTGACTTCATTGGAACTTTATAACCGTATCAAATGTGGTACTTCCTCCGCAAACAACTTGAGCCTGGTGGTGTATGACGTATGCGACCGAAGCGTAAGCAGCGGCGTTTCCGCCGATAAACAATGTGGACTACGACGATAAGTTTCTAGATTTCACTTGTTTGCAAGAAATGTAAAAAGCAGGAAATCATGAAGCGTTTACTTAACGCAGAAGCATACGCGCCCGCCGCGCCTCCCCACACGGCAGACGTTGCGGCTCGAACCGACGCAGGTCGCGGGAGCAACAACTTGTCGCCGCTTTTTAAAATCACACAAGTCGTCGAAAAGAAGTTTCAGATCGGGGAAAGTGGATGTTAGTGTGATGAAAAATTGAGCTAGGTAGTGTCACCAGCTGTGGGTTTCAAAGCGATGCTCAACTATCTGCCGTGATTTACGCCGACCGGCCGCGGAGGTCGGTCCCGGCAGCGCCGGCCCGTTCACGCACGGTGTGGCGAGTGGCCGAAGGGTAGCGATACCTGCGCGCAATCATCGGCCGAGGTCGTGACAGGCGTCTTGATCATCGGTCGCTTAAGCGGAAATCACCGCGGTTACAGAGTTACATATAGGAGAAGGTGGGTGACAGTGTTGTGAAAAGTTGTGTTAGGGACAATCATTCGCTACTGTAACGATAGCGGAGATGAAATATCTGCCGCGACGCCAAGCCTAAAGTTCCCAACATTCGATTACGCGCATCCGAAGCCGGCTGCGAGCTGTTGGAGAATACCCTCCCGTCGCACGAGCGCGTGTTGCGTTTAGGTTCCCCTAACGTCTTGGGGGCCCCCCACGCTCGGTTCAAATCTCCCTGTTACCCAAATTACTAACGACGTGTTTCTCTTCGCACACAGCCTCACCTTCAGTGAGCAGTCGAGTCTCGACATTAATGCTTGAGAAAGGCCGGCTCACTGTGAACAGACAAAAGCCCACGTTGCAATTATAAATTCCCACGCCGAGCTCCTAATGAAAACTAAGTACACCGATGTCCAAACCCGCTCGAAGGCGTTGAAAACTCGCGTTCATACCGTTCATACATTGCGGACAAGTTGTCGGGAAAAGTAAACATCGGCCGCGCGGAGTACAGGTTACGGCAGTGATCGTTAATCAAATCCGGGCATAACTATAAAAAATATTGTAGAGAAATAGGCACTGATTAAGCTAAACTGCAGACCATAACAACATTTTTAATCATGTGCGGCGAAGCAATTCGATCACCGTTCTCGCGTAGTCATTCATTTACCAAGCAATGCGAGCAGTTCGCGCGGTGAGGTTACAAGTGAGCGACGCGTTTCCGTCTCTGTTAAAAGGTATTTCCTTGAACACAGTCTCGTACATGTCCCGTCACAAGTATTTCATAATGAATTTATAGCGTACTTTTCTGGGCATCAGTTGCATCGTCCTTGGCGTTAGCTGGCTACGGACGAGCTGTGGGTCGCGATAGTAGCAACCGCATAAACGCTGTCTGGTCGCCGGGAACAAGCCCGTCGTTGATTGCTTGTCCGAATTACTCGGTCTGCAGATAACGTTTTTGGTAATTTGCACCAAATCCACAAGGAGTAGGGAGATGGTGGCCGCCACACAAAAAAAAAAACACACTTCCGCACGCGCACAGGAAATGTGTTGTAGCAGACGACAACACAATCCGGCGTCCTACAAGTGACGTCACTAGTAGGTGGCGCCGCAGTATGTCCTCGAGGCCAATATGTCAAAAAATTCCAAGTTGCCCGCTCTACGCGTTCTAACAAGTGGCCGTGTATCTGCTTCTTCGTTGCAAATTTCGCACAAAGGCGATTATTATCTGTTACCGCTCCCTCTACGTAATGGCCTCCCAATCTCTCCCGCCTACTTTTCACGCTCTTCTCCTCCTGTGTCCGTCCTCCCAGTATAAACACAATGAAGGTTTGGCGAATTCACTTCGAATTTCCTGTTGTCGCACTGCTGCCGGGCCATCTCTTTGGAACTGTTGTTACATTTGCGAGCCACGAGCCCAAGGCTCCAGCGCGAGCACCTATTGTATTTTGTGGTGAAACTACCGTTTTACCGCGCTGTTTCTCGCTTGATTTCGCAAAAATCCCGCCCCCGTCTTTTTACTTTAAATAACATTGCAAGTATCAGTTATGTATTATCGTTTTGCATTCAATATACCTATTGTTTGCTTTTGGTTCAGAGTGTTGAACAGTGTGGCGCAGTGTTCTAGCTTTAGTAGTTAAAATATTGTTTTGCCAACTTTTTCGTCTCGGTCAATAGTGCTTAAACTTTTAGCCGGACGCCTGTATCAATAAGTGCACAGATATACCTACGGATCGAAATTTTGGTGTTCAAGTAGCCCAAGAAAGACTATCGTCTGTAAACTGACTTTATACTAGAATCACCATGCTAGCTGCCTTCGCCGTGAAGACATCTTTTGATATGCCAAAGTTTAAACAAAGAAAGGGATGTGTAGAACGAAATCTACTACCTTTTGGTGTTTTGCTGGTACGATTGCTGACCGCAGCAAAAAAGACGAGAAATTGTTCATCGTACAACTCGGCGTGCAGAAATTTAAATCCACGTAGTAGGTTTCTCGGTTTGGTTTTCCCATTGAACCATAATTCTAAAAAAAATACCGGCGCGTTTGATTCTCCGAGGCTTCTCCAGTGTTCAAAGGAACGCCGTATATTGCAGGCCGGCAGAGCAATTTAGACCAGCCAGGGATATTTAACGTAGCTCGAAATCTCGACCTACAGGAGTCTTCATTTTTTGTCTACGTAATAAAAAACGACAGCCGGGTGAGGGGATCGAACCCACATCCTTGTCGTCAGCAGCCACCAAGCAGGTCTTGAGGGTAGCACTTGTGAACTATTTTGCACTTTCCTGGTGTGAGACCTTTATAAGGGAAATTCAGAAATGCAACAACCGTGCAAATTTCGGGTGTTGGCCTTCACCGTTTTACAGTGCAGCAACCCTCTTAGTAAACCTGGAGGCTCACTAAGAGGGTTCAACTTAAATTGAGAACGACTCAGCGGGCAATGGAGCGGAAAATGATAGGTGTAACATTAAGGGACAAGAAGAGAGCGTAGTGGGTCAGGGAACAAACACGTGTTAAGGACATATTAGTAGAGATTAAGAAAAACAAATGGACGTGGGCAGGACATGTAATGCGAAGGCAAGATAACCGCTGGTCATTAAGGGTAACAGAGTGGATCCCTAGAGAAGGCAAGCGTTGCAGGGGGCGGCAGAAAGTTAGATGGGCAGATGAGATCAAGAAGTTTGCGGGGATAAATTGGTCACAGTTGGCACAGGACCGGGGTAATTGGACAATAAAGGGAGAGGCCTTTTCCCTGCAGTGGGCGTAGATAGGCTGGTGATGTTGATTATTATTATGATGATGAAGCCTGCTGCCCAGTTGTCCGTAAACATGTTGTCGTCACAGTCGCAGTCGCGGTGAGGGAAGGACAAAGCTAATGTTTCATATCGCCTTCAGGCTGCCGAGAGTGATATTTTGTTAGCTCAGCCATGCCCTCTGCTCGCGCCACCAGCAGTAGCATGCCACTAAAACTTTGGTGCACATACCTTTCCTCATCTTGTAGCGGCAAAGAGAGCGGAGATAGTGTTGTGACTGATATGAAGAAGAAAGTGTGTGAAAAGTTACTATGTCCGTGGAGCGTGAAAGAGAAAAGCCCCGAATGGCTTTCCCCGTGAATTACCAACAGCGGATGGTCGAACCGTTTAGTCGTGAACCAGTAACCGTTATTTCTTTTTTTTTTTTTGGTTCAGTTGCTGTTTCGGTTCAGCGTGCTCAAAAATAATGTTTCGGGTTCAAGTTCAGTTCTGTTCAGATGGATTCAGTTCTTTCTAATGCAAGGACACGTTTGGACGCTTTGAACTGGTCGATTAGTTTATTTATCAGCGATGTGAAAAAAAAATTCGTAGTTCAGGCGACCAAAAAAACAAAATAAAAAAATTTAGAATGCCGCCTTTCCCCACCTACATGGTGATATTTCAGACAACTCTACACAATCGGCACAGATATTATGGAAAACAGAAGGAGCAGTGACTATTCATCTGCCCCTTACTCCTTCAGAACTTATTGCGTCCCGGGGACTAGTTCGCAGTGTTTTCACAAAAGATAGGGCCGGAGTGAGCGGTCTATGTTTTAATGTGGGCGAGAAACGTATATGGATCTTTTGTTTCACAAGGTGGTTGATGTGTATGGTTTGTTTGAAGGGAACAAAGTTTCTCTTTCTAAAAAAAGTATCCCAAAACCGTCTTTATGAGAGGGCGTTGGACAAACCAGGGCTGAGCACATAACATATCACACTCTCTGCAGTCTGCTCGCGATAAGAAACATTCACTTTGCCCTGCTCTCGGTGCGACTGCGTATACGAGTAATCAGGTCGAAAGACTACTGACGTACGGGACGGCCAAGGCCCTCACCCGAAACTTTCATACTTGTTGCATTTTATAGTTGGCTTTAAAAAGTCGGGCACCTGGAAATATCTGGCGATTTAATTTTGATTGGAAAGACTTCCCACTGCAAACCCAAACTAACTATGTATACTCATTAAACTATGCGCACTCTCGACAGAAAAAAACATTTGCGCTGATGACTGCAATAGATTGGGTTTTGCAGAGTTTAAAATTTTGATAGCTTTAAGCTCTGCAAAGCCCAAAATATTATAGCGAGCACGAGGTCGCGGGTTCGATTCCCGGCCGCGGCGGCCGCTTTTCTGATGGAGGCGAAAAGCAAAAACGCCCGTGTGTACGAGATTTCGGCGCACGTTAAAGATCCCCAGGTGGTCAAAATTAATCCGAGCCCTCCACTACGGCGCGCCTCATCGCCTGCGTTGCGTCGGCACGTTAAACCCTACAATCAATCAATCAAAATATTATAGCTATTGCCCTAAGTTTTTTTTTCTGTCGAGAGTGCGCATAGTTTTAAATGGGTATACATATTTGTTCTGGATTTGCCAGAGGAAGTCGTTCCAATCAAAATTAAAGCACCAAGTATTTCCACGTGCCCGACCTTTTAAAGCAAATCATGAAATTCAACAAGTATGCACGTTTCGGGTGAAGGCCTTAGCCGTCGCGTACGTCAGTAGCCTTTCGACCCGATCAGTCGTATACGCATTCGCACCGAGAGCAGGGCAAAGTGAACGTTTCATATCGCGAGCAGACTGCCGAGAGTGTGATATTTCGTTTACTCGGCCTTCTGCTCGCGCTACAATAATCAGCATGCCGTTGCGGCAGTGCGCATCTATTTCCTCATGTTGCAAACGCAAAGAGAGCGTTGATAAAGTGCTGCGACTTATCTGAAGGAAGATGTCCGTGAGTGGTTAGGAAGTTGAGGCTTCTTAAAAGAGTAAACCCCTGAATAGGATTGGCACGCATTATCAACAGCGGGTGGTCGAACCGTTTCGTTTTGAACCAGGAGTAGTTATTTCTTTTTTCAAAGCGAAGCTTTTAACCTCTCGCTGATGTCAATGGAGTCCACACAAAATGAACTGCAGGAATGTCAACATCGTCTGACGATTATGATGATCGTGGAAGAAGTGAACAAAAATAACACGCTTTCAGTCGGCAGAATCGA
The DNA here is from genome assembly GCF_048455015.1 of Haemaphysalis longicornis. NCBI lineage: Eukaryota > Metazoa > Arthropoda > Arachnida > Ixodida > Ixodidae > Haemaphysalis > Haemaphysalis longicornis. The sequence goes on from NW_027526319.1 coordinate 1,750,311, forward strand.
ACCTGGGTGCCTCGTATTATGAAGCAAACGCCTATCCGTTTGCGCCACGCCAGCGGCCCCACATCATACCAATTTACCATGCACATAACGTAGGAATGGCGCTACTATCACACTAATCATCTTAAATACATAGGGTTCGCTCGCTTCTTGGTTGGTACGTTCGGCGTTGTAGTTGAACTTAAAAAGCCTCCTGCCCTCCATCGTTCTCGATTCAACGAAGGGGTATTTGGTTTTGCTGTTAAGTCTCAGTAAGGTTAAGCGGGCTCAATCAAACACTAGCGGTTCTGGTTCAATTCCGGGAAAAAGGACGGATATATATATATATAATATATATATATATAACTTTGCCATAGGTCGTTCATATTTTTTTGTTGGCATTGCATTTGTCAACGACTACACCTTGAAAATGTTTGCTCATGTGCTTATCGTAGTTTGGTTCCTTTAGAAAGAAACTGTCACATCTGCAATATTTTCTATCATTTTTGCACGGAGAAGTTATTGATATCAAGCTCAAATGTTTTTGATGCAAACAATATTAATTTCGGTGAGGTGTGATCTCCACTCATGCTCAGGCCAAAAATTTTGAGAAAGGATAATGCGAGAGCAAGCGACAAAAGTTCGAATCATCGGTGCGAAAAATGAAACTGAAATTTTGCTTGGCACCAACTTGAACCATTTCACGCATTGAAAGCAAGGGATATTGAGATATAAATTCATCATGAAGAAGTACAGGGATGAAGGATGTCAAGCGAAATTCGTCCGGAAAGAATCGAGAAAAGAAATTCTCAAAGTACCTCGATCGGTTTGTTCGTTAGCTCCTCCGCGTATGGCCTCCTTACGGCGGCCAAGTTCGTTGTCCAGGAGGATTTGGGCCATGTCGGGCCGGTTGACCTGTAATTATAATTCGAAAATTTTTGTAGAAAAATACATAAAACACCCAGTTTTTTGTCGGTCTCCGGAAACACACAAAAGAATCTCTGTTACCACTTCGCAAAGTAAGCACTTTCTAAGCCCTCTTAAATATGCGGACAAGTATTGAGCACTTTCTGAACGACCCACGGGCAACTGGTACTTTTGTGGTGCTTCAGCGCAGCTGAAATTTCGCCTTGTCGTACTGCAGACGGTTCGTGGCCAGCATTCCGGCAAGGGGTTGTGTCAGCCCTGTGCTGTGTTGCTGTTGATTGTTAATGGTACAACTGTATTCACACAGATAGTTTGCCTCGTTCAAAGCGCTACAGATGTGGCGTTAGCAGCCCGGTTGGTTTCGGAGAATCATTTTTATGCCCGGCACATCATTTGATCTAGGACAGGTAATCTCACGAACACGTCGCTGAAACTGATCGTGTTGTGATGGAGTGTCACTTAAGTTAGATTTGCAAGAGTGTTCTTCTGAGACATGACAAAAGGTTAAAAGTGTCTACCGTATTACCCCGGCATCCTGGTCAGAATCCAATCGAAATTCATTGTACCGTCTCACATCGCCCGTTTACATAAGCTTGATTCCCTGAGAAAGGAAGCTGCGTGAAAAAAATAAGTTGCATTGACAACACGCATGCGCAGCAAAACGTTCATAAATTAGGCTCTCACGCTCCTAAAATAAACTGGTAGATGATAGTTATTGTGTTCACATTTGAACCATGGTCGGAAACATTCCCGGACTGAATTTTACACTATGTAGCAAAAACTATTGTTTGCACTGTTTCGAAATTACAACAGTAACTTAGTGTTATCGTTATGCCTACTGTAGGCCAGAACAATAAAGCAGTTCGGACCAAGGTAATCTGTTGACCAGTAAACTTCATGTTCATTCAAAAACCCGCGTATGCCAGGCGCCATTGCCGTTATTCTTAATCTGCGTAAAATGTATCGGCGCGTAGGTATGTGTTATCAACAAATTTTTTATGTGTCAAAGGGGCTATGAAGACAAATAATAACCTTGTTTAAGTTCGGAGAAACAGCCTTTGGTAAATCAGTCTACTTCATTGGAGCTACGAAAGACGTGCCTTAACCGAAACAACTCTAGAAATATCGAAAAAGCACACGCACCTATCGGGCTACACGACATCAGCAGTGACGCAGTAAAGGGAACAGGGACGGAATAGAGGGAACGCTAAAAGCACTCGTATATGTGTTTTACCTGCACGTTAGCATACACGTCACACGATCAAAGCAAACTCGAGGCCGTACTGGAATCACGGTATTGTTTCTCGGTGGTGGCGTTCGTCAGTGGCTCCCACTCGCACAATCGTGTGACGCCGTAGCGACATTGCCAAAAATGGCAAAGGAGCCCCCACTGCCTTATCCGTTTTCCTTACATCTACTGTACCTCTTTGAAGATTGGTGATAGCATTTTAAATGGGAAAAATTAGTTTTCCAGAGAAAGGAACTTCTATTTGGTCGCCATGGTCCCTTTGAGCTTCGCCACGCAAAACATTCGCCGCGTATCTGCTCTTCTCGTCGTAAATGTCGACAAAAAACGATAGTCTTTGTCGACATTTGCCAAGTAAATGCCTCCCTTCGCTTTTCCGCTCACTCCCATGTTGTCCCTCTTCAGTCGCGCTCCTCCCAAGGTAAACACGCTACCGGTTTTCTCAAGTTAATTTGAATTTACCGCGTTCCACTGCTACAGGCCGGGTTCCTCGATGCCAGCGCTGCCGTACGGCGGAGACGCATGTGAGTCGAGGCGCCCTACTTCAACGTTTATAGAACCGCGTTGCCCTAGTCAACGTGAGTTCCAAGCAGAACGTGAAACCTATCTAGCGGAACCTTTCGTAACTGTTGCCACTTGAATTCTTAAAATGCCGCCAAAAGCTGTAGTATCGCGGGCGACAGGAGGAGACAGTGATAATTTTTTTTCTGCAGTAGATGTAGTAATTTATTTCGCAAAAATCAAGCAGCTATGCATTATTCTATAAAGTAACGCTTCAAATACCCCTTGTGGGTTGATTTTCTTTCTTATAACTGCGTAATGTCTTGTCTTTGTTCAACAATCTTAACAAGTGTGAAAATTGTTAACGGACGTAGACGTTTCAATTTCGCTGTGAGTATATCAGACTATTGCGAAGATTTTGTTTCACTTTGGCCGGGTGGCTGAATCGAGTCACAGACAGACAGACAGACAGCCAGGCAGATATACAGACAGTTTAAAATTTCTGCGTTTAAGTAGCCCAAGAAAGACAATCATCCTTAAAAGTGTACTTCTATCTAATTCCTAAACGAACTAGCAACGTTCGAAGCATATAGCAGCTTACCTCTGGATTCTGTTTCCGGAATTCGATTACGGCCTTCGCTTTGCTGGTCATTTCAGCGAGGGGGTTCGGAATACAAAGATTGATGAGGTTTAGAGGCGTCTTGATTAACCATGGCCAGTGGTACAGGTTCTCTGAAAAAGTGATGTGAGACCACAGTTTTCAAGTAATTGAACAGCTGCTTTGTAGGCATACATCTAAGTGTTTATGAACAATTAGTTTATTTACATTCCACTGTATTTCTTGAAACATGGTGAGGGCCGGGAGACCAAAGGGCGGGATAGAAAAAAGGATACACATTGTTCCCCGATACCTCATCTCGCCAAGTTCATGCAGCGCTGTTTCGAACCACTAGCTGTGCAGCCTAGATTACGTGAAGACTAGAATAGTAGATTGCTAGATTACAAAATAGAATACAAATAGAATTACAAATACAATACTAGAATACTAGATTACGTGAATGTATTGCAGCCCACAATACGTGAAAGAAACCAGTAAAGGGATGCAGTACTGGGCGCACATATTGAAGGGGAGTTTAGGCGCTGAAATTCAGAAACATTCGTACAGTAATTTTTGTCTTTGCTATGCTGACTCTACAAGAACGAATATTTTATGACGCTCTTGCCTCATGTAAAAAGGCTGTTTGAGTTGATACAGTAGAACACGGATATATTGAACACGGATACATAGAACATAGGGTCTATGCTAAACCGCCTGAACATTTCCTCGGAAATCCCATGCAAAACTTTAGCGCTGTTGTACGCGTGTATTGACATCCCGATCACGGGCACATTCCATATGTGGAACGCTACGCCGCAACTGCCCCTGCAAGTGCGCTTCTCCTGATGGCGGCAAATGCGAGGATGATGATTACTTCTCGCGGGCGCTGCCGTGCTCGGTGAGAGGCATGCGTCGCCGCATGGCTTCAATGGTCTTCAACACCTGCTGCTCAGCAGAGTTCGGGTTTGGGGTAGTTGGTGGCGGTAATCCATGACTTCGTGTAGGCCAGTCTACGGACAAGGACGAAGGGAGGCGACGGGTGCAAGCGCTAACTTCAAACTGAGCTTTATTAAGAAATGCGGGAATTTAACGACTGATGTGAATCATCATTGTAAAAACCCTTGTTTGCTTACGATAATGTTTGCGCTACAAGAAATCATGGATTACCTACTGCTCGCACACTACCATAGGACAAGAGCCGTAATTTAAGCCGGGAATCTCTGTGACTCACCGAGACAAATTTGAATATGATTGACATTCCGGTAATTTGAGATTAACATTTGTGAGTACGTAGTCACATACGGTCACATGTCGTCACTGGGCCACTTACGGCTAAGGTGGTACAGGAATCCGTCCATGAAGTTAGGAAAAACCGCACGTGCAACCTGGAAGAGAGTGTTGTGTGGTTTGCGCTGAACATCTGTGTCGATGCCGAAGGCCGTCTTTGAAATGACGTCGAAAGTGAATCGCTCGCAGTAGCTCGTGATCTCCAATTCAGCACCACTTTCAGCGCTGACAGCGAGGTTCTCGATGAACTGGCGCTGGGCGTCCATTAGAGATGGCATCACCTGCGAGAAAGCTGAGTTGACATTGTTGGAAATTGTGAGTTTGTTAGGCATCGCAACAAAACTGAAAGGAATAACAGTTTTCAACTCAGTTGAGTGAAGGCCATTGTTTGGGGAAGGAAACCTCTGACGAAATGAGAACAATTTGTCTACAGTGCATTAAGCTAGGAGCAGAGGTTGCCGTGCAAGATTTAATTTACTCAACATAGGTATTTCTGCGATGTTTTTATATATCTGTGGCCTAGTGGACACTTGCCAACCCCCTGGTTAGAAAAGTTATGATACTCGCCCTCCATCTTATAGAAGTTTGTCAAACAAGTGTCTATGCTGAGAGTCCTTTTAACTCTGGCACGAACGAACCGGAGGTGGAGATGGTGCTTTGTCCCTATACTGTTGAAGGATACCCCATACCATTTTAAGTTTGGCTGGGGTGAAGAATTGGCCCATGCATGTCCTGGTGTCCCTCCATTCTTGTCCCTTGCAGAATAACAGTTGTTTAAAAAACAGGGGCTGTAGCTCGTACATGCGGAGGATGTGCTGAAAAAAATGCAACAAAGAGAGCTTAGTCGATACGGCCATCAAAATTGACAAATGTTTTTAGAGTGCTCAAAAAATTTCAGCAAAAAGAAGTCATTAAACGTATTTGAGGGGAAATAAATGCATAATAATAATAATAATATTAGCATCGTTATTTTTATTAAAAAAGGACGTAGGCGTAGCCTTGGCGATACCAAGTAAAACTGAACGTCTCAGTGTATTTTAAAACAAACAAAAATCCCTCGCGCTTTATCTCGTGGCCCGAACACCAAACCCAAGCGTAACATAAGGTCACAACAGGTTTGGTGCCAGACGTGTGAACGCGGATAAATGAAAGTAAATTCTCACAATATCTACTATGGTTATTATGTGAGGACCAAGACAGGAAGAAAACAACGCGAGAAGTGCGCAGGGGAGATAGGTGAGGGGGCTAGGTGCTAGCGGAGGTAGACTATCGTCTTTGGGCGACAATTTCAGGATAGCAAGCAGGTAGGCTTTAATTTTAAAGCTAAGCATTTTTTGGCTTTGTATCCAGGTTTGGAGTAGGCCACTGCTGATTACTCGCAGCTTACGCTGCTTCGTTTTATCTTACAGCCGGCAATTCTAGCTAGCCTAAGCTTATCGCCCCCGCGACGCTACGTAAGCGACTCGAGGGGGGGGGGGGCAGTGGCTTGGGTAGTTTTACGAGATAAGGCTCGCTTCTGCAGACCGGTCCAGAAGGGTCGGCGGGGGCAGCGACTTGCGGGGGAAGGGCGCCTACAAAAACCCCAGTTTCTGCGTGTACCACGTCTTTTGCGCTTCGAACTGGTGGCGTTTTCACCGAGAACATTGCAACTTGGAGCGTTTCTCCTTACTTCTTGCATTTCTCGATGCAGTCGCCATGGCTCACCACTATAAATAATTGGAAACTGCGCCAAGCCCATTAACTCTCTAAAAAGTGTCACGCGCCAGACCATTTGAAGCCTAGTACATCACAATGGAACCTTCGCCTTCCGTTTATTCCTACCTCTGTATGGGCCCGCCATTTTTTTACTCTCTGGCTATTCAACTGGAGTGTAGTCAGCGACATCTTTGCTTCTCAGCAGAGTTCATTACCTCACATTACTGAGTTTATAGCGAAAGCCATAGGGAAAAGCTGGCGTCTGGCGTCCGTAGCAAAAAACTCAGCTCAGTTAGACCCAATGTGCACTCTGCTGAAACTGGAAGGTCTTGGATGTCTTTACGAGAATTCCATTTAGCGTCGGCTTCTTTCTTCAGTTTGGAAAAGCAGTTGCTACTGTCGATGATATACACTGCTCGGATTGACGGATAGAAATAACACGAGGGGAAAGAACACACTCTTTTACGAACAAGAAAAAAGGAATTGGCGTTGAAAAGTCTGCACTAGAAAGCAAATTTCAGCTAGTTGGTTCGGATTGATGTTTAAAGCGCGCATAGACGATACACAAGAATAGGACAAGACAAGCGCGTTCTATCAACTGTTTATTCAATAAAAACGCCCCCACACATTTATAGTCGATGGTTCATTCACAACACAGGCGCAAAGAACATGAAGTTAAATTTTTGGATGCAACGATTGAGGGTCATGGGGGATGATATAACGAATAAAAACAAAAGTTTACTTCATTCTCCTGTAGTGTTATCGACGGCAGGGCGACGCACGTATCTCCCGATTTCTGTATTTGGTAAGCTTCAACGATGAGTCGGCACATCTCATATTTGTGCGCGTATTCAGCGGTCGAACTCCTAGAAGCTGGTTGGCACCGTTAGCAGGCTTTACAATGTAGTGCAAGATTCGAGTTCGGCGTTTCTTTTCTGGAATCCTCATGCTCGCGCAGTCTCACATTTAAGCAGCCACCCGTTTGGCCGATATAGTGCTTTCCGAAGTCCAACGGAACCTTGGGCACAACACCTTTCTCGCACACTACATACGGGTCCCGGTGATTGACGACGCATTCTTCAGTATCTTTGCACTATCCACCTAATCTACTGGCAACGCTTCCGCAAATCCTCGCAAGCTTGTTCCGAGCCGTAAACACAACGTCGACGCCATAGCCCGCAGCGAAGTTTCTCAGGCGATGCGAAATGTTGCGTATGTGGGGCACCACCGCCATCTTCCTTCTACCCTCCTGCTCCTCCCTGCAGGGCAGCCCCTTACCAGATCGCTTCAATTGCCCTAACAGACATTCTGATATTGAAGCAAACAAGGTCACACGAAAACCCACTAGTGTCAGCCTCCCGACTTCCAATTTGAAGCTTGCTTGCATCATGTGCAAACACGACTTGTTCGTTGAGGCCTTTAGGCACGACATGGCTAAGCCTTGTTTATATAACTTCGAATGGATGGAAGCGAAGCTCAGCAACGGCTTTCTGATCTTTTCTGATCGGCTCTTCTGATCGACTTTTCTGATCGACGTCCTTCTAAGGGACAATCCAGAAATTCTGCGGGACGTCGAAGTGTTCGGCAAGTTTTGGAACAGCGATTATAGGAAGGTTAGGTCAACAAAAGAATGAATCCTATATGGAGAAGAAAAAAACGAGCGAACGACAAAAAAAATGGGTGAGTCAGAGTCAGGATGCCGGAATTCAAAATATCTCTTCAATGGAAACACGCGCTCCTAAGCGAGGAGAACGAGGGTAGTGCATTCTGGGCAATGCACCACCTCACTACGGTGACCTCAGGATCAGCAGCAGCTGTGGGAGAATCAGGGCGGGGGGGGGGGGGGGGGGAACTGGGAAACTCAGAAAACGAAGGAAATAATTGTAGAAACACGAAAGAAAACGAAGGGAATAATTGCGATATGTTTGAACATGAAAGCGTCTAGTACGGGCTATAATCGAATTAGCAGATTTTAAATTGATGAAGACAAGAAACAAGCTATATTCGCAGGTGCAACGTGGTAATGATCAAGAAAACGCAGGAAATATAAACAAGCTGAAGGTAACTAACAGGAAGCTAGTCATTAGCAGACAGAATATATGCACTCAGACGAGCAGGGCAAGATCACGGGCAGCATGGACAAGATGATCAAAGTACCAGAAGGATTTTATACCAGGCTATACGCTAGCGACGTTAGACCAAGGAAAGCCGCTCAGCGTACAAGCTTAGCTTGCGGTGTCCAACTAGTAACTAACGAGGAAGTTGAAAAGGCTTTCTAAGGCACGGAAAGAGGAAAACCTACCGGGGCGGCGGCACGACCGGGCATCTCTTTAACTTGAGGGGAAGATATTGCACTTGAAAAGCTTGCCGCACTATTTTTAGAAAGCCTAGAAGTGCCTATAGCCTGGTGAGGCGCCAACATACTTCTGGTTCACAAGAAGGCAGATACCAAATACCTTAAGAATTACAGACCGATCAGCCTACCCTCAGTTGTGCACAAGCTGTTTTCTAATAGTAAACTGCTGAAATGTCAGCCTATATTCCCAACAACCCAGCGAAAAGGCCGAATTTGCGAAAAAATATCTAACCATGGATACCCTTCTCGTCAATCAAGTAACAGAAAAATCTTCGGAGCAAAATTAAGCCCCTTTACATGACATTTATAGGCTATCAAAAAGTATTCAATTCAGTACACGACGCAGCTGTGCTTGAAGCATTAATGAAGCAGGGGATAGATGAGACGTACATAAGACTCCTAGACAAATAAATATAAGGGATGTACGAGCAGAATAACCCTTAACAAGCAATGCGAAAAACTCTCGATCTGAAACGGAGGACGAGTGGGAGATTCCATCTCGCCAAAAATGGTCACATCATGTCTGGAGGGGTATTCAGAAAGTTTGATTGGGCAAACACTGGTTTCCGGGTAAACGGAGATTACGTGACCACTTGAGGTCTGCAGACGACATATTCTTACTAAGTGAGACTGCAGAATACTTTTAAAAAATGCCTGAGGAACTACAATCAGAAAGCGTGCTAGCGGGCTAAAAGTATATGAAAGATCAGAAGTGATGAGGAATAAACATGTAGCGTTTTGTTGCGTATGTCCAAGAGCATACGTAACGAAATGCTACAAGAGGAAGAATATAACATCCTCGGACAGGTTGTCCGTCCTGACCCCAACCAGGAGAGATAAATCCGGCACAGAATTGGCATGGCTGCGGCGCACTCGGCAAGCACCGCCAAATAATGACTACTATTGACTAGCTACCTCTTTCACTCAAAAGAACAATATTCAAATAATGCATACTCCCAGTGATGACCTGGGGGAGGAAGCTTGGCTCCTTACTAAACAACTGGAAGGGAAAGTTAAGTCGGCTTAACGGGACATGGAACGGAGACTAAGAGGTCTAACACTTAGGTTCAGAATACAAGCTTTCTTGATCAGGAAACTAACTACGGTAGATGATATCACAGCTCAAAGAACAAAAATGAAGGTGGGCTGGCCATTTAGTGAGACGAAGGGACAAGCGGTGGACGACCAGGTTAACCGGCAGATACCACGGCAAAAGAAATATTTGAGGAGGGCAATCTGCCGAGCTGGGACAGCGCGGGCGGGCGGGAGGCGCGTTAATGTCACTGTCTGGCGAGGAGGAAATGCAGCTTGCGGTGCAGAACAACAGATGGCGCCTCAAGCACATTCCTATACGCCTCGAGATTCGCGATCGCTGCGCCGCCTGCCGCCGCTTCTCCGCGGCGTTTGCGGGATTAGCGCTGCGTGGCTGATAGGTGGTCATGCAGTGTTTTGGTTTTCTTTCGCTTCTCTTTGCCTTTTCGCGCTCTAAACAACTTGTTATGGTGACGTCTGTAAGGTAACTGCACGTTTAGGGCACTTAAAAAAAAACAGCTGCGTCTTGGTAGAGCGCTCTAACGCCAACAAGAGCTACCCGGGGAGGCGGTTCTGCGCGCTTCTTGGCCGCTCTTGCGGGCGTCGGCGATGGCAGCAGCATATCACCGCTGTCACCTTCGAACACGTCGGCACAAGTGAATTCTATTTATTGTCGCCTCGTTTAGACCTGATATTGGCACTGTAAAAGGTTGGTTCGTTTTGCAGCGCGGACAACAAATGCGGCTTTGCTTCGAATACGTACGTCGTAGAAAAATATATTTCGGGGATGTGATAACCCAATAGCTGACAAAAACTGACAAAAACAAAAACGAGTGCAGCTTCTGAAATGCTAAAGACGTTTGTTTGAGCAAGGTAGTATTCACCAGACCAACTAGATGCGAAATGCACTGATATTTCGCTAGACATGGGCGGGTGGGGGGGTGGGGGGGGGGGGGGGATGAGGAGGAGGACGCTCAACTATCGTTGTTTACAAATGCGGAGCGAAATCAACGAATGAACGTTTTAGTAATCACACACACAAGCTGCGTGTTCACTTTTCGTTTGTTTTTCGCCTTGAAAAACGGCTGATCACTCGGCGGACTCATTTTTTGAAGAATACTACTGGGTAGGCAGTTCACAATCGATACGAGGTGTCGTTGGAAGAGTTGATTGCAGGGTTTAACGCGCCGACGCAACGGAGACGATGAGGCACGCCGTAGTGGAGGGCTCCGGATTAGTTTTGACCACCTAGAGCCTAGTTAACGCGCGCCGAAATCTCGTACACACGGGCTCGTTGGAAGAGTGTCGTATCTGATGAGGGTCTCCGATTTCGGTTTATGCTAGCTTCTGCAGTCTCCCTGTGTCATGACTCATATGACGGTGTTTCGAAGAAGAGTTTGGTCACGGACGCGGATTACTCTTTAAACCCATCTTCGCGCTTCTCGTGGAGGATAAATGTAACAGATGAATCTTTGCGAGCGCTCACCTCGCTCGGGACAAGACGACCCAGCAATAAATTTGTCGTCGTGTGCTGACTCCGGAGTGTAATTTTGCATTATCCATCGTACTTCTTTGGTACAATGTTTGTGAAATTTATGCCGCATTAGCTTGTTCATGGTACTGATCAATATCTGATATGTGATATTGGCAGGCGTAACTTGCGTGCTGTCAGGTATGAGTGCTCCGCTAGATTTTGTAAGTGCACAAAGTCGATTTACATCATAGTGTGTATGGCCGCAACATGACCATCGGAGGAAAGACTGCTTACGGAGACACAGTCACTAAATTTCAGGGCAGCGGAATTGCAATCAGCTGCATGCAAATGCTGGCTGGGACGCCGGCCTGTGACACACGCCTGGCGCTCATATAGATCTCACTAATATCGCGTCATAAACGTTTATACTCTCGTGAACATACCACGCTTGCAAACAGAGTGCCTGCTCCACGTTATTCGGTATTTCGAACGCGGACAAACGGTAAATCGCTGTCTTGAACGAGCCCCAAAAGCAACGGCGACAGGGGGGAGCGGGCCGGGGACTCCCGCGCCTGCTTTCGAAACGGGCCGCTAGGGGGATTTCAGTGGCGCCCCTACAGGCCGCGCTCGAGGCGTATAGTTTACATATTCTTCTGCGGACGCGACGCACACAAATCGTATTATGATCGAATATATTGGGAAAATTGCCAGGTTTGTTTCTGTAAAATAAATAAATAGAAGTGCTGGGCATTTTATCAGCAGCTATTGCTAAATACTGCCTTAGTTACAAGCCGTACCGTGCTTGAAAAGAAGCACTAAAAGGAATCCCGGAGCATACGACATCTGCCGCCGCCGCTTCCCGCCACGAGTGGTTCACTGTCGCAGCTCTCGCGGGAGGGTTCTCAGATCTGCGCGCGCTTTTTATGTTGCACAGGCAGAGCGGCGAAGTTACGGCAGTGTGAATATTAAATAATGGCATAGAGCATAAGAAGCATCATTCATTGGAACTACTCATACCTAGATTCCCAGCCACATGTTTTGTTGTACGTTTCGCGTTCTAGAAAAATGAAAGCCCCTTCGTCTTACGACAAGGATGCTTGAGACGCGAAGATTTCTTCCACCGCAAACCGACTCCGATGAAAGTTCAGTCGCGCGAGGGATTCCTCAGTGTCGTCTGCCCAAGACGGCAGCCGGCTATGCACTGGCTGACCTAGAACCGGCGCGCCTTTTCCCTTTGGCGCCTCGCGACAGAAGGTGCGTCGGTGCGGTGCCCGGCGCCGTGACTTTATCGCGCCTCCGGGGCAAGCCCTCCTGCGACTCCTCAATATTTCTTGGTCCGTGGTATACACCAAGAGACGGGTCTGGAAGAGGAAGAAGATTAGCTACTTGGAGGAATGAAATCAAGAAGTTAGGAGGCGAAGAATGGACTCATGCAGTGCAGGGCGGGAGCGATTGGAATCCAGTGAAGCGGGAAGTGTTTGTGCAATAGACCTAAGTTGGCTGTTGATGAAGGAATGAATCAATTCTTTCTTTTGAATTTCCGGTTAGCTTGCAGTACTTTCGCTATCCATTCTGCCACTTGCTCCCGTGCCTGGGTTTGTCTTCCGCTCCTTGTCGCTGGGCCTCCGGTGCTTTTTTCGGCAGCTCAGGATTTGCTTGCATTACCCGTGGTTTTGATTTGACTGCTTTCTTCTGTAACTCCTGGTTAGCTCCCCATCACTGTCGTTTCTCTGCGGGTTCTTTCACTCGCACTGTCTAACTTGCTCTCCAACGACGTTGACGTTCTCGTGCAAGCGTGGGTTGACGTTCTAGTCGAGCCGTCCATGGCGTAACAGGACGCGTCACTGCTCGCCCCTGCGTGGCCGTTGTTCCATCTGTGGGTGGGTCTAGGACCCGGTTTTTGCGCGGCGGAGAAACCTGCTCCGGAGATAGCGTGACACGATACCAGCACAGACTGTTGCGCGGTCCAGCCCTAGAACAGCGGCGCTGTGAAAATATTTGGCCGCGTATCTGCTCACGTCAATGCAAAGTCGTCGAAAGACAATAGTCTCCCGCAAAAGTGCCTTTTCTCTATTATGTGCCTATCTCCCAAGATGTTACCCCTGTCTTGGTCTTCTAGTGACAAATGCAGAAAACTTTTGCTGCAGTTAATTCAATTTCCTCCTGTTCACAGTGCTGGCGTGGCATCTGTTGGGACCTTTTTTTTACTTTTTCGCTGAACCTTCTATTCCTGATGGCCACTCTTCACCGCAAGCTCTTCTGTATTGTGGAGTAAACTGTTATTTCCAACACTTTTGTTTGTCTTTGCTACAGAACAACATACGCCAAATTAATTTTGAATGAAATAACTCTTATCGTATGAATGGTTTGCTTGAATGCCAAACATATTTATGGTTTACTTCAATGCCTAGCGTTCATTTTTACTTTTTACTTAGCTATGCGGACAACTAAAAGAACTGCCATATTTACCAGTTCGAAAATATTTTGCCTATGGAAACACCTTTTTCAGCAATTCCTGTTAACGTTCGGCATATGTGGCTGAATCAAGAGACAAACGCGCGGACGAACGGACGTTGGGACCGACGGACTGACTGATAGACTGACAAATTGACTGACTGACCGACCGACTGACTGACTGACGGACGGACGTTCGAATAGACAGACAGACAGATAGACAGACCGACAGACAGACAGACTGGCCCACGGACGGACGGATGGACAGACAGACAGAGAGACAGACAGAAAAAACTAAATTTTTGGCATTAGGAAGACCAAAATGACTATTGCATTTCAAAATGCTTTTTCACGAAGCGTTCCGCAAACCCAGATGTCGCAGAGGACGTGGCGTTTACCGCGCGAGCTTGACTAAAAACGCCGGGATCCCGAGGTGGCCAAAATAACTTCGGCGATGTTCGGGAAATTGGGCCGTACTGTTGTCCACCCTCAACCATTCTGTTATGATTGTTTCTCGTTAAGTACGGCAATTTGAGTAGGCACTTCAAGTAGCAATTTCCTGCAATTACTTTTTCGTCCTCGAAGTGGGTCCTTTCTTTTCTAAAAGCTCTGAGGAGCAGCCGCCTATATGTCAGCCTACTTTTCGTGTAAATGCCCTCGTGAATTCGAGACCTGAAGTTTATCAGCGCATGAACACTGTAAACGCAAACTAGCCGGAAATGGAGTTTTAATCAAGTAATGTGCCTTGAAAAGTACCTATAGCAAAAAATGTACTCCCTAGGCATGATCTAAAGAAGTGGACGAACCTCCACGGTAGTACCGTTGCCCATCCGGGTAGCAAAAGGGAGGATTTAGAACGACTTAACACCATTTGTGAGATGGCGTTCGGTTCCTTGTATACTACCACGTCCACAATAAACGCCCCATCTGAGGTAATCATCTCAAGCGGGCGGTCGCCATGTTAGTCTTCTGTTGTCTCCGTGCACCAGCACTTCAACCGTGGCCTAATGCTAATTAGAACGAGTAAGCAGGACGCAACGGTTGCACGCAGCTACAAAACCAATACCGTACGTATACCCGTATAGATGCTTCAACCAGCGCGATCACAGGCAGAGAGCGCGGCCGTGTTGTCTCAATCTGTTTATTTTGGCGATAGGTGGTGTCAAACTCTGCTGCTAACGAAGAGGCAGTTCTCGCCGTTGCAAACAATTGCAACGTTCATCTGCTTCGCTTGCTTGCGCATACATAGACGATTTAAATTCCCGTGCCAGCGCGCCAACGCACTCGACTGCAGCGACTCAACTTGCCCTGGCGGCACGACTGGCTGCCCGGATGTATACAACCTCTGTGCTGTGAACGCAGCGCGGCCGGTGACTCGGCGCGGCCGGAGCTTCAAGCCTCGCCTTGGGCCGTCGTTTCTTCTTATTTGTGAAGGACTAGTAGTGCCATTTGGTGGAAAGATTTTCATGTGCCCCTGTCACACGAGGAACGGCCGCAAACAGCATTTGGATACGGCGGCAGGTGTGGACAGCTCGCTGGTAAGTGGTCTTTCATCAGTCGATGCGTTTGTCAAACGTTTGGATAGGGTTAACAGCGAAGTACCCGGGTACCCGTGCAGCTCACCGCTCGTACGCGCACGGGCAAAGAAAAAAGCGCACACTCGTATTATTTTACTTGTTTGTGGGTTTTGGGGTATGCGTTCGCATTCTTTTGTAGGCTGGTTTGTAACAGGGCATTCGAGGTAAAATCGTTCGTCGCGCGCGGCGTCGTTTCAAAGCAACGTGACGGTTACTTCGTGCTGGCGAAAATCAGCGCAGTCAGACGGAAGCGGTAAGGAAGGTAGAGAGGTCGGTGAAGAGGGCGCTAATATATAAAAGAAAGCGTAATGCAAGACGAGAAATATAACACAACCCGCCTGCATTTCTCCGAACTTCAGGACAGAGTCGCACACGGGTACGTTGTCACAAACTCGAGCGTACGACGTCTAAAAGTACCATATATATATATTTTTTTCATTTTTCAACGTGACCTGAGCCACTTATCTTCTCATTGCCGCGCATGCAGACCTGATTGTGTCCCTGTGTTTGAGCGCACAGCCATCCTTTTGCGACATGAGAACCAGCAAACGCGAGAAATTGTAGAAGCCAGCCACATCAGAAAAGCTGGTTCCGAATGTGTCAGTCATCCCTCTATCGCCCTGCTTAATCGAGAAGTCGCATATTTAGACGCACATTGAGCGCTATTTCGGTGCTTCTGGGAATGCGTGTTGGGGGTGGGAGGGGGGTCTTAATCCATGTATGATGCGGTTATCTTTGCTGATTTTTCGCCTTTCGTACGCCTCAAAGTTCGTTTTGTGGTTTTGTTGTTACGGTTTTTTAGTATTTTCGGCTGAGTGCGCCGAGAACTGTGACGCATTGGGGGCGCGGCAATTGGGCGCTTGGGCATATAAAGCTTTGAATTGTGCAATAATAAACTAGTTGCGAGTGTGCGCTTGTGCCGTCTTCATGTGTTCTTGTCCTCGTTAATTTGCGCGCAGTTTATTTTTCGCAATGCATAATTACCAACTCGCCCAACTCGCAACCCTTTTACAGATCCTATACTCCGTAAAAATGAGTTGCCTGTCCTTTTAGGTACGGCAAAATCTCGCGCAGCGCATCATTCTGCCAGGGGGCCATATCCTAATGTCAATGCACACACTATGAAAGCAGCTTGCACTTAATGCGTCACATTGTCTGCTGGTAAGCATTTTAGATTCGCCCCTCTCATCATCATTCACTTCGTGGAGATGGCGGGATTTTCTTTCATAGCTTGTTGTCACTGCAGTAATTATTAGCAGAATCAGTCCTACAAATCACAGAAACGGTTCGTTTCACGTTACACACTAACACACTTTGCACCACACGGAGGAACAATCGGTTGCAGTGATGAGGCATAAGGGTAACTTGTTGTTAAAGGGTCATTGAAGACAACCAGCAAGTTGATTTCAAACGGAAGTCGGAACTCCGCATAGCCATTTCAGCATTGATTTAGTGCCAAGATGCCTTAAGTGCTGAGAAATCGCTGTTCAACTGCTCATCAAGCGTGACGCAAACACGACTGCAGTCGCTGTTTGCATCAGGATAAACCGGAAGCAAGTGAAGCAGCGGTGATTAATAGCAGTATACAAGCAACTGAATACAACATTACCACGTACCAAGCAGTTTGGTCAGTTCCGGTCAAATCGCTCATGCTTCCCCAAACTCCCCTGTCATTTGCCGTTCGAGACCACTAAGCAAAATGTTTCTCCATTGGACCTGTGATCAGTATTTACGCTTCACTGAAGAAGAACATTGGCCTTTTGAGGCCTCGCAAGTTTTGGCGTCGAACAATTTTCTCATGCGTAGCTGGCATGCTCCCTTGGAAAGCGGTACTGCCACCCCAAGTATGGACGAGTAGCACCATCCAGCGGCAGCCAAGAAAGAAGTTTTGCGCGTCAGGCCACTTAAGCCCTTCCGGTGAAAACGTGTTTTTGCTAGTTTCAACCTTATTTTTAAAAAAATGCCAGGTGTAAGAGGGGTATAATAGTGTTCCCCGTGAGCTAATCTATCAACCTAGAGAGACTTGCATTTTAACTTCACTGTCATTTAAAGTTGTGCTCGAGTATATTGTGCGGAAGTAATATCTTTTTTATTGCTGCAAAAGCCACGATGGTTAATGTACTGTCACTTGGTTTTATGAAGCCTTTGCATTCCTAATTTAAGTACTGAAATTCGCAGGGAACCTGGCATAACTATTTTATTACGGTGCCGAATTAAGTTCGTTTAACCATAGTGTCTGTTTTGAATTTTACATGTGGGGCATTTTTTTTTTCTTTTTTGCTTTTTCAGGTAGATGTTCCTTTGACTCCCTGCCTGCATTCCACGAAAGGGGAAGTTAGCCTCCGCATCGATGGCCAGAGTGTCTTGACTGCATCATCTTTACTGGGAGGACTGTGTAGTCTGTTTGCATCGTTCTGGGTTTTCAACATTCAATATCCCAAGAAGGCACACAGAGCTCTAACGTTTGTGGAACATGCCTTTTTGGACCTTGCCAGCACCAAACCACGTGTGAAGGATTTAGAACTAATTAGCTTTTATCGCATCAATATCCCTCACCAATATTTTATTTGTTTTCAATCCTGTAATCATTGGATAGTAGTTTAAAGAATTTCGTATTATGTTTCTGACGTTTTTTTTTTTTTTTTTACTGAACAGGGGATATTTGATGGGCCCTTCTGTATGCTGATAATACAGCTATCTTTTATAGAAGCAATAATATTAACCAACTAATATAACTTGAAACAATTATCTAAATAATGTTGGCAACTGGTGCCAAATGAATCAACTCAAAATTATCGCAAAAACACGAATTACATGGCTTTTTCTTCTCACTCTGAAGAAGCTGTCGCGATACCACCCATTCTGTTCTGTGTCCTTGCAATTAACCCCTCAGACTGGGTCACTTTTCTTGGCGCATTTGTGTCTTTATCAAAACGCACTATGTATTTTCCGCAGCATTTTTCTCGTTCTTTATATTACTCATTTATCAATAGCCATCTCATTGCTGTCTGTCTCCTACATCATTTATCTCTTGTGCCTTTACCATCTACAAAATGCTCGTTACCTTTCAATATCAAATCGTTACACAGCTCTCGCACATTTTACCACCAATTGAAAAAAAAATTGTTGTTGTAAACCACTGCAATCATTTTTTTCACTTTGTGTACTGAGTACTGATGCGTACTGATAAGTACTCACGCGTTCTCAATCCTCTAGTATTATATAATGATGTCACTTACCATGCCGTTGTGTTTGTGCCTATATGTTTTTCGCGTATTTCCAGTTCTTGTAGTAATATTGTTTCTACAGTTTGTTAACAAGCACACAGATCGCTCATTTCACCACCAACTGAAATTTTTTTGTTGTAAACCACTGCAACAATTTTTTTCACTTTGTGTACTGAGTGCTGATGCGTTCTGATAAGTTCTGATAAGTACTGACGCGTTCTTGATCCGCTATTATTATATAGTGATGTGTTTTTAGAAATTTACCATTTTTGCTTTCTTATAGGAGGTCGCCCTAAGTTTTTATTTCGGAGCCTCCTTGTGTACACCATGTACCATGTAAACTTGTATGCGAAAGTTCGTTTGAAATAAACCTGAAACCGAGCAAAACCGTGTGAAATCAGTACTCCCGCAGGGAACTAGAAACTCTCCCTTGTGGCCTTGAAAAAACTCCTTTCGGAAGGCCTACAAAACCGTCCCAGCTTTGCAAAACTCCATTCAAAAGAAATATATGCTTCCCTTGAACCTCCTAAAAACTCCCCTCGCGAGTCCTACAAAACGTAAAACTCCATGCAAAAGAACTAAATGCTTCCCTTGAGCCTCCTCAAAACGCCCCTAAAATAACATAAGTACTTCCCAAGAGAGCCATAATAAGCTCCTATTCAACCGCCTAAAAAGTCCATAAAAATCACTTAAAAACGCCTTGAGGAAGTAAAGAATACTCCATTTTGAACTCCTTAAATTCTCCCTAACATTTCTTAACACTCCCTAACTACCTCCTTTCTATCACCTAAAAACACCCTGTTTTGAGGAGGTAAACAAAACCTCCCTGTTCCATGTAGTAAAAAAACTCCTACAAGGAGGATCACTAGAGGACAGGCGAAAAAGAACCTCTAGGGAGTATATGGGTGGAAAAAAAGTTTAGAGTGAACTGTGATAAATTGTACTTACTCCACGCCCATTAAAGTTGCTAAAGCCCTTGACGAAAATTTCCTTGATCATGTCCAGGTCCTTCACGACAACAATGGGAGTGTCCCCCAAAAAGAACCTGGAAAAATATTAAGAGAGAACAAAGACCAAAGTGACGGCCATGTGCCAACAATAATAGCGAGATAAGAACAGAGGAACATGTGCCAAGGTTATAAAGATAAAGGTGAAGCAAAAGGTTGCTAGATTAAGTGCGTCCTAAATATACCGTGGAGGCTTTAGCTCTATCTTGAGAGATGATGCACGCTCCTGCTTGGTCGACAAAAGTTGCTATTGCATGTTATTATGAACGCGCGTGTGTCGCAGCTGGCATGTAGTTTTCAGACAATGAAGATAAGCTTTCACGGTGACCCATTTCATGATAACACTTGCATATCAAAACAAGGTCATTTTACTTCATGGAACGTGTAGATAGGCTCAGGAAATAGGCTCAAACAGGAACTCTAATATGAATGTTTGGCCAGAAAAAGATCGCTCACCCAAAAACGTCCCCGTATTCTTTCTGCCATCGCTCCAGGCTTTCGATCTGTGTCTAGAATAATGGTGAGATAAGAATCAGCATCGCTACAAATGAAAGCAAAGTTCTTATTCTAGACAAAAAATGGCCCTTCATACTTTCACCTTTCACGCAGGCGCAAAACAAAAATGTTTGGGTTTTTATTGGTGTTTACAACAATATTATCTATTCGCCTCAGTACCGTACGTAAAATAATTGCTGATATGCAAACCCAGTTCGAGATCAATTGAGCATCAGTTGGCATACCGGTTTCCAATATTCGCTTGCATTTCCATTGATGAGGCTTCGAATTGGCGGTCCAGGAACACCGGTGTCCTTGAAGGCATCGAAGCACTTGCGTCGCACTCTGCACGACAAAGATAAAAAAAATTGGCCGCGTACCTGCTGACTCAGCTGGAAATGTCGTTGAAAGATTATAGCCTTTTTGAGCAACCTCTGCCACGTAACTGCCTCTCCCTTTCTTCTCTCCCAACTCTCGCGCCACTCGCCTCCTGCCTTTCTTCTCCCAGCACAAACACGGTAAATTTAATTAAAATGTTTGCTGAATTTCATTCAATTGTTCGTCCATTTGCAACGCTATCTCACCTTCTGTTTTAATTTTCTGATGGCCGCTCGAGCAAGGTTACCAGGGTTAGAGTCGCGAGCTGAAGGCTTCTGTGCAAGGCCTTTTTTGTATTCTCTGGCTAAAATATGGTTTTGAACAGTTATTTGTCTGTTTGCTACAACAAAATAGCTCCCACGTCTATCTTGACATAACAGAACACTGTATGTACCAGCTGTGTATTTATGTATCGCTGCGAATGCCCTATATGTATTCTTTTTCCTGAGCAATGCCAAAAACTTTGAAGTATCCTTCCGATTTATTTGTTCGGGAATGTGTTGACGATATAAATCCCCAGATCAACAGCAGTTTTAACGCTTGGCCACGCGGCTGAATCGATGGATAGGGAGACGGACCTACATATACACAGACGGAAAAGATTTTTTTTTGCGATTAAGTACCCAAGCAAAGACTACCGTATTTAAAACTGAACAGCTTTATCTAACAGAAGTAATACGTGACAGTATCGACAAATCTAGAGTAGTATAAACATATCTAAAAGGTATTCTTGTTCCGCCCATGTAACATTATTTCTTAATGGTGTAGTAGGCCTATAGTAACGTTCATTTTAACATGTAAATCCCAGAGATCAACGTTTACTTGCGAAGAAAAGTAATCAAGCAGAAGTTTATCTGGAGCAGTCAATGCAACAATTGGAGTGGCTGAGTTCTACAGACTGGAGACGTCTTGCGAGCAGGGAGATTTCCAGAGAAAAAACTCCCACCTCCCCTCGCGGGAACCCCTGTGTAGATGCGACGAATAGGCGGAGCGGCGAAGGGACCGCGTTTTATAGCGCGCATAACGTTGAGGGGACTGCGTAAGCCGGTCCCAGTCGATGACGACGTTGGCGTACTTGTAAAGCGGCGTGGACTCTAGGTGTTTGAGCCAAGCGTGGATGTTGCTTCGCCGGAGAACGGCACACCGGTTATATGCGCAGCGCGCCCGAAGGAGAGGAAACTGCGGAAGAGAGAGTACTGCACATGCGCCGGCCCCAGCGCGTCTGCCGCGGCTATGACGCAACACAATCTAACACAATCCACTTTAATCCAATCCAATCCAAATCCAATCCAAATCCAAGCCAAGCCAAGCCAAGCCAAGCCAAGCCAAGCCAAGCCAATCAAATCAAATCAAATCCAAGCCAGTCCAATCGAATCCAATCCAATGCCCCTCGCGAGAGAGTGTTCGCTATCGGAGAGGAGATGGGTGAGCGGCGGAGAGCGCAGCTGGCGCGGCGTGGAGAATGGGGGAGGGGCGGACAACGCCGACGACCCCGGAGGGACAAGGGGAGTGAATGAGATGCTCTGAATCTAAAATGGCGCTTTCTTCTTGCGAGTCATCTGTGCCGAAGCACGGGAGGATATTGCGGCTCGTTATGTTGCCCTGTGAAACGAGTTTTGGCGCCCTCCTCGGAGTCGCATCGAAGAAACTCCGAAAACCGCGTACACGTTTTTAAACCAAAGGTTTACACGCCCCAAGAGTTAGAAAGCCCTTCCTTGTTGCCAGTCTGCAGCAGATGGAATACAAAGTGGGACGAGACCTAAGCACTTCTTGCGGGTTGTAACAGCGAAAGCGTGAATGTCGACTTGTGTGAGACGCTTCGCTTCCTTCCGCGTTGTCTACGGGTTTTGTAATACAGACACTTGTAACGATTTTGATGGCTTGCTTATTCAGCCGTCGCATATGGGCGTTGATGAGAATGAGGATGTTTATGCTCGTCGGTATGGGAGTGCCTTTGGCTGCGTTCTACAGGCGACCTCAAGCCGGCGGCCTCCACGCTTTCCAAACACCGGTCACTCAATTAATTTTTTGTCTCTTTCCCTTCAGCTGTCCTCTTCTGCGGTCATCTTGCGTGGACGACTAGCTCTTCTTTCTGCCGAGTACACCGTTGTTTCACGGATACCATGTGCATAAAACGCCTCCCAAGACGGTGCATTGCTCTCCCAGACGCTGGGTGCTAACGCCAACGGGTACTTTTTTATATACGGTAGTCGTTTTTACCCTACCTAAATGAGAATGTTATAGTCAGTCCACCCGTCCGTCCGTCCGTCCGTCCGTCCGTCCGTCAGTCAGTCTGTCTGTCTGTCTGTCTGTCTGTCTGTCTGTCTGTCTGTCTGTCCGTCCGTCCGTCCGTCCGTCAACCCGTCTGTCTGTCTGTCTGTCTGTCTGTCTGTCTGTCTGCCCTTCTGTCTGTCTGTCTGCCATCTGTTTGTCTGTCCGTCCGTATATTTCCCTGTCTGTCCGTGTGTCAGTTTGTCCGCCCGTCTATCCCTCCATTTAGTCTGCCGGCCAAACGTTAACTAGTTGCTCGCAAATCATTATAGGCAGAGCCGTTCAAAACTACTAAATATACTGGCGTAAGTCAACCTGGGCCATTACTTAGCCAAGGAAACCTGAGGCAATTTTAGACAAAATGCACGTTCTTATCCAATAGTCCCGGAATTTGTCTAGTTTACAATACACGTTCGTGTGGTTTTTAATATAGCGAACAAAAAAATCTTCGAGGCACTGAGCTCTGCTTTTCAATGGTCAAACGATCCATAATAAACCCGCAATTAGCGCACCGAAACTGCTTGCACTGCCCTGAGATTTTTTTATGGCACACAGGTTTGCGCAAATGCCGCAGAAATATCCAGTTTAGTACAGTTATGTTACAAAATAATTTCCTGTTTTGAATAATGTGGCATGTTGTGTAGAAAGAAACCCTTCATAGTTAAATTTATTCAGGTATACTTTGCAGACTATGCTCTTCTATCTCTAATTGATTGATTGTTTTAGGTTTTAATGCGCCGACGCAACGCAGGCGATGAGGCGCAACAGAGTGGAGGGCTTCGGATTATTTTTGGCCCCTTGGGGATCTTTAACGTGCGCCCAAATCTTCAACACACGGGTGTTTTTATAAAAACTATTAGCCTCGATTAGAAAAGCAGCCGCCGCAAGGCCGAGAATCAAACCCGCGTCTTTCTGCTCAGCAGTACAACGATTTAGCCCCTGATACACCGCGGCGAGCGCAGTTTCAACTCTACAAATTATTTGCGCGTCGCAAGAAAGCGTCAAGTCTTGGTGATGCCACCGCACTGATCGAAGCTTGATAGCTTTTTAATGCAACTCAACTGGGAAGAAAACTGGGCACCACGCCAATATTGCATCTGTACCGCATAAATGTGTTTCTCGAGACCGCACCGCAGCTAAACGGTGAAAACACTGCGCTACATAGGTTTACAAGAAGAAAGGCCAGAGGGAACTGTCGACACGCGCACACACAGAGTAGCATCTTTTTACTTCAAATTTTCGTTTTTTCGTTTAACCTTTGCGGCGCAGTGGTTTTACATTTAAGATGCAACAAAAAGCCAACGAAGAAGCACCCTTTGACCGTACATGTTTTTATGGCTGAAACGTGTGCACGTTTGTTGCTGTATGCAAGCTTTGAATTCACAGCGCACAGAAACGCGACGAGAAATTTCACGCGTTAGCGCTGTGTTATGTATTCTAATCGTTGATTTTCGTGTGCACGGTATGCTACAGTGCAGACTCTTCTCGAATCACTCGGCAAGGTGTGATTCAGGATAGGGCATTGTCTCTACTGGCTTCAAAATACCGGCTTACCTGATTACCCACCGGCCTAGGGTGTATAAGACACAGGCGATCAGAGCCACAACCCATGGCCAGGAGAAAATGACCGGCATCTCGAGCAGCGCCGCAAGCGAATCTGTCATCTTGCTTGCTTGGGACGGACGCGACTAACAGCACGTAGTCTGCCCGAAAGCAAACTGGAGAGATCAGGTTACGTGGACGCGTGACGGAGAAGAACGGTTATGGTGCGCGTATCGGATGAGCAGGAAAGCGCTGATAGCAAGACTGTCGGGCTGTGCTCATTTTTTTACTTTAGGAGTGCGTCTGGCGATGCGTACTGCCAGCCACGAACGCTTTTGTTTTAGCGACGACTAAGAATGCTAGACAGGCGTGTTTTCCCGCGATAAACTCTGGAGTGATAACGACTCAAGTGGCCCGCGGAGCTACAAGGACGGCGAATAAGAATTGGAAACATAAACAATTTTTTCCCCTCTCAGCGACAGAGTTCAATGGCCTCATAAAAAGGTACGAACGTATAGAGAATTGTTTGCTGATATTTAAGTATTTTTGATCACATACTCCACTTGCCTTCAATGGAGTTACATTCTCTTGTTTGCCTTGAAGGAACACGTCAATGCGTGCAGCGTCTGTTTCTTTGTTTTTGAATGAATCGCGTGAGGTTGCTGGATAAGATGAAGAGTTTGATCTCTTGAGTTTATTTGCAGTCTTTTATGCCTTCCTGCACACTCTTAACTCACCAAGAACACCTCGTCTGCTGACGACTCTAAACGAATACAAGTTACAACGGCATCAGCTTGTCCCACAACGTCCACAGCATATGCGCCAAGAACGGCCCTTACGGCCATACCCTAGTCACTGCCCAGATCTCGTATTCTGCAGTCCACTACACGCCTTGACGACTCCCATACGTACTCCCGAGAAAGTCGGAGTCACGCTGGCCAAGCCGTACATGTCACAGCAGCTAAATCTCCAGCGGCCATCCGAGCAGCAACCACACGCCGCTACCTGCACTAAAGAGCCACCGATCTGCTTTACACGTACGAGAAATGAAGTTAATTCCTTCTCCTCACACAGTTATCTTCCTTTAAGTGCTTAAGCTATTGTGTATGTGAGCTGGATTGGATACCCCCTTTCGATTTCAGAACTGGTGGTTGATTTTTAAGCCTTTCCATTCCTATAAATGCTCAGTTGCCTGCTCCTTTGTGTCTAGGTGTTTTGTTTTGTGTGTGTGTTACGTGGATAAGGGCGCAATGGCCCATGTTTAGGTAGGTATTTGCGATGGCGTTACGTCACCTTCTTCTGTTTTATACTTTGTATATCAGTTCTATTTTTCGGAAATCGGTAATATCAGCCAGCTTGGCCGTCACTAGTGAAGGTGGGTGACTTCATTTGCTTTCGGCATGCCTATATCGCATAATGTCTTCCTGTTATAGTTGTTTTTCCGAAGGTTCTACATTGATATATTTATAAAGAATGATGGGCGTAACTTCGCCGCAACGCCGTTTGTGTACGCTGGAGTCCCGCTCAGGACTTTGTACGGAATAAAAAAAAAACGAATCTCGTGAGTACGGCAAAGGACAGCCGCGGAACGCCCCATTCAAGCTAGCGGCTCCCGAATTCAGGATTTAGGATAGATTTGTTATTCCAAACTCCTGCATTTTATTCCGCGTACCTGGCTTTAACCCTTAACAGCAGGACTTTGCTGAAGACCAAAACAGCTTGGCTCAAACGTCGCCGGTTATTCAATCACCCGTACGACGAAAATAGGAACCACCGACCACTCCTCCTAAAGCAGAGACCGGCAAACGAACATCATGTATCAGTTTTCGTCGCCGCAGCAGGACGTCGCTGCTGGTAATCTATCTGTACCGAGGGTGGAACCCTTGGAATTGCGAATGGGGTGGGAGAAATGCCCAGCGGACTAATTAATGCGGGCAGCGTAACATTTCACAGGGACGTGGAGATGCGCCAATCCACCGGTGGCGTTCGCTTTGGCATGACAAAACTTCAAATCAAAGGAACTGTGCTGCATTGCGAATAAAAGCCCTCACTTTTTTCTTCGCATCTGAAAGCAGTGAGAAAGCAACAGTTTTGGTAGCACGGAGCGGGACTGCGTGATTTGCTCGTCGCAGAAGATACGCCTACAGTTCCCGCTTTTCTTTTGTGGGATTTTGCTAGTGGCTACGAAATGCCTTTATTACTGCAACTCAATGAAAGTTGGCCCAAATCCACTTCACCCTTGTAGCCACGTTGCTCTAGCCTGGAAGAACGCCAAGATTGGGTAAGAAAGAAAAATGTTTTGAACAAGTTTTTAAGTTCTCTGATAAGCATATATCGGTAATTTTTAGCTGATGTGCTCTTTGACCCCTTATTCAAAGCACTGAGTGTGTTTGTTGAGTACGTTCTTAAAAATTTTGGAATACATAAAAAAGCCAGAAAATATGTTGCAGGCTCCCTTTAACGTTTTTCTCGCCAATAATACATCTGAGGTACTGGTATTCGCGTACGGGGGGCTACGAAAGCGTTTTCCCTTCGTTCAAATCTATCACAAGCGACGAAGTGTGTAGACTTGGACATATTTTCTACCGCAGGCATTCAGTGTCCCGTTCTGCCAAAGACCGTAAAGGCTATGGCAGAAGTTGTTGTTGCCCGACCAGGAAGTGGCTGATGCAGTAAAGTGTAAATAAAAGAAAATGCTTTGATGGTTGCTCCGCTGTCAAACGTACAAATGCATTGAAGTGTCGGCAGTATTCCCATTGCAAGATGTCGTTAGGCGAACTCCATTTTCCACGGTTTATTCCTATACTCACTTTGAAAAATCGTATAAATGGAATTAAAAAAGTAAAATTAAATTAAAAAATAAGTTAAGTAGAGCTCCTCCCTAAGCAAAATGTAAAAAATGGGCTCGTGCACTCCGTGCTTGGCGAGCCACGATCTAACGTGCGCCCTGTGTTTACCCGCGGGTTACCCCTTATGGTTCATTATTATCTTTCTTGTACGTTACGTGTTTACAGAGACTGCAGTGAGCGGTAATTTATTTTAATCAAGCATATTCTATCAGGAACATTTTCTGGGAGAGCGGGGGAGGGGCACAGGCGAGCGCATTGTTGTTATTGCACTTACACGTCACTTTCTTTGCCCAACGGCTCCGGTTAAGACAGGCGGTGTTGCTTTGCCACACGAGTCAGTAATGTCACGTAGACAAGCACGTTCCCTTCCTGCTGGCGGCGTCGCGGATTGTAAGCTGCCTGCTCCTCGAAAGTACGTATGACACGTGGCCTACACATTTCGAGGTAACGGGTTGCCAGTGGGTGCCATAACTACGTTGACTCTGCACCGACCGCATGGCCTTCCAGACTGCAAGCCAACCCAGCGTTGTGGCTCCGCGGCTATGGCATTTTGCTCCTAAGCACAAGGACGCGGGTTCGATTCCCGGTCGCGGGCGGCCGCTTTCCTGATGGAGGCGAAAAGCAAAAACGCAGGTGTGTTCCAGATTTCGGCGCACGTTAAATATCACCAGGTTTTCAATATTAAACAGGAGCCTTCCATTACGGCGTGCCTCATCGCCTGTGTAGCATCGACGCGTTAAACCATGCAATCAGTCAATTGAACTCCAAGCTGGATGGCTGTTGACGCACGGAGTTCTCACGTCGCGAGGCGGTGGCGGCCGCTGCTGCTGCTGGTGATGGAGGCGGCGAGGACACGGAGGGGAAGAGAGGTGTGCGCCGCGCGCGGAAGTACACGTTGAAATAATTTTTGTACAGCAACAAAAATACATGAACCCGATCCCTACCGACTGTCCAGAGCTCGCTTCCCAAAACCCGACCCCATTTTATTACAAATTACGAACAAGGAGCAGTGGGACGCCGCGCTCCTTAGCAGAGACCCCATGATCCAGGTCTCACTAGTGAAGGTGGCCGAATACGCCGCAGAGCTCTACCTGAATCCTGCTGTCGCCGGAAAGACACTGAAGTCGACCTAAAAACGGTACCACCCGTGGCAACAATAAAATTCAATCTTATCTGGTCTGATCTTCAGGTTTGTAGTGATATTGTGACAAACTAAAGGAGCAACTACTTCTGTCGGTGTATAAGCATTGTTCACATGACAGTGATATTTAAACAAAATTCAGTCATGTAGTGAACGCGCACTGTATATTTCTGCGAAGAAAAACTGCTGCTGCAGAACACCATTCTCAGTCAGTTTACAAATAAGCCGGGATGGGAGTAAATGGCTTGTCGCATAACTCAGTACGAATTCGGAGTTTTCAAAACTTCTTCCAATGGGAGTTTCGCCTTTAGTTTTTTTTAGTAGCATATGGGAGTTTCATTTTACTGCCACTACAATGTGATTTTTCAGGGGTACCATTGGGAGTGTATTGTTTCCTCCAACTGGGAGTTTTCAGGGGGCGCATTGGGAGCAGTGTTGACCTGCATTCGAGTTTTTTTTTTGTGCGTTTGATATAAACGCTGTACAGAAATTTATTGCTGTATTTGGGAGTTCTTACTCATGCGCACCAGCTGCATTTTCATTTAGGATTACGTAATTTCTAGTCTTTTTCCGCTTCAAACATTGAATGGCGAAACGTGAAAAGTTTGTTTTCTGCACACAGCCAATTTATTGGATAAAAATTACATAAATACGATATACGTGTGAACACGTTAACAACACAATAAAAACACTGAATCAACCAAACACCTACATCGAGAACACAAGGTATCTTGTTAAGAACTTTGTCTACTACAACACTCAACGAAAAAAAAAAGTAAGCCATTTGGAAACAATGAGGTCAACATGTCGTCGGTGCGCTGTTCGCTTGCACTTGCCTCCGAAACGCTGACGTTGCCTTGCCTCCTGGCAAGTTCATCTGGAAGCCACAGTAGCACATGCATTACAGGGATAACGAAACGCTTTAAATCTAGGGCAACAAATACAGAAGCATTATGGGCATCTGACCTGGAAAAAAACAACAAAAAAACGGCATTGTAATGACGCCGCACTCGTCACTCTTGTATTCAACTTTCCGTAAAGTGTGAATGTTTATTTAAAGCTACGCAAAATGGCACTTCCGTCCGAGACACCTGCGCTCACTAGTTGGTCAGAACGAAGTGCTGTTCGAAAGGGAGCGCGACCCTTGTGGCGACCAACTTCACAAAATGCCTCCTTTCCCTTTTTTCCTCGCGTGTAGTGTTCTGGAAGCGAGCTTCAGGTTTTACCACCCGTGCTGCCCCTCTCTCCCCTCAGCCAAAGTTAAGGAAAAATTTTGGTCGGTGTGACGCCTGCCCCCCCCCCCCCCCCCCCCCCCTTCGAAAAACAAATAAATGAAATAAGCAGTCGTCTGTCGACTCTACAGAATGCTCCCTGGAATGGTGTTTGCTGGTTATAGTTACACGCGCCTAGTGTACGGAGAGAGCTCTCACGGGGCCCCGACCTCCTCCTTTTCCAGTGAAAGCAATTAATCGCCGGCGGCACGCGGCAGTCACCCTCCTACTAGCAGGCGCGGCGGGCACCACACGTATACTTCTCAAGAAATGCGGCCGCCGTGCGACGTTTGACCGGCCAACTTCACCCTCGCCTGCCAGTAAGCCACACACACACAAAAAAAAAGACAGTCTAAGAAAAACACCTAACAGCCGTTCAAAGTTCTGACAGTTTTCATTCTGCTCGCGAGTGGGAATGAGGGAGTGTTCTGCTCGAGACCCGCGCAAATACGCATTGCTTTCACACCGTTCGCCCTCCCCAATGGCGTTCCGGGCATGGCGCCGTCTTTCACGCACAACGCTCACCTCCAGTGGCGGAGAATCGCCAGTGCAGTGGCGCGGGAAACACGCTGAGTTTATTTGACACTAGAAGGGGCACAAGTCTCCCAAAATGTTGGTTACAAAAAAAAAAACGTGCAAATCGTACCTTCAACCACCTCGCAGAGGCACAACCGCGCAGTTTTTAACGAGGCACTCTTTGTTAGCGATCACTGCCTTTAGGCCTCGCGTCGGGTTGCTGGCGTACTCCGTCGGCTCGATGGTCGGTGACTCGGAGGCAACGTTAAAATGCGTCGCACGGTAGTCTAAGCTGGTTCCACTATGTTCGCAACGAGCTTCTGCTGTAGGGAAGCACTTCACATCCATTCGTGCGGCCGCAAGTTCATAACGACTAAATTTTTGGGGACGCTAGAGCTCACACAACACACGACACCAACTGGCAGCCATTTTGTAAGGAGGCGTAAAGGAGGAAGGGGTGAAGGAGGAAAAGAAGGGGGCATGGGAGTTTTGACTCCCATTAGGACAAACGTAGTATTCGCAGCTAGATACTGCATTTTGTGAAGAGGTACAATCGTGGTAATTGCGCCTATTTACTACGGCTTGTGGCCACCGGTGTAGACTGGCAGTTTTCCCTCCATCCTACTACCACACGTGGGAGCAGGCCGCCTGTCGTGAGACGTACTTCAGCTAAAAAACTCCCATTCAGGCTAACTTGTGTTCTTTGTTTACCAGCACACATGGGTGCGCTCGCATGCACGCTCTGCAATGGTTGCGGGGTCTTCCTTGCTGCTGTTTCATTTTAATGGTGAATATCGAACGTGCTGTCACGGTATATGAAACTCAAAGCAAATCCTTGTTCTTGAAGTCGCCTGCCGAATAATGGTTGCATCCCTCAGTGCCGTTGAAGTTACGACTCCACACGTGAAACCTGCATGTTTTCGGATTTCCCCAAGACGAGAACTACGCACGAAACGTGTGCGCGCAATTTCACAAGAGAACCTACGTTCGAAGCAGTATTATACGGTGAGTTTTCCCGCTGAATTTTTTTCGTGCTTGCGGGCGCAGTTAAAACTGCGCAACAAGCCCTCAGAAAGCGAAAATTGGAAGTCGACGTAGCGCGTACCCGAAAAGGGTTGGTTGGAACGAGGACTCGTTTCTTTAAAGGTCTGCGAGCTACAATTCCGGCCCGAAGATGTAATTAACGACTTTACAGGTTGCTCGGCAAAACTGGATGCCACTCACTCACACTCACTCAAAGAAGTATATGTATCCTAACGCACTCACTCGTTTCAGGCTCGCCACTCCGCCCTCACCACTCGCACTCACTCGCACTCACGCTCACCACTCCGCTCTCACAACTCGCACTCTCTCGCCCTTACGCTCGCCACTCGGGCCTCATTACACGCACTCACTCCCGCTCACGCTCACAACTCGTCATCACCACTCGCACTCACTCGAACTCACGCTCGCCACTCCGCCCTCACCACTCGCACTCACTCGCGCTCACGCTCACCACTCCGCTCTCACCACTCGCACTCTCTCCCTCACGCTCGCCACTCGGGCCTCATTACACGCACTCACTTCCGCTCACGCTCACCACTCGTCGTCACCACTCGCACTCACGCTCGCCACTCCGCCCTCACCACTCGCACTCATTCGCACTCACGCTCACCACTCCGCTCTCACCACTCGCACTCGCTCGCCCTCACGCTTGCCACTCGGGCCTCATTACACGCGCTCACTCCCGCTCACGCTCACCACTCGTCCTCACCACTCGCACTCACTCGCACTCACGCTCGCCACTCCACCCTCACCACTCGTACTCACTTGCGCTCACGCTCACCACTCGTCGTCACCACTCGCACTCACTCGCGCTCACGCTCACCACTCGCATTCGCCGCTTACACTCCCTTGCACTCGCACTCACCACTTCCAATTGCCGCTCACACCCACTCGGACTCACCACTCGCTTTCTCCACTCACCCGCACTCGCCACTCTCACTTCCCACTCAGGCTTACTAATAACCACCACTACTTCACAATCCCAATCCCTTTGTTTCTTTACAGCATGGGAGTCTCAACTTCGCTTTGTTTGTAAACCACTTGAATCGTGTGATTTTGTAGAGACCTTCAATGCGGCCCTATTGACACCGACAGCACAATGATATCGCTTAGTGAAGCGAGAAAAAATTCGGTGTTTTAAGAGATAAGCTTCACATTGGCTATGAGGCATGCCCCAAAACAATCCTTAACTCCAAGCAAATTGATCCAACTGACAAAAAAACACATTTGTTCAAGAATTAAAAGGGGAGCTTTCTCCCGTGCAACCTGCGACAAAGTCAGAGTTTAAAATCCAAACTGATTCAACAGTGTCGGAATGGCGCAATCGAATAGACGTCGGCACCATATCGCGGGAAACTCAGGTTCAGTTCAAACCAAGGGAAAGGTTTTTTTTCTTGAGGCGCTTGATATGCCTTCGCTTACATCATCATCATGGTTTTTGGAAACCCACTGTGTAAAGTTGGCTTTCCTGCAGTGCTTTTTACACAGAAGTCGACGCCATCAGTGAGTAATTGCAAGTTTCACATAAAAAATGGCGAAGATTGCACTAAGTCGCGCAAGGCTTGAACCACAATGAAGCTGGATGAGCTCTTTCCGTGTAAGAACTTTCTTTTTATGTAAGCGCCGCCACGCATAGCATTAGGTTTGAAATTGTTTATTTAAATGTTGTATCATCGTTTTTCACTGTGGTAGCAGTAGTCATTGTCATATCCATCTATATCATAGTCATCTTCATGCGTGACTGGTGGGCCCAGGCTGTTTTGTCCACAGGTGGCAACCGACTTCACGAACTGCGCGTCTGAACGACGAGCTGTCTTGTGCTACCCCTTGAGGCGCGCACGGACGTGAACTGTTTTCTTGGTATTTTTTGCGGGTGCCACGCGCATTCCTGGACGACGCCGGACACTCTCCGTAAGGCACACGCTTACGTTCGTGGTACACAGCGGGAGTAACGATGACGCAGTTTATTCCAGGCAGTGGCGTCTGCTACTTTGCTAGGCCGATTATTGCGCCCTCTATACATACAAATGAATTTAACCTCCGTTTTGTAGACGGCACTTCAGGTTACTTGGTACAAAGTCTAGGACACACGAAGTGGACAGTGCGAGCGCAACTTTAAGTTGATTTATTATAGGTGCAATAATTCCTTGGAAACCAAAGACGACGGAAGAGTTACAAGATACAAATAGAAGTGGGAGGAGCAAGTGTGGGAAAACTTTTCACTATAACTCGCAGGTGATAGGCGGCAAAGCATCGGTAGCTGGTAAAAGGCACTCTCTGCAGGGCGCTTTGGATTTATAATGTGGTTTAGCATGCCGAAACTACACATGTTATAAGTCGCGCCGTAGTGGATGGCTCTAGATTAATTTTGACCACTTGGGCATCTTTAGCGTGTGCCTAAATCTGAAAAAAAAACAGGCATTTTGCTTTTAGCCTAACCAGAAAAGCGGCCGTCGTGGCCGGGAATCGAACCCACGTACTTGGCACTTTTTTTTTACTTTTTTCGACTTTCTCTAATCTGATTTTTATTAAGTCTATTTCAGGCGTGGTCAGCATAACTGAGCATGAGCTCGCGCATGCGCTCAGCTCGCTTGATAGACTTCTGAAGTTTAGCGCGTGGCTGATCTGTTATTTTGGCAAAACTGAAGTATTTTGAGACAGTGGCCTGCACTCTTAATAATGCCGTGCAGCGACAGGTTGCCTGAGGGGGCTGTTTGCTGGCACGCCTAGCGGTGTTTTTGGCGCTTATAATTGAGGCATCTTGCTGTCCCCCATGATGCCCATGCAAATATTGCACTTGTATTAAATAAGCTGATAGCTGCGTTTTGTGCTGTCCCCTTGGTTCGTGAGTTTTCTCTAATTTTCTGTACCGTGTGACCTAAAACGCAGCCCACAATAATGCGGACCCGACTAGTCTTCTACTCCTCGCCACTGCTGACGCCGCTTTCACAACTGTTATTCCCCTCCCCCACCACCGATTCCTCTTTCTCAAGCTGCGCAAGCAGCTGATAATGGCGGTAGCGCCCTCATCAGGCGTTACCAGAGCAACTTGCCGGCTTCGAACACCGACGTGAGCCGATACTAGATACGAAGCAGCTAATGGTCGAGCCTGTTTCCTAAGCCGTTGTGTGGGCGCAGTTGTGCGGCGTCCACACCTCCACTGCGCATGCCTGGCCAGGCACCGCTGATGATAATTGTGGCAGGATGCCCCTAGTGATTGGCCAACCAAAGAATCCATCACGAGATATCTTCGCGTTCAACCACCGTCGTCATCTTCTCGTTGGGAAACCCTGGGTAGTATGCGAGGCATTCCTCCTCTCCTCACCGACGCTCCTCTTCGCTCAGACATCTCTCCTCTCCTCTCCGAAGCTCCTCTCCTCTCCGGGATTGCGCAACAAATGGCAACACCTGCGGCTCCGCGAGCGATATTGCGAAGCAGCCAAGGGTTAAAGACGCGACTGTAGCCGCTGCATACTCCGCTGGGGGCGCCACTGTAGCTCCACGGTATAAATGACGCGTGCGCGCGCTCCGCTCCCCTCGTTTTCCTCCCGCAATGCCGCGATCGTACTGAAAACTAATGGGAACTTGAGTCGACCTCATGTCTGCTTCGCATACTACTCAGGGTTTTCCTACGGGAAGATGGTTGAATTTTTTTTTCATCATTAAAGTCACGGAGTGGTGTCCAGCCAAACACCACCATGAAAAGATAGAAAACGGCAAGCAAGGTGGAGGAAGGCTAATGGAGGGCTTGGCCTTGAGTGCTTGGCAGAGGCAAGGCGAGGGATACAGGCGGCCCCGTGCGGTAGCGCCAGCACGGCGCCGCGTGACTTTAGCGCCAGCGTCCTCATAGAGACGAGATCGCTGGTACCCACCTCCCTCCACTTCTCCCACTTCCCCCTCCGGAAACGGCGTCAGCCTGCCACAGAGCAAAGCCGCAGCTTGATCCTAAACGGCACCTTCATGCGCCCGCACGAGGCGCCGAAAAGCGTTCACGTCGAAAGTTGATACGAAATAACGGGGAGAGTGGGGGTCATCGGACACACACATGCACACGTCCGCACCGGAACACGCACGCACACGGACACACACGCGCGCACACGCACGCAACGCACACAAACATACATGCACGCGCACACATACGAACAAGCGCGCGCACGCACACACAAACAAACTTGTTCGCGCGCACACACTTGAACACGCACGCGTGCACTCATTCACTCGCTCACCCACTCACTCACAAATTACGCTTTCTGATTGCCTAAAAAGCGTACTATGCCTCACACTACGCAGTGGTCGCAGTACCTCTCCCCCAGACTACGCTATCGGCATGCGCATGACGATTTACATACGGGGCCAAAATATGAGGAACACTAGACTGCGAAGCCTTTTTCAGCGAATTACTGGCAGCAAGCATGACGGGGAGCACAGTCTTCGGGGTATAAGCACAACGCGAAATACGAAATGAAGCAGCAGAAGGATTTTCCCCTTTTTAACTAGCTGGTTGGCGACTGTGAACGTACAGAATGACAAAAGCAAACTGCGGGAGCCTAGGTCCCAATTTCAAGTTGGGCAGGCAAATTCACGAGCGTAATAAAAAATGACCGTCGATCACAATATAGCAGCGCAAACAGCGCGTATTTTACCTTTGGCAATCTGAAGATATGAAATATATATTTCACAAAGTGCACACAACAGTAACGATTCGAGCTCCACGATTCGGTAAGGCGAATGAGGAGTCAGACATATTGTACCATTCTTGTGGATAAGTACTAACGGAATCGCAAACATTAGTATGTTGAATAACCCTAGTTTCATTCATTCATTCAAACTTCAGCGGGAGACAGGGAAATAAACAGGGAAGGGGTGCGGTCGGCGAGTCAATGACAAATACTATATCAGGTCTTAGTGAAGGCGAGCTACTTCGTTTGCTGCACGTTGCGAAAGGTACGCAAATCGGCGCATACGAACCAATGCAACGTTCACGCAACATAACAAAACGTAAACATTTTAGCGAATTTTGCAATAAAACCGCAGGGGTGAAGTTTTCCGGTGTGTCAAACGGAGACCGCAGCAAATCACATGCCTCAAGGCAAGCACCCTAGCTGCCGTAGAAGATGTGTGACGCCAGCTCCACGTGAAAGCGAAGTATCATAACAGAGTACGCTGAATACGCCAACGCCTCTAAAATAGCTAACTTCTTCCACAACACGCAACCCACCCGTCCAAAAAGTGTCGCCATCCTAATACACGAATCCGTGAAAATCTGCGGCACCTTTTCAAACGAGTACGGGCACTCACAATTTGCGCTTCAGAACAGCCTATACAGTGACAGATGTAAAAAGCCAGACAATTATGAACACGAACTACTACGGCACTAGACCACGTTGCTTCCTAATGCTTCCATCGCAGCGCTCAGCGGTAGTAAAGTGCATTTGCTTTGTTGCGACGACGTTACTGACACCAATTCCAATACAAAACGCTGCGAGCCAGAAACATCATTCTGCGCGAGGGACCGCAACAGCCCCTAAATGAGTCATGACAGTCAAGAGTATCAATGCATTAAGGCGTCAGACGTCCATCGAAATCGTATTCGTAAATCAACA
Source organism: Haemaphysalis longicornis (assembly GCF_048455015.1). Taxonomy (NCBI): domain Eukaryota; kingdom Metazoa; phylum Arthropoda; class Arachnida; order Ixodida; family Ixodidae; genus Haemaphysalis; species Haemaphysalis longicornis. The sequence continues at coordinate 1,786,778 of NW_027526319.1, forward strand.
CGTCACCGGAGAGTTGGTTCCACGGTGCCGCATAATGAGGGGAGTGGCGGCATATTCCCAAAGCTAAAGGCAATGGCTCCATTAACTAGTGGCTGTGCGTAAGAGTGGATATCGCGAGGATCAATTCCCACATCAAGCGGCTCCTGCCGACGAATGCAAATATCGAGTGATGCTCACCGCGGTAACCCCCGCACATCGCGCAAAAGCTCGAGTGGCGCTTGCACTCGCGAGTGTCGAGTGTGGCTCGGCGCGAGTGGAACTCGGGCTGTCCCGAGTGGTGAGTGGTGCTCACCGCGAGTGGAACTCGCCCTCGCAAGCGGTGAGCGAGGCTCACCGTGAGTGGAACTCGCACTCACGAGTGGTGAGTAGGGCTCACTGCGTGTGGCATTCGCACTCGCGAGTGCTGAGCTGCACTGGCCGTGAGTGGAACTCACACCCGCGAGTGCTGAGATGGGCTCGCAGCGAATGGCACTCGCACTCGCGAGTGCTGAGCATGGCTTCTCGCAGGGTGGAACTGGCACTCGCGAGTAGTGAGTGGAGCTCACCGCGAGTGGCGCTCGCACTCACTCGCATTCGCACTTACCAGGCCAAAACGATGGTGAGGCTCACTCACCACGCACTCGTGAGTGGTGAGTGGGCGGTGTGTGAGGGCACTCATGAGTGAGTGTGCCGACCTATGAATTCAACAAACAAGTTGACGTGTGAGAAGTGCAGAGAACCACCGACACTGAATAGGGCGGTTTCAGTGTCAGTACAGAAAAGCATTATGTCTAATGAGAGCGACTGATCAAGGAGACCTTGTGAATCCAGCAATATCTACAGTAAATGATGCAGCCCATAATGATATTATCCCATCTTGAAGCAATTATCACAGGATGAAGTGTTCTTGAAGCTATAAAACCAGCTCTAAGTGGTCAGAGACCTCACCACGAAGCCTCTGCCCAACAATGAGTCGTCAGAGTGTTACACATACGACGAAGTACACAAAAGCGAGCTCATTTTCGAGTGCCTGTTGGGGTGTATCACGAATGTTTTTTAGATGCGACAGCATCTCATTCACCCGCCTTGTCCCTGCATCTGGCGGCGGCGTTGTTGTCGGCGTCCGCCCCTCCCCTATTCTCCTCGCCGCGTGAGCTGCGGTCTCCGCCGCTCACCCCGTCTCCTCTCCGATAGCGCACACTCTCTCGCGAGGGGCATTGGATTGGATTCGAATGGATTGGGTTGGCTTGGCCTGGCTTATTTTGAATTGGATTGGATTGGATTTGGATTGGAGTGGATTCAAGTGGATTGTGTTGGATTGTGTCGCGTCATAGCCGCGGCAGACGCAGTGGCGCCGGCGCGTCCCCTCACCGTTATGCGCGCTATAAAACGCGGTGCCTGCGTCGCTCCGCTCCATCGTTCCAGCGCCGTTCATCCGCTGTCCAACGCTGCAACGTGAACCTCCGATGCGTCGCATCTACACAGGTGTTCCCGCGAGGGGAGGTGGGAGTTTTTGAGGAACGTTTGTAGAATAATGAGTGATAAAATTCTGAAAGCTCGTTCGCACTCAAAAAAAAAGAAAAGAATGTTGCAAACGCCACGCAAAACGTAGTCCTGAAAGTGCCATTATTTGCGATGTAAAAACAATTGTTTAGAAAACATCTCTCGGTCTTTGGATCTCGTTGATAAGACACGCACAATGTCTCACGACCTATATATACCATTTGACTATGGCACGTTTACTACTCGCGCATACAGACCCGATTGCTGGCAATCGCAACTAACAAAGGATAATGTTTGACAAATGCGCACTGTCGCCCTAAGAAAGTCAACCTTTAATATTTGCTAAATATCGAACGTTAACGTGCTTCTACGGGTCGTCGTTTCTCTTCATCTTCGCATTCCTGAAAGTTAATGTGCGCAACTCTTTCAGAAATGCGACTGACTGTGGATTTAAAATGTCTTAGTTCCATGCGTTAATTAGGCCGAAATTTCTGTTAACTATTTGATACATAACTAAGAATCAATAAAAAAATATGAGCTCCGAAAATCACGTACCTCTTCCTGTTTACTACCGCACTGGAAATGTGCTGGGTGCTCGACGAACAACGTTTTTAAGCGCTTGCCATTCTTTTTGAGCAAGCATTTTTTGCGGCTAGAAAGAACGAAAATGGAAGGTGTCAAATCTACTCGTCGTTTCATATTTCCAGCCGTATAGCTTCCTTCTTAGCTACGGGGGTAACCTGTTAATTATTTTTGTATGTCGCTGAATACGCAGTCCTGCAGCCAACAGAAAGCAATAAGCTAAACACGCTAATCTGGAAGGCGCTCAGGCGACCGCTCGCTCTACCGATGAGCACGTCCACCGGTAAGGTACTAGCGCTAGGACTCTGCAATTTTGTGGATGGGCTCATCGAGGCTGATTTCCCAGCTGAACAACAAGGCCTCGCCACCACCCCAACCGGTCGGAAATTGCTCATTCGTGTTGGTTAGTTGATCCCGCAACAGTCAAGATCTTAGATAGGAGACATGCCGCGCAACATCCGAGACAATATACGAGTGGCCCTCTTACCCTTTAACATGCACCCATCTGTATCCCGAGGGAAGAAGAGGATCCCGAACCCATGCAAGCGCTACAAGGAATTTTATCCAACCCTGAAAACGCCCTAGCGAGTCTGACACTCCTATACACGACAACGTTGGAATAAGAAGAAACGGCAATAGCACCGGTCATTGCGCACACCAAAGCAACTACCATCCTAAGATATTTCTAAGGTGCGTCCACATCCTACATCATTAGAAGAGCGCAGTGAAGCTGCTCCGGCGATGGCCACCCAAGCGAACAGTCACCATCGTTTCGAAACCCGATCACCCCGGTCTCCGTGGGAACGTCGTGATACATACAAGTGTTAGCTGGCCGGGCTGGTATTCCCAAACCATATCCCGTAGGGGACCAGGCCGACCACACACTTTAAGCAGGGGCGCAGCCAATGAGGTTAAAAAAATCTGCAATTTTTTAACCTCATTGGACGCAGCACCGTGACGTCTATACCTATATGTGCGCGACTTCATGCGAGGTGGATTTTTTCTTTTTTCCCCTCCCCTCGTTTCGGCTGCTTTGCGAGCAGCCGATGGTTTCGCTCCGTGGGCGGGGCTGGCCTGCGGTGCTTGGGAAGCTGGTGCACATGTGATAGAAGTTAACCTTTTGTACCTGAGCCCCTGATCTCTCCGCGCTCTCTTCTTGCGCACCTGCAAGTTGACGCTGACCTCCGATCGTGTTCCTAGATAAACGCTCGACTCGGTGCTCGAAGTGCGAGAGCGCGGATAGACGCTTTCACGCTCATGTGGCAATTATACACGTTCCGGAAAGCAAACACCCTCATGGAAAGCTCATCCTAAAGCACACAGAAGGGTATACAATTGAGTTGGGTGCTCTTTCACTATATGCACACCTCAAAACACGATTCGGTGCTGCAGGTAAGGATTACAGGAAAGGCAGCCAGTTACCCATGACTACATTTACAAACTGTCCTACTCTTGCGAAATATTTCAGCTGCATGAGCTGCTACATTTTGGCACTTTCATAAGCACTATTACATTGAATTTTGTTAACATTAACTTCATTGCATTATTCTTTATCAGGAACAGTGCCACTAAGGAAAGCATTGACCTTTTGTTAACAGCAATGGAAGGTGTGAATCGTTCTTGCAAGGGTGATACGTTGATAAGAAAGACACCAGCTCAAACGTACACGTTTTACACTCGGTCATAAATTCTGCAGAATGTGCACTGCTGGTCATAACAATTTAGGGAAACAATATCGAAAATATATACCAACCAAGGGAAAAGTAATAGTTGGATTCTACAGCTACTGAAGTACTCGAGGAGTTTGATGTATGTCTTCTGTACAGGGCTATTGACCACAGTCTCTTCACTGAAGCCATCAGGCCGAGTTTGATATCAGTAATCATGCGTGCTACCCCTAACACTGTTCCCAATGTCGATTAGTTATTTTTAAGAATTTCTGCTTCATGCACACAGAGATTTTGCTGCATAAGATACGTTATTTATAAATAGACAGCTCCAGCAGGATCCGAATGGCGCTGATGCCCCCCCTGTAATCGGGAAGGCACACCAAATCGTTACCACTTAATTTGGCTCTTTCCATTATTCGACCGTAATCGCCACCAGCTTTTAACTCTAGGTCCCACCCCTGCGACTGAACAGGAACATGTTAGTCGGGTCCGTGACGATGCCACCGCACTAGAAGCAATTACCGAGTACGCCGTTGAAAACAGACTCTACAAATTGGTGTAGCAGCTCACCGATTTCCCCGCTCGGTCTACAATGTGAACTGTCTGCAGCGTGCACTGTTTTCAGTGTGAACCGCATTGTCTACAGTGTGAACTGTACATTTAAGTGTGAACTGTGCGTTTTGCTGCCACTGACTGACTTTAATGTGTTCATTTTGCGATTAGGGCCCCAAGACTGCAACTGTGTTCATTGTGCGAGTTGTGACCTTCCCCTTTTCCCCTCATCCTTGCTCCCCCAGGGCCCATGGCCTCTCATTTAATACAGTGTTACACTCACTCAGATACGTATATTCTTTTCGCTGGGACTAATGAGTAGTTGCCCGTGAGCTTGAAGTCCCGGTAGTCGCAGCAGAGATCAAACTAAGTAAAAAAGTTATCTCCTTGGCGCACTATTTTTGCGATAGTGATCTCGGAGTCGAAATAGCGGCAAAAAATTGTCACTTTTAGAGATCCACTGATGGGTATAAATGAGCAGGTTTTGTCTGTTTCCTGCGACGCAGTTTTAGCGACCACATATATAGATGATTTCTGTAGTGTCTGGCCTTTTAATTCACCAGCATTGTGTCACAGCTCGCGCCTCAACTGTAAGCCACACACGCGAAAAAACGTATAGAAATGTATAAACAAGAAATAGCAGGAATAAAAATATTGTCGCGGCCCTCTTGACATTTCACATGGCAATGCACTGGATCACCTGGTGGTATCCATCGTACATTTCATCTATGGGTACGTGCCGCATCAGTGGGTCGGGCAAGGCAAGCCGAAGCGAAGACGAAGAGGTCGCGCAGAGACAGACTGGCTCGAGCTACGCTGGTATCCTCGGCTTCGGACTATACGCCTCATTGTTTGAAAATAGATCGCTTTTAAGCACAGCGTGTAAATATCCCGAATCTGCCTCGTAACATCTTTTTGGTGGAGGTTGCGGTTCCCGTCCCTGTGCCTGTCAATAGCGGAGCAACACCACACCACGGATCTTCGAAGTGGGCGACACATTCGTCGACGCACGATGCCTCCGGCCAACGAGACCGCACCCGTTGCGCCCCTCATCATCGTTTCTCAGCCCCGTGACCCAGGCTTTTTCACCGGTGAGGACGACACCGATGTGGAAGAATGGATTCGCATGTTCGAACGTGCAAGCGCCAATAACAGGTGGGATGGTACAATAATGCTGGCTAACCTACCTTACCATCTACGAAACACAGCCAAATCCTGGTATGACACCAACGAGCACGCGTTGACCAGCTGGGACGTTTGCAAAGAAAAGATGCGGATAATATATGGCAGCCCCCTGGGTTGCCAGCTCGCCGCACGTCAACAGCTCGCTTCGTGCCCCCAGTCCGCCACTGAATCGTATATCAAGTATATACACGATGTTTTGGCCCTCTGCGCAAAGGTTGATCCCGAAATGTCGGAAGCCGACAAGGTAGGCCACGTCTTTAAAGGCATTGCAGATGACGCCTTCCATCTGCTGATGTGTAAGGATGCCGCTACAATCGACGCCATTCTTAACGAATGCCGACGCTTCCAGGAGGCCAAATGCCGCCGCATTGCCCACCAGTTTACTCGGCTGCCTCACACGGCGGCAACGTCGTCGTGTCAAGATGTGTCGGTGCCACCACGCACAACGCTGACGCCTAGCACGGAGGCCCAGACTCAGAGCCTGACGAAAATAGTACGCCGTGAGATCGAGGCTATGGCTCCAATCGCTCAGCACTGCGCGCACGACCGGAACGGCCCCACGATTTCTCTCATCCAAGCCGTCGTTAGAGACGAGATCACGTCCCTGGGCCTTCACTCAGTTTGTGCCTTGGGACGCCAGGATCCCTGCGACGGCTTCCGTACCCCTTCGCCCCGTACTGATGTCCCGCCGCGCTACGATGTTCTACCGCGCTACCGACGACGCAGGCCTGGTGAATGGAGAACAGCCGATGACCGCCCCATCTGTTTCAACTGCCATCGCGTTGGACACGTCGCCCGTTATTGCCGCAGCAGCTGGTCGCCATTTAGCCGTCAACGGTTTCCCGAGAACAGCTACTCCGACGACTACCCTCGACGTTTTCCGCCACGTCCTCAGCAGTCCTTCGCACCCGACAACACACGACGCAACCTATCTAGCCGCTCGCCGTCACCTCAGCGTCGCCAGTCGCGTTCGCCGAAGCCCCGCCGCCAGACTCCGCCGCCCACTTTCTCGGCCTCCCTCTCGGAAAACTAGCCAGTGCAGCTCCCGGAGGTGATGCTGCATTAACGACCCGGCCTGCAAATCCTCTGTTGACTTCTGTTTCAAGACCCAATTTGATAGATGTTCACGTTGACGGGGTTCGTGTTAGTGCTTTAGTCGACACAGGAGCCAATATTTCAGTCATGAGTTCGAACCTTCGCCGCACTCTTCGGAAAGTTATGACGCCCGCGATATGCCGTGCTGTACGAGTCGCCAACGGAGGAACAACCACCGTAGCCGGAATGTGTACCGCCCGCGTCGCAATTGCCGGACACGACATCCCTGTCTTGTTCACCGTCTTTGACACATGTCCTTGCGACATAATATTCGGACTCGACTTTGTTACAGAACACGCCGCCCTCATTGACTGCGCCGCCGGGGTTTTACGTCTTGAGCTGCCCACAACACCCCTTGATGACATCACGCCCACTTACCGGCTTTGCGGCGCCGAACATGCTCGATTAGCTCCCAAGGCCATGACCTACGTGCGTTTATCGTCGGGCCCGCCAGTTCCAGATGGTGACTACCTTGTCTCGCCTGTCACCGATATACTCCTTGAACGCAACGTGACCCTTCCTTATACAGTCGTGACTGCCGCGAAGAACGAAATTGGCCTCCCATTTTTGAACTTCGGTTTCTCCACCCAAGTCCTTCCCCGTGGAATGTCGCTTGCTACACTGATCCCCTTGGCTGAATGCGGAGTTTCCGTGGTGACAACTGACGACTCTGAATCCTCTACGGATAGCCAACGGGACATTTCACGAACTACCGCTGATTTTATGGACATGATAGCGTCGGACCTTCCACCTCCGGAAGCCCATCAGCTCCGTTGTCTCCTAGCGTCATATCGGGACATTTTCGACTTGGACAACCGTCCGTTGGGCCAGACTTCCCATGTGACACATCGCATAAACACTGGTGATGCGACCCCTATCCGCCGACGTCCATATCGTGTCTCCCACGCCGAACGTACCGTCGTTCAGCAGGAAGTCGAGAAGATGTTGCGGAAAGATGTTATTGAGCAGTCTTCTAGTCCATGGGCGTCTCCAGTCGTGCTGGTCAAAAAGAAATACGGCTCATGGCGATTCTGTGTTGATTACAGACATTTAAACAAAATAACCAAGAAGGACGTTTATCCACTTCCTCGAATTGACGTCGCCCTCGACTGCTTGCATGGCGCGTCGTATTTCTCGTCCATTGACCTGAGATCAGGGTACTGGCAAATTGCAGTCGACGCCATGGACCGCGAAAAGACCGCTTTTGTAACACCAGACGGACTGTACCAATTTAAGGTCATGTCGTTCGGGCTCTGCAATGCGCCAGCCACATTCGAAAGGATGATGGACTCTCTTCTCCAGGGATTTAAATGGACGACATGCTTATGCTACCTGGATGGCGTTATCGTCTTTTCTCCCACGTTTGAGACACACTTGCATCGCCTTTCCGACATCCTGGCAGTTTTTCGCAGAGCTGGACTTCAGCTAAATTCGTCAAAGTGCCACTTCGGTTGTCGCCAAATAAAGATCCTTGGGCACCTCGTCGACGCTACCGGAGTCCAACCTGATCCAGACAAAATACGAGCCGTAAAAGACTTCCCTGCTCCTCGATCGGTGAAAGAAGTTCGAAGCTTTGTGGGGCTCTGCTCCTACTTTCGGCGCTTCGTCAAGAACTTCGCTGAAATCGCCAGGCCCCTCACGGATCTGCTTCGGCACGATAACCCGTTTTCCTGGGGCCCTGAGCAAGCTTCCGCTTTTAAATGCAGAGCATTTCAGTAACTCACGATGTCACCCGCTTTGGCGTCCGTAGTCCGCATCGCTCCCCCTACACTATATAAAGAAATAATACTTACCGGCGCCAGGTTTCGATCCCACGACTCTGCGGGCGGAACGCAAGGTGCACGTCGCTCTAACCAATGCGCCACAAAGCCGACACAGAGTAGAAGGTTACGAACGCGCCTTATATCATTGACTCATTCCACCGTCGGCCACAGGTGCGCCCTCTCCCCCGCGTCCTCCTCACCTTCTCTGCGCTCGCAACACCCTCTCTCGCCGCGTTCGGTTCGCGCGCAAGAACAGGTGGGGGCCCTCGCATCGCGCTCTCTCGCCGCGGTCGGTTCGCGCTTAAACCCTTAAACCATATCTGTCGTTCGTGCGCTCTCCGGTCGCTAACATCTGTGGCGTGATCGTGACGTCAACATCACGCGTTCGTGTGGTGGCGCGATTTCGGCGCTACAACACTCTCTCGCGAGGGGCATTGGATTGGATTCGATTGGATTGGCTTGGATTGGCTTGGCTTGGATTGGTTTGGATTTGGATTGGATTAAAGTGGATTGTGTTGGATTGTGTTGCGTCATAGCCGCTCCACGTTGCGTCATAGCCGCGGCAGGGGGTTCACGGCACGTTTCACGTTTCACCATCGACTTCATCGACAATGTCTATGCTGGAAGACAACAATTACAACAACAACAACAACCAATACGTAATCCATACGACTTGCAGGCGCGCACCCCGCGGAAATGCTCTGCATTTGATCGTGCCCCTCGCGAGGGAGATGTTTGCATAATGCGTCGACGCGGGCGACGACTGGATGGGAAACTTTCTTACAGCACAACCCGTGCTAATCAAGCACTCCGCCAGCACCCGGTCGACGCATACGCTATCGGCGCGCGTTGGCGATCGAGTACGGCAATTTTTCAACACTCGTCAATCATCTCACTAATCCACCTATTCTGGCGCACTTTGACCCTTCCGCTCCGACCGAAGTCCACACGGACGCGAGTGGACACGGCATAGGTGCTGTACTGGTTCAGAAACACGCCGGTCTCAAACGAGTGATAGCGTATGCCAGTCGCCTTTTGTCACCTTCCGAGAGGAACTACTCGATCACCGAGCGCGAATGCCTGCCTCTTGTATGGGCTGTGAACAAATTCCGCCCATATTTATACGGAAGGCCTTTTTCTGCGGTAACTGACCACCATGCCCTATGCTGGCTTGCTTCCTTGAAAGATCCCACTGGTCGTCGTGGTCGCTGGGCTTTACGCCTTCAGGAGTTTGACTACTCCGTGGCCTACAAGTCTGGTAGGCTCCACAGCGACGCCGACTGCCTGTCGCGTCAACCGGTCGACCAACCTGATACAGCTGACAACGACCTTGATTCTTGTGTCCTTGCACTAACTGACTTTCTCAACATCGCCGACCACCAGCGTCGGGACCAATCATTGCAGTCGATCATTGCACGTCTCACCACCATGCCGTCAGACCCTGCATTGAACACGTTTTTGCTCCGCGACGGCGTGCTGTTCCGCCGGAACTTTCGCGCAGACGGACCTGACGAGATTCTCGTTGTTCCTGAACACCTCCGATCTGACGTCCTCCATCAGCTGCACGACGAGCCCACGGCTGGCCACCTTGGCGTCGCACGAACTTACGACCGTGTACGTAAGCGATTTTACTGGCCCCCCGGACTCTACCGATCAGTCCGCCGCTACGTAATGGCATGTGACCTGTGCCAGCGTCGGAAAACCCCTTCTTTGGGCCCAGCCGGACTGCTCCAACCGATAGAGATTCCTTCCGAACCTTTCTTTCGGGTCGGTTTGGACCTGCTCGGCCCTTTTCCTCTCTCTCGTTCGGGAAATCGCTGGATCGCTGTTGCGACCGATTACGCGACCCGCTACGCTATTACGCGTGCTCTCCCCACCAGTTGTGCCACCGATGTTGCTGATTTCTTGCTTCACAACGTCATCCTACAACACGGTGCTCCCCGTAAGCTCCTTACCGACCGTGGCCGGTACTTCCTGTCTCGGGTTGTTGACGACCTCCTCCGCTCTTGCCACACGAAGCACAAGCTGACCACCGCCTACCATCCCCAGACTAATGGCTTGACGGAAAGGCTTAACAAGACCATCACCGACATGCTCGCGATGTACGTTTCCGCGGACCATCTGGATTGGGACGTCACTTTGCCGTATGTTACATTCGCATACAACTCATCCCGCCATGACACCGCCGGTTATTCACCGTTCTTTCTTCTCTACGGCCGTGAACCCTCTCTTCTCTTAGATACCCTACTTCCTGATGCGACACCTCTGGCTACCGAATATGCCCGCGATGCTGTCGCTCACGCTGATGTCGCCCGCCAGGTTGCCCGTGCCAAGCTCGCGGCTTCCCAGTCTTCCCAGAAACACCGCTATGACGAGCAACACCGCACCGCCCACTTTACGCCCGGCTCCTTGGTTCTTGTCAGCACCCCTTGCCGCCGCATTGGTCTCTCCTAGAAACTGCTGCCTCGCTTCAAAGGCCCCTATCGGATTAAGCGTATGGTCACACCTGTGACGTACGAAATTGTTCCCGCCGCTCCTTCCTCACCGTCACTGGACCCATCAGCTCAACTCGTCCACGTCGGCCGCCTCAAGGCGTATTACTCAGCGGCCCCTCCTGTTCCCTGACCCTCGATTTCAATAAGCACCCAGACGGCGCTTCTCCGCCGGAGGGGGGTCATGTCGCGGCCCTCTTGACATTTCACATGGCAATGCACTGGATCACCTGGTGGTCAATCCATCGTACATTTCATCTATGGGTACGTGCAGCATCAGTGGGTCGCGCAAGGCAAGCCGAAGCGAAGACGAAGAGGTCGCGCAGAGACAGACTGCCTCGAGCTACGCTGGTATCCTCGGCTTCGGACTATACGCCTCATTCTTTGAAAATAGATCGCTTTTAAGCACAGCGTGTAAATAGCCCGCATCTGCCTCGTAACAATATAAATAGTGCAACACAAGTTGCAAAACGCCGCCTCGCGTACTACAACATACCTTTCGCCCCGTTTCTGGACTTTTGGACAATCCAGGTTGTGTTGGTGCACCCGCTCTACGTGTCCATGAAGGCGTTGACTGCTACTTCGTCAGACAGGTTCGCGCGGAACACAGAATCATGATTTGTTGACACGAAGTCATCTCTGACGACCTCGAGCGGCTGCTCGTGCTTATTCATGAAGCAGAAATTATAAGCTTCGCGACCATCACGTGAATGCGCGGGGGACGCGCGTGGCGCACACAATTATGAGAACGGACCCTGTGATGGGCAGTTCTGCGCGAGTGCGAGGCACAGACGAGTGTGGCGAATAACACGCTGGCTTATGTTCGTAGCAGACGAGCGACCGACGTGCGCGTGTGCTTCCGACCGAATGAGAGCAAACGTACTGCGCTTTGGTAGGGAGTCCTAAGGACCACCCAAGACAAAAAAAAACATTTTTGCCGTCACTGTATTGGGAGTGCTTGCCTTCCGGAACGTAAACAATAACTACATATGTACGTGCAAAAGCATCCATCCGCGCGCGCACTTTGAGCAACGCGCCGAGCGCTAGCTTAACTAGGAACAGCATGGGAGACTAGCGACTGACGGCGCACAAGAGACCGCGGAGAGCGAGCTTCATCTTCCCTGCGCGTACGCTAGGCTTGTGCTAGGAGCGAAACCATCGGCCGCCGCGAAGCAGCGCGATCACAAAAGATCAAAACAAATTTTTGTTTTCGTTTTGATGAGAGTGTTTACTTTCCGGGACTTGTATAATTGCCACATGTACGTGAAAGCGTCCATCCGCGCGCGCGCACTTCGAACACCAAGCCGAGCGCTTATCTAGGAACACGATCGGACGTCAGCGTCACCTTGCAGGCGCGCAAGAAGAGCGAGGAGAGATCAGGGGCTCAGGTACAAAAGGTTAACTTCTATCACATGTGCACCAGCTTCCCAAGCACCGCAGGCCAGCCCCGCCCACGGAGCGAAACCATCGGCTGCTCGCAAAGCAGCCGAAACGAGGGGAGAGGGAAAAAAGAAAAAATCCACTTCGCATGAAGTCGCGCACATATTGGTAGAGGCGTCACGGTGCTGCGTCCAAGGAGGTTAAAAAATTGCCATTTTTTTACGTCAGTGGCTGCGCCCCTGCTTAGGAGGTGTGGTAGGCCTGGGCCCCTACGTGATATGGTTTGGGAATACGCGGCCGGGCCCCACGGGACAATCAGCAGGGGGTGGACCAACCGCCACGTACACATCAGGCAATACGCCAACTGTACAGACTCTACCGCAAGGTGTACCTATCAGGCCACCATTTCCTCACGAAAGAGCAAGGGACCATGCCAAGGCAGATACAGAGAAACACGTCTCCTCCTCCCACCCGCTCACATGCCGTTTTTCCTGCTCTCTAAACGTTCACGTGCCCTCACCGTGTAGAGCCTTCCCCACTTTACCACACTGTGTGGCCCCGCCAACGGAACAAAGCAACTGAAACTATCCCCAACCCCAGGTACGAGGAAACGGAGAGAGAGCTGCCCAGCTCTCGCCAAGAAGACCATCTATGGTTGGTCCATCGGGCGACGATGGCAGCCAGACGGTAGCGCGCAATGCTGCTAAAGTAAAAGTACAGTCCCCCTTTACTACGCCTGCTCCTCCTCAGAAGTTGGCGTTTCTCGAAAGAAGAAAAAGGTAACAAGGTTTTCCTGTAAGCACTTTCGTACATCAAGCTGCGATGATGGCAACCAAAATGCGTTGCAAAATGGTCAGCACACACATATGGCTTCTTGTTTGTTACTTGAGGCTTTTCTTTGGCGACCGTTGGACTAAAAGCGTTTGCGTAATTAAACCCAGCCATGATCACATCACCTGCTGTTCCTTGAGAGCGCTTAGATAGGTGCAAGTAGTTTACGGGTGAGGTCTTCTACGACGTCATGCTCATGATATGTAAAGGCGCTTAGTCGACTCATTTGTAAGAGGTGCCAAATCTTGTCTTACTCGAAACGAATTCGCTATCAGCTCATCTCAGGCCTGTTCAGAAGGGCATAATAACACGATAGAACCAAAAAAGAATCCAGTCCGGAAGGGGTGAGATGCGTTTCAGCAAGGACATATGCAAAGAGCTATAAGAGGGGACAGTCATTCCTCGCATTGCGTCAGATATAAGGGCCTGAGGTCTCACAAGCCTTACCGGAAGCATTGCGAAACACAACTGGTTTTGGTAACAGTTTGGTTATAAATGCCGACAAGCTAGGCACGCTCAGGCTCCAATTCGTCCGGGAAAAGAAGACGACAGATCGCCTTGAAACGCTGTCAAGATGGCGGACACTGGCTACTGGGCCTGGGTAGTAGGCTTAGTTACTGGTGTCTTCTGCAGAATAAGCTGGTGGGCAATCAGGTAAGAGTATAATTGGCGTTTCGTAACAGCAAAACGTAATCCTTTTTGACGCACATACGAAGTGGAGATCTTGCATTGTAGTGTTCCCACGTGTCCATGGATGTCGCCAGGACATGAGTCACAACGATGCGGAAACTCACTTTGGCGTGCTACTTCTGTCCGCCGTTTTGTCGACATCACGTCTATTTCAAGGATCTCAAAAAGCTGACCCAGCCTTGGTCACGGAGCGGGGAAAGTCGGGGTTAACATTTTTTGCATGGTACACGTGAACGAGGCAAAATTAATGCACCCCTCAAGTGGCAGGCTTGAGCTGTCGTCGCGTTTCACGTAGATTTGACTTCCGTTCATTTTGGTAAGGAATGGATGTTTGAGCTGTTTGAAAATGTGGTTCTGAAATTTGCGAAGTAAATCACGGAGGTGTAAACATAAAGTGGCATATCCTGACATTGCCCCGCCTTTTAGCTTTCCCCTTTGTTATTAACAATAAATATCATATACCAGTTCATATTTACTCGCTAGATTTCGTACAACTGTAGGACAACTCCTAGGTGAAGTTACAGGGGATGATTGACTAGCTTCAAGAAAGATATACAAGGGGGCTCCTCGCCGAGCTCTACATACCGTACAGAACTCAATTTTCTTAGAAAATCTTTTCATCCCAGTATTTCACCCTACCAAAGTGCACTAAAGAAAGTAAGAACTGACATTTCCTGTTTCACCTAATTGGCCTATAAAGACTAAGAAGTACTTTTTTTCGGTAGAAAAAAAAAAACGTGTTGTTCATTTTAGCAGCGGTTATTTTTATCTTGACTTCTATCCTTGCGAATCTTTAGGTATCATCATCGGTGAAATGGATAAGGGGAAATGTTAGGCAAAGAAGCGTGAAGGAAAGTTATGAGTAGGCTTGGAGACCACTAGGAGAGTGCGCGCCTCAACAAAAAAAATGCAATTAGGAAGGCCCCAGGAATCGAACCATGGACCTTTACGCCATGAAACCGGCCAAGTGATCCCTCACCCACCCCAAAAGGCTCACAGGGTACGGGGTTGGCCGCGGCGGGAAACTATATCATGTGCAGCAAATTGGAAAGGAAAAAAAGGGTTGGCACGCAAGGCGCAACACCCACAGGGAAAATGCCCAGATAGGAATACACAGAGTATTACAGCCAAATGTGGTAATTTCGAAGCGTAAAAAATAAATAAACATAGCAGGCTAATTTAGGCGCTCCCAGCGTGCATAAGCTGTTGCATATTTCCATACGAAGCCTCCTTATTACAAGGGCGAGAAGGAAAATGCACCCATAGGTTTGGGAGGTCGAAAGTAATAATAAAAGAGCCAAAAAGCGGCTACCTATTCCCCCGAATTCAGCCCAACAGAAAACATTTACAACACCGCCGCTGTAAGAAATAAAAAAAGAGAAAAAACTGGCTCCAATTCACGCTGTGAAGGTGACTGGAAAGCAAAGCTTTTAACGACACCGAGAACAACTGCCAATGCGACGTCTTTTGTATTCACCCACCTGGCTCTAAAAATAGTGAAATGAGAGATTCTGCCAGCCGTTACTTGGAAATCGCGGGGGCGGCGTCCGGAACGCGACAGCGTCGGCGACGGCCGTGCTAGAGAGGCGGACGCCACTGATGTAGCTCGGGCGTTCACGGCAGAAAGAATATGTAGAAGAGCATTTTTAGAATTCAGGGTGAGACAGAGTAACCTAGCCATCCTGATGGTTACACCACCGCGCGACCATCCGGGCTACACCACCGCGCGACAAAAGCGCAGACACCGAAACAATTCGGCATGTGAGCTAATTAGTGATTCCAATTTATGCCGATTAAAAGCGGTAAAGTTTAGAAATTTGGAGAATTGCGAGAAAGTTGAGGGAAGTTTTGTAATCGCTATTTATCAGAATTAGTTCCTCCTTTCGCCCTTTGTAATACCTCTTAAACACAACCGGTTTCGTATTTACCAATTTAGAAAACAGAGTCACATTCGTGGCAAAAAGCAGTGCGCAAAAGTACCGTTTCTCCAGCGGTCAGGTGCGTTTTTATAGTCTCTACATTTTGTCTTTCCACTCTGCAAATCAATCCTTAAATTATCTTTGCCGTGCGACCACATAATTTCGCCGGGTCCAGTTTGCCCAGCAGGTGCTGTCGAAAGGTTAATCAAGCTGTGTGAAGGAAGCGAGCAATGGACGCGATGCTGCGCCAAAACAGGCACAAAACAACCGTCGCTAAAGCAGACGACAAAGGCTTGCCGCCGATGCGCATGCCGGTGAGCAGGCAGCTCTGCGCGGGGAACGCTGGGTAAATTCGCCGCGCCATCTACAGTATGCTCCGTGAGCGAAACCCTCCGTCCACGCTCCGCACCCCACACCACCGCCTCCGCGGAGTTGGGAGTTTATTGTCCCGCACGCCGCGAAGGAACCGGTGCCTGGTAGAGGTAGAAAGCTTTGCTTTAAAAACGCTTCCCGTGGTACGAATCAAAACTGGGCCCCTCACGTTATGAAACCAGAATATCTGTGACTGCGATATCAATTTTTTTCCTTTTCTTGAATAGCATTTATGAAAAATATAGAGAAGAATATATTCAAGTACTGTTTACAAGTCGTGGCGCTTCATATTCACGTTGAGACGGTAATCCGAAATTCGGCGAACAAAACATTGATAACAATAAAGCTAGTACGGAGCAGAGATATACACCGGTGGAAAATGGGGTACCAATAAGGTCAATAAAATAAGGTCATTTTGATCATAGTACCCGTTAAGCGTAACTATCATTTGACTAAAGTGCACATGGGCGATACCATCTGCTCAGCGTTTCTGTCGGACATGCACGTTTTTCATAAGCTGTGCGGAGTCAAAAAAAAACACTGGTAACAAGACGCATGATCGTAGAAAGCTACAAGATACCGTACACTGTGCGGTGTTAATTCAGAAAATTTTAGGCAGGGTGTCGAGCCGGAACCAGAGCTAAACAAAAAACCGGAGCCAAATTTGAATTTTTGCCCGCAACCGCAACTGAAGCGAAACCTTTTTTTTCGCCATTTTGAAATTGAACACGAACCATACTTATTTGAAGAAACCGTTTACAACCTGTTCCGGGGCCTCAAAAGAGTAATTTTTTGTTTTCCATCTCGGTATCCTACTCTGCGTCTAAAGATAATTTTACCACTCGCCAGACAGCACCACGAAATGTTTTGCATATATCTGCAGTTTCCAAGCCCAATCAGGTTATTTTCTTTTTATTAAAGTCAAATTATTGTAAAGTGGTCCGTATATACTATCAGTTTGCGTTAGGTATTGCCCATCGCCCCCAATTATCTTTTGCATCTAGAATAACTTAAGTTATAACGCATATTCCGAGGCAACATATCACGAACATTCTTCGTGGTTTCTATCTGCGTGTTGTTTAAAATCATGTAAAGTTTTCAATGCGTCGGTAATTGGAATGCATCCGTGTCCGCTCGTGAAGACATTCGGGGACACCATCAACAATAAATCCATACACTCACCTATATTAGTTTGAATGGGCAGTTATATAGAAACAGCACTGCGACACAAACACTAAGAGTTCTCTACGTCGCCGTCACTTTTTGCTGTACAGTGGCATTGTGTACCTTGGTTACCATGGTAAGAGAACATCAGAATTGAAAAAAGAATTAGGCCTTTCTCATTTCCACTTGTAATGTACAGTTGACTCTAGATAAACGCAACATCAAGGGACCGAAAAAGTTTGTTCCGTTTAACAGAAGTTCCGTTTACTGAGATAGATGCGTGAAAGTGCAAATTTATGTGCGTACACACTCCTAGTACAATTTCATAGAACTCTAAGCCCTACAAGGTGAATGTAGCTGATAGTTTTCATAAAACAAGGAAATTACAAGAGGTTTAGGCACAGCATCCACAAAGTTGATTTGGCAACAATGAGTCACGGTGCAATAAAAAATGAATCAATTATTTTTTTTTTGAGTCGTTGCAACTGCACCTTCACGGAGGCTAGAGGCCTCAACTTTGCGAGCGCTTACGAGCCACCGGACTAGGAGACGGCTACGCGGTAATGAAGTGCGAATAGCACCACGATGGCCCGAACGAGGTTGCAGAAGCTGAGCCCTGTAACCTCGGCATGTTGAATCGAGACCGAACGGCGGGAACAAGAACTCCAATGTTCCATTGGTTGCCCTAAGACGCTTGACCACTAACGAGATGAGGCTTACGAGGCCAACGACGGTAAAAAAAACGTGGACGAAGATAAAAAAAAACGAAACAGCCGGAACCCTAAAAAGCTGATTGTCGTGCCAATCGTTTTCCCAAGAAGTTCCATTTCTGGTTCTGTTTACACGGTCACGCGGAAATTTTAGTTACGATTACCGATAGTTTTTTTTACGTTGTCTGAATACAAAAACAACGAACTTACAGGCTACTGTTTCGTTTAAGCGGCAATTCTGTTTAAGCGATTTTCACTTATCGAGATTCTACTGTAAATGCGATGGCATTCTCATGTTATCTTGAATCTGCTCCATCTTAAAATTATGGGGTGCATGGAATAAAGTCGACTAATGAGGATTGGCGGGTAGACTGGCGTGGATTAGTGAGATATTGGCTAATGCGAAGTAATGGGACTGGTGTGTGGAGTAATTTGGGTTAGAGGAGTTAGCGGGTCAGTTAAGCTGGATTAGAGGGTCGGACCAAGCATGATGTATTTGGGGTCCTTGGCATTTGCAAATTTTGCAGCGTTCTCCTGCTCAACCAACTAGGAAATTTAGGACGCACAAGAAAGCAGCAAAGTTATGTGTAAAGCGTCTTTCTTTATGCTTGTATCGCGCTGTTATGTTGTTTCTAGGGTAAGATTGACATGTCGCACTGAAGTGAATACCGAATTCCCTAACGCATATTTTCCATTAACCAAAGGGTTTTCAAAACGTGTATATTTACCAGGTAAGACTGTAGGAAGCAACTAAACTGAAAGAAAACAAATGAGGAAGGATGAAGTGGTCTTAATGCGAAAGACGCCCGATAGTAGACTTCAACACCTTCTCTTTCTTAGCGCTACCGTTCTGAAGGCTTCCACAAGTGTAGCATCTCAACCCCCAAAAACAGGCCCCTCCAAGCTGAGGAAGCGGCGATAGTACGTTTGCTTAGCTAAAGTGGCGCCAAAACTCTCATAACAGACTCTTAGCAGGCGTGGCGCAACTTTGCAACGGTAGATTGCATGTTACAACACTTGGAAAGATCAATCAGAGACCACCAACGAGACCAGCCAGGATTGTATGGGCACCAGATCCCACCGACATCCCCGCCGAACAAGATCACCAACCTTGTGGACCGACATTTGACCCGATTATCCAGCGCTGATTAAGCCGAGCCTGAGCGCAAGCATCCTGTAGCCACATACCAGGAAATAACTCAGCACTGTAGGCTCTCCTGCAGAACCTGATTCTTCCCGTCACAAATCGCTACCGATTAACCAAGAAACATTATTCCGCGCCCTGCAGGTTAACACACTCTCACACCGCAAAAGACTTCACTTCATTCAGCCGACACGATTCTCTCCATTTCGTCGCTTCTGTGGAGAGCCCGGCAACCTCAAAAACATAGCAGGCAGCTGCGACAAGTATACCCTAGATCCACCTAAATTCCACGTTTCCATAGAGATTTGGGAGAAAGCATTGGCCAGCTCCCGCTGGGAAGATCGGCTGCTAATGAAGGAAATGGCTGTAGCTCGGCCCCTTTGAATAGGGACTGCTCTTGGAAACTTTTCCTCGGTTTAATTAAAGTTAAGTTTCTCTCACCCTACGAGTGATTATTACTACGGCTTTTGAATTAACTACGCCATTATCTTTGCTAAAGCCCTATTGCCGTCACCGGTCGCTGAAGTGCCATTAGCAAGTCCTTATCTCCGGTGGTTCCCTATCTAATGCCGTCTTATACACGCCGTAGAACGAGTCATTATAGCCGTTCTTTCATTGTTACCGGTCTGTTAGCAGATAAAAGGTGAGCAGAATGAAATACTCTAAACACCACCTGCCACGCTTGAACGTTGGAGGTTGACGCCGACGACGGACTGTTGTCGACTTCTAGCACTCCTAATGATTTCGTGTTAAAGCTAAAGCGCTGTTGAAAGTAGGGGTATATGAAAAGCGTAGCAGACCAACCAATGTGTTTACAACAATTTTTCTTCCTCATTGTGTGAATACGGGCGCGTGCGCGTGTGTAGATTTGATGGGTTCAAAACAAGATTGCGGGTGCGCAGGCTCTCCTGCCCGCTTGCAAGTAAACTACATGCCCGCCTGCCTGCCTGCCTGCCTGCCTGCCAAGCAGAAGATTAAGGCGAGGTCGCGTGATTTAGATAGGAGGGGCGGCCACTCACGAGCCGGCCGGCGAGGACTCGAAATGCCGAATTCACGGCGACCCTTGAGAGTACCAAAAAACGATTGTGGACAGAAGGGTCATCCGCTTAGTAGGACGGGACAATAGGCGCCCTGCAGGATGGCTGCCCATTGCCAGATGATCCTGGCGAGGTTACACCACTGAGGGGAGGGGCGCCGGAGGCACCGGGGCGCTGTTCACTTGCCAGGGTGCAACATGTTTGCCTTCCAGAAGACTATGGCAAGGATGCATTATCTAGAGACGATGTACGGCTGTCACTGCTCGGCGTAGGGAGTGGATCACAGGGCGGCACAGCGGCGGCTACGTATAGTCATACTATAGCTACGTATAGTACAAAAGCTCCTGTGGCTTCGCGTATGTCCTCAGCGTCGGCCTCGTTGTAACCGAGAGAACGAACGCGCCACTGAAGACAGAGCGAGCAGGAAAGAGGAAGATGAAATTACGGCGAAAGCGTGAGGGCGAGGGGGGCGATTCCGAGACCGCGCGAGATATGCTCCACGGCGGCGACGCCTTATGAGATAAAGACCGAGTATACAGCGCACCGTCGTGCATTTTCTGATGACCCGATCACTCCCTGAGACACAGCAGCTATACGCCGTTGCCGAGAACACTACACTTTGCGCAGCACTAAAATTTCTTATTAGCGAGTATCGTGATGGACCGCCATTTTTCTTTGTTTCCTCAAGAAAACAACATCGGGGAGTAAAACCGCAGTGTTTTGAGCCAGGAATAAACGTCAATTAAATTACAAAAATGAAAGAAAAGAAATAATAAAAATAAACTTGCAGACAAAACGAATAATGCTTTCACATTCATACAAATACGCAGCCCTAAACGTCCAGCGAACCTGTTATTTCCCTTCAGTTAGTGTTGTTCTCGTTGACCTACCACGGAAAAATTCGGAAAAGATTGTAGAGTTCCAAGGAACTCTTCAGCATTTTCCATAAATGCTTTCACTCTTTTCTTCGCATCTGGGAGCACAGCGAAAGCTATAGCTATTGCCAGCACAGCACAGCAGTGCGTGATTTGCTCGTCGCTGCTGATACGCCTTTCGGTTTAGTTTCGCCTTTGTGGCTTTATTAATTAGGTGGCTATCACATGCGTTCTTTGGTGTAACTTAACGAAAGCACGTAAATAGCCGCTACACCGCTGTAAAGACGTCATTGCAGCGGTAGCAGTACGCAACGATTGGGAAAGAGAGAAAAATATTTTAAACCAGCTTCCAAGTTATCTCCTGGGGACAGAGCAGATTTTTGGCTGAGACCCTTTGCAACCCCCTACTTTGATTACTTGATGTGTTAGTTGACTACTTTCTCCAGGCTTTCAAGATTTAGAGAAAAAGTTACAAAAATTGTTGCAGGGTCGCTTTAATTTATCCAAATCAAAACATTTCCACGAAGAAAATCACATTATGATTTTATTATAATTTTTCCAAAATATAACATTTGCACAAAGAAAATTACATTAAACTTTGTCTTTATACCGACTTGACAAGGAAAAGAAACCTAGCATTAAAAAAGTAACAGAGAAAAAAACATGCCTGCATTTTTTCTCCCAAACCGTTTGAACCCGTTTAAACCGGTTCTATACTCAACGGAATGGTGCTCCGGAACCGAATTCGGAACCGAACCCGAAAGGCTTGAACCAGAACGCGAACCGAACTCGAAAAAACGCCGGTTCGACACCCTGATTTTAGAAGTGTCCTTTGAAGAATCGCATTCGGGGCGTACAACATTTCTTTCCTTTGTGTTAGTAGCGTGGACGTTGGTTCGAACTTTGCCTGACTTGCAGTAGACCTTGGCTCCTGACTTTGGCACTTTTATTTTGGTCGAGGGTGGTTTGTGTACTTTGATTTGAGGGTTGATTCTGGACTTTGATTTAATGAAGTTTGCATACAGACAGCTTCAATGTTTACCCATTTTAACCCCCAGCTCCGCTGCTTACTCAGTCTCAACGACTCGAGTGCGAGGGTGGCCGATTATTGTCTTCTTATCTCCGTGTCTGAAAACATTCTAAATTTTGGGTGATATATTGCGTCCACGTTTTCTTGAGTTTTACGCTCGCTCTACGCGGTGAAAAGGGCAGAGCAGAAAAGTCTTAATGTATTAAGAAGCCTATGCCCCGATGTTCGTTGCTTTTGTTACTGGGGTGAAATAAGATCTCTGGCCTGAAGAGTAATATTTTGTTTGGAGATTTATATCAGGCTTCTTTTCATAGTGCTTTTGCTCTTCAGGAAAGTTATGCATACAGGCCAGAATTTTGTTGCAGAAACAAGGGAGCTATCTCTGTTAATTCATCCTGAGAAGTTGGTATGACTTGCCTTCTTTCTTTTTTATGGCCAGCAACCAAATAGTTCGTAGATAACCTTCGTAGTTGATAAGATAAGATAACCCTTCGTAGTTGACATACCTTCGTATACCTGGTGGTTTAAACCCCTTTAAAAAAACTCGAAAAAAGCACAACCGCCGTGTGTGTGTGAGTCGGACAATCGATAAATATGAAACAATTTTTGAAACATGCAGGAAAGTTAGTGTTGTTAAACCTTACTGATGTTCATGGTTTTTTTACTGCTCATAATACTCAAACAGGCCACCACAACCAAAGGAACACGTTCGCCGTACCTGAAATTAATTCAATGCGACACGAAGATAGAAAGCATAAAAAGAATCGCACAATGCGTTATTAGGAGTGCTTGGCAGCTGCTAAGATATATTAAAGACGACTGAAAAGGAAACAAACGTGAGCAGTTTGTTGCTAGGAGTTGCACCACTAAAAAGCAAACGGCTTTAACAACATTCCGAACGAGTTTCTGAAATATTATGCCGAATTGTGTATCTATTACCTAGGAATTAAGTGCAGAAAACTTCCTTCGACTGCTCAGTAAACAGATGATGGAAAAATGGCCAAAGTTTACCAATTCCCAAATTCCGCGATTACACATCGTGTATTTGCCGACCAATTATTCTCAACATTACAAAAGTTACAAAATCAAAGACCACATTATATTGAAACACTTCACGTACTTTATAGAAAACGAAAGCATTCTTAACCTTCACCGAAGTAGCTGAGGTAGCACATGATCTCGCACTAGTAAACAACAACCCCGGTCAAACAGACATTATGCGTTTAGATTTCACAAACGCCCACGCCAAGCTATTCTTCAAACTAAGTGCCGCTGTCAGGGAGGGACCAGTTACAGCATGGACCAACCGTTTTCTGTCCCAGACGTTACAGTAAACTGTTTGCTACCAAGCACCACCCAACACAGGACCTCCTCGATTATCAGTTCCGGATCGTCCGCGGACTTCCCGAGACGCAATCCGGCACTTGTTTTTTCCTTGTATTCCTATGGGACTTCCGTTCCGAACGCAGTCCTCGGACTGTCCGCGGACCGTCCAGGACTGGTAAATCGAGGAGGCCCAGAGCTTCCGTCACCCCAGGTGTGCCCCCAAGGATCAGTTTTATGTCATCTATTGTTCATCATTTCCTTCAATGACCTCATCTGCGACGTAGCCTGTCACATTATTTATTTATTCTGAATACTACATTCGCCCAGATGGCATTGTGGTAGGAGATGCATAAAACAGTGTTTAGTCCAGAAACAGAATCATGAGTCGCGTACTAAACAAAACTATGCAAAAATAAATAGCAACAGAAGCATTTTTAAAAACTTGCAGCCAAGAGCATTGTACAACCCAAAGGAGAACGGGGCTGGAAGAAAAAAAGAAAAAAAAACAAGCGAAAAAGAAAAACTACATGAAAGTCGACATTACAAAATGAACATCCTATAAAACGAGTCACACCGATCGTCAAACATTGCAATTGGCGTCAATACGCAGCAGCGGTAGTGAATAAAACAAGAAAAAACAAATAATACACAGGATTAGGACCATAGTAATTGAAGACCGTTTTTAATGCCGCCAGGCAGATAGCACATTACAGCGGTGTCAAATCTAACACCAGATGCGAAAACAGCGTTATCCGGAACCTTATTCCAATAGAAAGAAAGAATTTTTAGAAAGTGAGTCGCGAGAATGAATTTCCCTGATCCTATGCTATTGTCTCTGCTTTTTGATACGTAATCACGGGTCTTAAAGGGACACTGAAGGGAATTTGTCAAGCTCCTGGTTTTGCTTGCACTGCGTAGACTGGCTCAAATTACCACACTTTTCGTCGTTTACCCGGTTGACAAGTGGTTAATTATTTTATAAAGTGGGTAAGAAGAAAAACTACCATGCGTGGTCTGTGGCGGCCGCACCAACTAAAGCTGTGACGTCGCGAGGAGATGGCAACATGATTGGACGATGTCCGAGGATAGCATCCAAATAAGTTTCGGTTTCGGTTGTGTAAAAGAACATGTTTGACATCCGACGGCATCGTTGGATGGGTCTTCTCGATATCTCAGTAATCGCCGTATCGCCCTTCTGCCATATTGACGGCTGTAAAATTCTTGAGATAAGCCTCCCAGGACGGCTTGGAATCGTAGAAATCACTAGCCGAGGCCTACGCAGTGGATGACGCCCTCCGCCTCACCGCTGACGCTCAAATGCCATGCGCTTTTCCATCATATTTGGAGCTTGCCTCACTCAAGCCTGTATCGTAAAAAGCGTGTTCGCACCACGCCAAGGGTGTGCTGATTGAGGCCTGTGCCCACTGACCGCAAGCAGCAGCACCCTAACGAGAACTCGCTAGAGCATCAGTGGCAGTCTGCGCGCGTTCTGCAAACTCGCTCGTGGAACAGTGAACGTTACGGCCCAAAAATGGTGAACTCGGTTTAGAAAACATCGCCCGAAAACGAAAAAAATCAACTGGCAAAAAAAAACGATGCACCCTCGGGGATTCGAATTTGCGACTTGCAAAACGATAACCTAGCGCCTAAGACAACTCGGCCAGAGGCTAGCTGTTCCGGGTCTGGATATATAAGGTATATAATGTATAACCAGTTTACACTTTTATTTAGCCTTATCATTTAAAGTACTTTAGGTGACTATGTGTCGTATAGCGCCCGTGCAGTAAGTGTCCCCAAAACTTCCACAATATCTCACGTCTAGCAATTGCATTTCTTGGACGGAAAAGCGTTCGCAGATGTGCGGTCGTGCTGCTGACCGCTGTGCTTGTTCACCCAGCGCAAAAAAGTGCTTCCTGCTCCCTAGTTTTGCGCTGTACAGTAAAAGTTTCAGTTGATTTTATTTTCTTAGTACCAATATTGACTTCGTTGACTCTTCTCCCACCTTCAAGTGGCCTTAGATTTTCCTACTAGCGTAAAGTCAGCGAAGCGTCGCATGTGCCCTTGTGCAGCGCTTGTGTGAGGCGACCTTAACTCGACTTGGAGCTAGATACAGCGTACAAACTAACAAAGTAAAGAAAGGCACAATCTTTCATTCACAAACGTGTGGTGGCTTAGTTTCAATTGAGCGAGCCAATTGCGACGACCCGTCGGCGGCCGGCGGTCTAAACGCTGTGCCGACTGACTCGATCGGAAGGTAGGCGAACCGTGTAGTAACGCAGCCAATTGCCAGCTCGTCTCCTCGTGACGTCACACGAAAAAGCCACAAAAAATGGGCGAAGGTGCAGAGAGGAGGACAGCATTTTCGAATTGCTTTGTCTACTGAATAAATTCCCGTAAACACGCTCAGAGTGCTCGAAACATGGCCTATGGACTCCGGACTACAATTTTCACTAGTAATCCCGCAATGTTTACAAATCACTTCAGTGTCCCTTTAAGTAACTCTGGTGATTTATACCTGTTTTTTCGTTAGATATTTGGGTGAGGCATAGTAGACGAGTTTGTAAGCACTACTGAAAACAATGCCTTTTTAATTTGGGGAACGGGTATTTTTGCAGAAGGAACCAGTCAGAAAATGTGGAGCACGGTATCGATTCTGATTTTTTAATGAGTACCTTGGTGCCCGGGTCCCATGCAGCAGCAGCATATTCTAGTATTGGGCGCACATTATTATGTACAAGGTCTCCTTTACGTCCTGTGGCGCATTTTTGAAATTTCTTCAATAGAAATTAAGTAGACGGCCATACTTTATTGCTACGAATTCAGTGTGTTTAGTCTAGGCCCGGTTTGATGTGAATGTTCGGCCCAGGTACTTAACATCATGAAGTTGCCTGAGCGCGGGAAATACAAGAAGCAACGGCGGGGAAAAGGCGCAGCAAGCGTGCGAGTGGCAAAGTGAAGAGGAAGAAGCGAAGATCGAAAAGGGGCTCGAGACAAGGGTGAAAGAGGAGGAACGAGGCTCGGGGGTTCCAGAAGGATCGAGAAGTGATCGAGGGCAACCAGCGGAGCGTCTATCCCGTGGTAGCCTGGCGGACCAGCGGCAGTCGACCGGACTGCGGGTACGCCGATCCTGTGAGGACCCTGCGCTTCAGCGGCAGTCGCCCGGACTGCGGGAGCGCTACCCCAAGCACTGCTCGTGTTCCCGCCGACCAGCTTCTCGGGCAGACCAACGGCAACGTCGTCATGGCGCGGTGACTGCGCTCGGATGCCGGGGCCACGCCGCGTCAACGACAACAACCGCCAGCGGTAGCCGCCTCGACCGGAGCTTCTACCCGCTGCCGCTCCCGCCGCCGCCAAAAACTGTGAGGCCCTTGAGCGATTTCGCGCGGCTTGGACTCGGACCCTTTTGACAGCGACAGCGTATTCGCGTGCCACGCCGGACTCGCGGCATCTTTATTCATTTTTCCCCCTTCCTTTTTCTGCCTTTTATTTTTTTTTTGATAAATATTTCCGTTGTTTGAATTTGGTCACCTGCCTCGTCACTTGAGAGCCGCTCCCAATACGGCCCTGAACCTGCCATAACATCACAAAGTAGACGGCCATACTTTATTGCTACGAATTCAGTGTGTTTAGTCTAGGCCCGGTTTGATGTGAATGTTCGGCCCAGGTACTTAACATCATCTGAAAATGAAATGCTTTCGTTCTTTAAAACGTAAGTAGTTGCTATATTTGAGCATTACCTTCTGAGCCGCATCCAGTTGCATTTTGAGACGTTATGTTTCATATTCCATTTTTCCACCAGTTAACAATGCCGTTTAGGTCCAACTGTAATTGAGCCCCTTCAGTCAGATTTTTAATGTCCCTATATAATACGCAGGAATCAGCGTACAGCCGTATTTTAGACGAAACGTGTTCACCTATATAATTACTAAATATCAAAACCAACAGGAGACCAAGGACGGACCCCTGCAGGACTCCTGAGGTTACGGGGACGTGTTTAGATTCAAAACCATAAATAAGAACCTCTTGGGAACGATTCGAAAGATACGTGCACACCCACCCAAGCACGTGGCCAGTGAGACCACAATAGGATATTTTTTGAAGCAAGTGAGAGTGAGACCGTACATTAAATGTCTTTTGGAAGTCTAAAAAAACAAATAAATTTGAGCATTTGAATATAATGATGAAAAAATGTCAAGATAGAATTCTGCTAATTTGGTTGTGCATTAATGCCCAGCTCGGAAACCATGTTGGTTGCTTACAAAGAGATTATGTACCTGCAAGTGATTGAATATGTTCGAGTAAATAATGTGCTCCAGGATATTGCAACATACGCTTGTCAACGATATGGGTCTGTAATTGGGTGCCTGGCAACGGGGTCCATTTTCATGAATAGGTACGACGTTACCAAATTTCCACTGTAGGGGCAACTGACGTGATGACATAGATAATCTGGATATGATGACATAAAATTTAGACACCGTGGCTGCGGAGTTTTTCAAAACTATAGAAGGTATTGTGTCAGGACCGGGGGCTCAATGAGGTTTCAGTTCTCCAAGAAGTTTTAATTCTCTGTTATACGTTACATCAATAAATGGCATGGCCGGAAAATGGCACTAGGAGCTCTCTGCACTTGGTGCACCCACTAGGGGGGCGCAAAAAACTGATTGAAAATATTTGTTAAAGTGATTGGCTTTATCGAAATCATTAGTTATAAAGCCTTTATTGGTAGACAACGAAGAAAGTTTCTTCCTCCTTCCTGCTTTGTTTTACAAACTTCCATAATTCTTCAGGGCTGTGTTTAAGTTTTTCGCATTAGGAAGAACAAAATGTATCTTCATCACATTGTATTTCCATCGTAATTTGGTTAGTACCTTTTTTTAGGCTTTTGAAAATAACTTTGTTCCTGTTGGTGACATAGCTCTTGAAGATACAGGTTTTCTTGTTGAGTAAAAGCTTAATTTCGCTGGTGAACCCGGATTTGGTTTTCGTTGCGTACCAGACAACATTTTTGATAGAATGTGTTCATCTATAAGCGATACGAATCTACTTCAGAACCGCTCCCATAATTTATTTACGCTAAAAGTTAACGAGGTTTCAATAAAATCATAGTACTGCTGATAAAATCATACTACTGCCGATATGGGTAATTATACCGTAATCACCATTCTCAGAACTGAACACTTTGCGCGGTTGAGATATTGCGTTTTCGCGGTCACTTGCATGAAACTTTAGCAAGCACACCGTGAAGGTTACAGATGCCAGGGATTACTCTGATTGATTTAACTAAGGCTTCGGAATTTGAAAACACCAAGTCGAGTATAGAGGTCATTGGAAAATCAACTAATTGCTAAGACAATGCGTTGCTATCTTGTCGCTGAACTCACTAGAAAAACCAGACTCTGCAGATCAGAGTAGAGATTTGTTGACCCACTGAACGCGAGGCATATGTGGGGAAGGGAAACTCCCTCGCGGGTACTTTCAGAGGTTCTGTGGCTACTGGGACCTGTCACAGCACCAATATTTAGACGAGGGTGCTTGGTAACGGCACAATAAGATATATATATTCTTAGGAAAACACAATAAACACCACACCATAAATGATTACACCCCAGAAGCCAATTACAATTCAAAGGACTGCCAAAAGTACATATCTGTGAGAACCACCAGTTCTAAATAAAATACAAAGAAAAGTCCCCACGAAACGTTCAGCGCGATGAGGCGCAATCCGCAGGGCGTAGTGGGTGCTGGAGACGAGCCGGGGTGTGGCGTTGCGGGGCTATGACGACGGCGTGTCACACGCCGGAGCGTCGACGAAGAAGACGCAGCGTTGTCCTCGTATACAACGGTCTGCTTGGCAGCCGCTCGCGATATGGCAACCTGTAGCAGGGGGCAAGGTGCAACCGTGCACTGCCGGTCGCCGACGGGCAGCAGGCCGTGGGTCGTCCCAGGGGTGGAGCACGCCAACGTTGCGCGCCTCCACGAGTCAGGAGTCGCGCCTGGGCTCCAAGATGCCAAGGTGGCACGTAGACCCCTCTCGATCTCGCGTCCCGAAAACCCGAAGAGCTTCGAGTCTTCCACCTGGACGTCGCACTTCTAGAACCTGCTCCGTCCACTCCTCCAGGCGTTCTTCTCTGTTCTCGTTCCAGGATCGCATCCCCATCAATTTGCTTTGGGCCACTTCCTATTGGCCCACGTCAGCCCATCGAGTGACTTGCCACTTCTTTGTTCTTAGTGCAACCACACCAAGAGCAATCACCGAACGAGTATTACGTGGGTGTGTTCCCGCGAGGTTGTCGTCGTTCTCGTGGTCACAACGGGAACCTCACCTCACATATGCCCGCCCCCCCCCCCCGCCCTTGTAGAAGTTTTTTTTGTAAAAAAATTACACCATCTCCCCGAAGGGAACTGTCTGGCGTTGCAAAGCATGGGGGTTCGGTGTAGGTTCCACACCAGAGCAGAACCGGCGCAGGCGGTGTCTCGGAGCAGACTGAACGCCTCGCAGCGCGCGCACCTGCTTTTATACAGCTGGAGGAGAGACGCGCGTGCGCAGTGGGGGTGTGGACGGCGCAACAACAAATGAGGGACATAGCCCTCACCATGAGATGGCTCCTGGAGCGACAGTGTCGCCGGTGTCTTCCAGGGCAGGCACGAGACGAGCATGCTTTCCCTTTAAGGGCTCCTGAAGCGACAGTTTTTCCGTTGTCTTCCTGAGCCGGCACGAGCCGAGCCCCGAGCGGCGAGGAAAAGCGGCGAGGAGGAGAGCGGCGTTATCACAGCTAGTTAGGGCTCCTGGAGCGACAGTGCTGCCGGTGTCTTCCTGAGCCGGCACGAGACGAGCCGAGCGGCGAGAAGGAGAGCGGCGTTATCACAGCTGGCGCGGAGAGGGGAACTAGGAGGAGAGGTTCGGACGCCGGACACCAACGGACGACGGAGGGTCGACTAAGAGATGCTTGCATCTAAAAACTGCACATGGAGGTGAGTAAAACCTACTCGTTGACAACCGTCCTGGAGTATCCAGTCCAGAGCACCGTCGCACACACTCAGGGAACACCACACACAGCCACGCTCCTAAGAATCTCCGACAATAATATGAGTTCACCGGAACGTATAGCACTAGATTAATTAACCAACACACCAACTTGCTGACTATATTTATACAAGGAAATGTACGAGTATAAATTGTCCAGAAATCAACTAAAGGCAATCCGGCAGGTAGGTGGTCCGTTTTCATTCTATAGCTGCGGTGCTACTCTCGGAGTCGTTTGTAGACCCGCCTATCAGAGCAAGGTCTAGCCTTCCCACTTGCCTTACAAGCAATGCCATCCCTTGCGAACGCACCGGAAGTGTGCCGGCAACGTGCGGGAGTTTACATTTGTGTTCGTGGGACCTTTCTGTGAATAGCCAGTGGGCTTTGACCTTCCGTTCTTCGCAACCCCAATATTTTCTCTCCTTTTCGGTTTCCCGCGCTTTCGAACCCTTCTTCGCCTGGAGAACCGCCGTCTTGGCTCGCGCAGCGGTTTCTTACTCCTCGACACAATACGGTTCTAAATCTTGGGTTGTAGAAACTCCTGTCCCGCATGACTCTTTTTTGGTGCCCCAAGGAGCTTCGGACGAGAAATGACGTGAAGATCAGTTTTGTAGTCATGTTCAGCCTCGGGTTCAACAGACGAGCAAACAGTAAATTTTAACGTCGTTTGTCCTTGTTCAGAGGTGTCGGTATCAAAGACCGATTGAAGCATCCGTTTATGCTTGACGTCGATTTCCGCAAGCCGTTCTCGAAGCTGCAAATTTGATTTTCAATTTCTGCCAACTCTTTAAGTGCTTCTAGCTCTAGGGCTCTTTCCTCGTGCACGCTTTCTTGCCTAGCGAGCTCCACTCCGACGGATCTTCTCCCTTAACACTAGGCGCTTCCCAAGTTCTGTCAACCTAAGTCTGAGCTGCAGGTTCTTCTCATCCTGCTCGAGACGCACTCGAGAATTCTCGCGCTCGGCACCTCTTTACTCTCTCGCCTTCGCAATAGCATCGTCCACCAATGCCTGCAGCTCTGCATCAAGCAAACCGGGACGCTCCCCTTCGGCAAGTAAATCTTGCACGTTCATAGTGTACGCAATCAAGGGGCCTAACGCGCCGTCACTTTCTGTTGCAAAAACGCCCTCGCCCGAAGCGGACGTCAATTTGTGAGGGAAGGGAAACTCCCTCGGTGGTTATTTGAGGTGTGCTCTGGCGACTGCGACCTGCCACAGTGCCAATAATTAGACGAGGGCGCTTGGTAACGGCACAAAGAAGCATATATTCTTAGGAAAACACAATAAACATCAAATCACAAAAGATTTCACCCGAAAGCCAATTACAATTCAAAGGTCTGTCAAATGTACATAACTCTGAGAACCACCAGTTCTAAAGAGAATACAATGAAAAGACCCCACCAAACGTTCAGAACGACGAGGCGGAAACCGCAGGGCGTCGTGGGTGCTGGGGACGAGGCGGGGTGTGGCGTTGCGGGGCTAGGACGACGGTATCGCACATGGCTGGGAGTCGACGAACCCCTCAGGCCCACCTTGACTATTCAAGGTGTATGGTAAGTAGCGCCACCACGGTCCCCAGCTCTGCAGGAGTGCCTACAGCTGCAGGCATTTGGTATTTGCAATACCAGGGACCCGAGCACATGTGGATTGGATCCACCCAGGCCCCGGCTGTGCGTGGCTTAGCCGTGACCGGGGAAAAGGGCATCCTGGTGGCTGAGCCAAAGCCAGGGTTGTATTGGACCTTCACGCCCCCTGGTAGCGGCAACACGCAACTTTGGCCCCCGCTTCTTGCAGACGGTGTACCCGGTCTGACCCGCCATTGGGGGAATCACCCAGTCGCCTTTTTCTGTTCTCCTCTCAATTCTTTCTCTTTCCTTTTTCCTTTCCTAACCCTGTCCTGTCATCTCCTTCCTTCCGTATTACTATGCTCTTCCAGGCGGCAAGGGTTAATCCTGTGCAATGACATCACCCTCGATTCCAAGCACAAGAATATAGTAGCAATGTACGGTTAGCTTCGGCTTCATAATCACGTTCCTTTGTAGGGTTCTATAGTGGGCGACCGGTCTTGCCACTGAATTTACACCATGAATTTATGGCTTCCTTTTTCACACCCTCAAGAAAAACCGATCGAACTTTAAAAAGAGGCAGATGCCGCAACGAAGTAATTAGCTTGAAACCAGCTCTACCAGCCGAAACATTCAGCAAATACCTAGTGATACATTCGGAGGAATAAATTTCACCAATAGCGAAAAAGTTGGTGTTCCTCATCGCAAAATGCCTTGAGAGCATTGTCGGGAGAGGCTATCATGCAAAGAAGCTTGCCTCAGGTTACGTGCTAGTAAAAGTCCAAAGAAAAAAAAACGAAAGCGATAACCTCCTGAAACAGGACGCCCTGGCTCAGCTAAAACTGACAGTCACATCACATGGCAGCCTAAATACAACCCACGGCGTTTTCACTGAACGAGAGCTGCTTCATAGGAGTGAAGATGATCTCGGCGAAGGGCTCAAGGACCAAGGCGTCACAGCTGTGAGGAGGACAATCATGCGTCGCGCAGGGGAGGAAATTGGAACAAAGCACGTTGTTTTGACTTTCAATCGTACAACACTTCTCGAATCTGTCCAAGCTGCATTTGTTGTCTGTCTAGTGCGCCCATGCATACCGAATCTGCGAATGTGCTTCAAGTGCCAGAAGTATGGCCATGGTTCTCTGTTGTGCCGTGGTCGACCCATCTGTGCTGAGCGCGCAAGCACTACCCACACCACTGACGAGTGCAACAAGCAACAAGTCAAATTCCCGAACTGCAGTGGACCACGTCCTGCCATCTCACGTGCATGTCCATCATTCAAGAAAGAAAAAGAAATCATCCAACTGAAAGTGACTGAGAACCTAACGTTCCCCCAAGCGCGCCTGAAGCACGCCTTGCTATCGGGCAAAAATAACGCAGACGCAGCTCGCCGGAGGGTGGGCCGTCGTCTGGTAGATGCGGGCACCCAGTGCAACGAGGCACACCTGGTCCTGTCACAGCCCCCCCCTCACAAGCAGGAATCCTGTGGCTTCTGCTGCTGCACTTAGACCTAGTGCTGGGCCTATGGGCGCCCGCACGACACTTCTGTCCAGGTCAGCGATGCTGACCTTGCTTCGTCTCAATCACCTGTGCAGCAACACAACGCTGCCCCAGGGGCCACTGCTGTTGCTGCTGTGTCCAGTGCTGAGGCTATGGCCTCTAGCACAACCCCTGGTCCCCACGACGCGGTTTCACGCGCAGAAACTGCGGTTCAGGCCATGGATGTCTCACCAATCTTGTCTACTCCTGAGGCATCACAAGAACGCCTCGGTGTCAATTGCCGTGGTATACCGACCAAACCAAAGGCCCGTAAGATCATTGCACCCGGAACTGACACTGCAACCTAACAAACCTTTTGAGTAGGGCTCCCAAAACACGGCCTACTAAAAATAACACTTAAAGAAAGAAAAAAAGAAAAAAGATAGATTTTTTTCTTTGTTTTGTTGATTTTTATGGCTGCCCAAAATGTCATGCACTGGAATTGTAAGGGAATGTTATGCAATCCTGACGATATTTATGACATTCCCTCCAATCACAAACCAAAAATATTGTGCCTCCCAGAAACACACCTGCACCCATCACAGACAAACTTTTTAACGCAGTACGTTGTCTTCCGTAAGGACAGACAAAACTGCATCCAGCCGTCTGGTGATGTGGCAATAATACTACACAAATCTGTGGCTTACAAGTACGTCAAGCTACAGACACCTCTACAGACAGAACTGGCTATTGTATTCGCAATAGGTAGCCCGGAAGCCAAAATTCGTCTTACTCCAAGACGGCAATAGGAAACTTTCTGGCGGCACGAATACCCCTGCCAGTGGGCAGAATCGATTAGACGTTTATTGGCGATAGAGGCAGGCTTGGTCACATTGTAGGGACACCAGCGGACTCATCCCTGCCGGAGAATAAACTCGCTCACGAGGCAGCCCGACATTTCGGCAGCCAGGCTGACCCCGATGGAGACATCGGGACTACGTTCACGGGGAGCAGAGACAGACTGCTCACGTACAGGGAGAATACGCATTACAGTATGAGCCGCCTCAAGTACCCTGCACCACACTCCTCCTACAACAGATAGCAGTCGGCTGCGTAGAGACTAATACAGTCAAACGCCTCCCCCAACCCCATTCTCTGCGAAAGATATTTCCCAGACACATATTGCGAGAGATTCAGGTGGAGTGCATACAAAGCCACCCTACAACATATCACATGGGCATCCCCGCAGAAACCCTACTCACCTAATCGAGCATTAAACATCTGGACTCGAGCGCAATGGCAGGCGGCCTTGCTCAGCTATTTCCCCGACTCACAGCAACTACTCGATCAACTGCCGCAAGAAGCTGCTAGGGCCCACGGGCTCATGGCCGCCATCAAACGGCGAAGGCCACGTGACTTTCTCCATCTCTGTCGCTTCCTTCTAGCAGTTTCGGATGAACTAAAGTTCCTTCTCTCTCTAGTGGCTGCAGTGCCCTGCCTTGACTACATTCGTTATCACTGCTGGGATGATACTGAAACTAGCCAAGAGAGGGCGCCAGAGCCCCTCTAGTAATTCGCTGTTCCGCCATTGACAGCATTCCCTTTTGAGTTGACCTCCTTCAATTTTTCATTTGAGGGATGATAGTCTTTCCTGGGCTACCTAAAATCAAAACAAATCAATGTGTCCGTCTGTTGGTAACCCAATTCAGCCTTGCGACCAAAAGGTAAAACAGTTTGTCGAAAATATAGGCAAATCATTTCAAAATATTCACACTAGTTGGGTAAGTCATACGTCTCCCCACTATTTCCCGCAAAGGGAATTTCAGCCGCCTTTTAGTCAAAGGAGAAGTATGAAACTTGGAGTGCACGTGGTCGTTTGTTTACCTAAATGTGCAGGTTGGGTTGTTCTTTACGCTAGCAGGTTAAAAAAACAGCCCGTAAAAATGGCGCAGAAAGGCTCAAATTGTGCAAGATAAAAGCAACCACAAGAAAACACAGCTCTCGCTCCTGCAGTTAAGGGGAAACAAGAAACAAAAAATGCAGAAAAAACGCGCTGTCCCATCAGATCACGCGCGAGCAGTGCAGAGGCGGGTTGAATTTCATTGAACAAACACCGATCAATTTATCACGGAAAGAGCAGGAGTCAAGCAGAGGGCGAGGGGTGGGAGCGGCAACTCTTGACGGCATTTGCAGTGGAGCAACACGACACGCGGCCAATCTTTTTGTCATTAAAAGTTAAGACGCTCCCGCTGAGCTGCAGTCTGAAATTGTTGGACCATTAGTGGTTGTTGTTTCAGCGTCTCGATCCCATTCTATGTATTTGTTGATAGCATCTGTAGAATAGCGTTGCCCTCTAAGCAGGACATGTTTCCTTCGAATGGAAGTCTTTCATTTTGGGAGCCAAAGGTTCCCTGTGCCATTGTGCAGTCTTGGTTCTATAGTGTGCGTAACGTTCCTTTAGAGACAGTAGGTCCCCATTCTTCCACTTGTTCCCCTGGACTGTCGATTAAGGGTTGTCTACTACGGACATAAACATCTGAGACGAACTCGTCCCATTTGCTGGCATTTCGAACATACGACAGCTTCGACGACATGGGACCACACTACGTTTGCTGCGCCTTCTGCTCTTTCATTCAAATTCTGTGAACATGATAGCATATGGACCTCTTTAACACAAAGAAAGAGTTTATATTTCAGTCGTGAAAACAAACTTTTCCTGCGTCAACAGTATGATCGTTGCCGAGGAGATTTACAGCCACGGTACATTTTCACCAATCACCTGGCGCACACCCGTCTCCTTCACATCGCGTATTGGTCAGCTTTCCACTTGCCCTTTCTGGCGCAGCCCCCGGGTATCTCGGGGTCTTGCGCCGATTATTTGTGAATAGCAAACTTATGAATAGCAAAATGACGCGCCACATGTTCCAGGTCCCTCGGAAAATATCCAGCTATGGCAAGAACGTAAATATAAAGTGTATGTCTGATAACCTGTTTCAATGTTGTTGAGGTTTTGCATTCGAAGTGGCTGAGGTGACAGTTTGAATGGTTTGAATTGAATCATGCTCGTCCAATAAGCGTCCCCTCAATTCCCACGAATATCTGCTCTGTAGCGACTGCATTCCTTAGGCAGAAAAGCGATCGCAGAAATGTACGCTAGTTCACCCACCTCGAAAAGTGCTTCCCGCTCCTTCGTTTTACGCTGCGCGATAAATATTCTGGTTGATTTTTAATTCCGTAGTGCCTATATATACTTCACTGACTCTTCTCCCGCCTTTAATTCGTATTAGGTTTTTCTACTGGCGTACCAGACAACCAAGCTTCAAACGTGCGCTTGATTGGAACTACGCCTACTCATAGCTAGAGGCAGTCTACAAACCGAGGATATAAAGGCCCATTCTTCCAAGCATAAATCGAGTCAGGGCTTAGTTTCAACTGAGCGAACAAATTTCGTCGACCCGCTGCCGTCTGGCCGACTAAACGCAGGGCCGAATGATTCTTTAAGAGGGTGGGCGAGCCGTGTAGTATCGCAGTCAAGCGAAGACATCACGATTGACCGTAATGATACGTCATAGAAAATCGGCAAGGAGGGTGCAGAAAGGAGGACAGCAATTTCAGTTTATCTTTCTACTAAATAAAGGCGTGCAATGGCAGCAAGTGGGTCGAAACATAACTAAGAGGCTCCAGACTAAAAGTTTCGGGAGTAACCCCGCAGGAAGACACCGGTAACACTGTCGCTCCAGGAGCCATTAAAGGGTAAGACAGTACCGGGCGTAGAGCAAGCCGAGTATGCGCAGTGGGTGTGTGGACGGCGCAACAACGACAAGGGAGGGACATAGCCCCGTCGCATCTAATAAAATTACACCATCTTCCCGTAAGGGAACCCTGAGTAGTATGCGAAACAGCCATGGGCTTAACGCAATTTCCCATTTCGTAGTTCCGGAAAGTGAAAGGTGTGGTAGTTACCATGGAAACGACACTGTAAATACAACGGTAGCTACGTACCTCGACCTAACGGAAACGACGAACTGAAAACTAATGGGCACTTGAATCGACCCTATGGCTGCTTTGCATACTACTGAGGGTTCCCCTACGGGTAGATGGTGTAATTTTTTTGCTCCATGACCACTCTCCGGAGTGCGACCAGAACTCCCCGCTGGCAACTGATGCCGGTATCATTTCTAAGATTAGATCCCTTACTAAGTTTCCTGCACGAAGGTGCACCCCACTGGGCGGCGTTGCTGACAACAAAAAATCACTCCGGGAACTTTTAGGAGAGACCCACCCCGTATCACAGAAATGTACTCAGGCAATGCAATATATATATATATATATATATATATATATATATATATATATATATATATATATATATATAGAGAGAGAGAGAGAGAGAGACAGAAATAAGGGTTGGCAGTCAAGAAAACCTCGGAAAGCAACGGGGAGGATATGGTAGGTCATTGAAAAAGATAAAGTATTTGGAAAGAAACAAAGTGGAGAAAAAATGCCCGCAATGTGGGATCCGAACCCACGACCTCCAGAATTCTGGTCTGGTGCGATAATATATATATATAATAATGCGATAATATACTATATATATATATATATATATATATATATATATATATATATATATATATATATATATATATATATATATATATATATATATATATATATATATATATATATATATATATATATATATATATATATATATATATATATATAAATAAATATATATATAAATATTGGACCACTCAGGAGCAGTTAGAGCTGCGGAGAAGCCGAGGTTCTTCGTGCTTAGCAAGCAATGTCCGACGCAATACTCGGTCGGCCCGTGCCCAAGCGATGCTTCTGCCTCCTCGTCGACGGGCCTGCACCAAGCCAAATTTCCCCAACGGGGAATTGTCCTTGCATGAATGCCTGTGACAATTACATCAATCGCATCCATAATCAACGCTACAATATGTATATATCTTTATCACTTTTTATATTCATCATGTTTAATTATACGCGAAGATGATCACTAGGCAAACAACATTCTATTAAGACCGATGTTTTCCCGCCGTTTCCTGCTCGAACACGGCTCCGTTCCGGATTTGTAGCGTTTGCTTAGTGTTCCTTAACACACCATAAAGATGTATTTATGTGGTTGCACCTTGTGCATTTGCTCTTCGTTCGGGTAACAGTTTTGTCCTTGATTTTTTCTAGAGCCATTTACTCCAGTCATGATGGATGCAATTTCCGCAAACTGTGTGTCCATTTTTTTGGCAGGGTAAGTGACATTTAAAATTTTCATACCATGCATCTTTTCTTGAAAGGGAGGGCTGCTTGCCTGTGGAGCGTGTTCTGCGACGAGTTAGCATGGTCTGTCTGTGGAGCTGCAAAATTGGACCGCCACTTGCATCGCAAAGCGCAGTGTAATTTTGGCACTAACGATTTAGGCTACCAGGATGTCGAACCAAGAACAAGTACAGCTGTTTTAGTCAGGGTCTAAAGTTCGTATAGTTGGTATTGACGTGAATACGTATAACCCGCGAGAACAAAAGGAGGACGTTAAAAGAAGCACGCAGGACTACTGGTACACTTCAACAAACACATTTTACTCGAGGACCCTAACATATACCGTACGAGAGCGAGGCCGATATTGAACAAAGGAAAACAACAATATTTCCCGCCTTATTTACGTGCAACCCTATACAACCCACGCTATGTGTCAGTCCTATACTCTTTTAAGCGAAAGCAGACTAGGATTTGCGTAATTGCAAATCGTGCAGTGTGTAGTGGAATTGATCCAGCTTGTCTGAGAGGTTTCCTAGAAAATACATGAACACATGCACGCGTAAGTCTTCAATAAATGTCCGCAGGAGCGTCTATCGAACATTTTTTAGAACAGCCCTACTGCAAGCCCTCCAAAATTGCTAATCAGGTTCTTTTACTACAACTGTGGTCACATGTGTTTCAGTCTTGATTTAACTCGAATGCTTTGTGTAATCATGAGCAGCATTTGGAGTCTCATGCAAGTGAAAGCGAAAGCTCGTATACATTTTCTTTGCATATATATTGAATTACTACAAGCAGCGTGAAAACTCTCACATCACTAATGCAACCAGCACTTCAACGTTACCAGCCGTCAACTGCCACACCTGGAAAACATAGCCGTAGTTTCTGATTTCAACTGTTTTATTTATTTCAATCGACGTACTGCCAGTCCCATCAGGTATTTTAGCAAGAAGGGCGTAAACGGAAATTTCGAAAGAGTACTCTATAAATAGGCACATTGCAATGAAATAGACAAAATGAAACTAACCGAATCGGACCATTTTAAATGTTTGGACCAAGAACAGGATAAGTAGATAAGAGTTCATAAAAATTAGCTAGTAGAAAACAAATGTAGCGACTTGATTCTTAGCAACATTGCATAGGCATCATATAACACAACATAATCAGAAAGACTATAATATGAATCGGCAATTCAAATAAGGGCAAACTTATATCAGTACAAATAAAACGCCATCAACAACAATCAGATCAACAACAATTTGCCCTTGTCTTGAATTTAGTATTCTATAATGTCTAACCACACAAAGCCCATACATATTGCCAGGGAACGAAAATTCCAGGCAAGGCTGTGCCTGTATAAAGAACTAATATGACTTCGTTCATACAACCAAAATGAAATTTCCAATAATTTAAAAATTATTAAACGCATCATATACTATAAAATGCGCTATTCTGATACCTATCTCTTTGCCAGCTAGAGTCATTTGGTTGGTGGTATTCCAAGAAGCAGTCGCGTTTCTTGTTAAGCACAGAGTTACGCTGCATTTCGCGCACACAGCTCTGGTATGCATGTTAGCGCTTGGTACACAGCTCCTTCATCAAAGTCGCTTGCTCGTCACAAGTGGAAAATCCCAAACCCCGTCACTTTGAACGTCATCCTGTGGATGACTGGTAATGACCTTTGTTTTGTTCGCAGAATGCGAAGGCAGACTGGTGAGCTGTCTTCTAGGTGCTTCTTTTTCGGACATAATGCTTTCTGTTAGGTTGGCGATGAAGGTCCGCAGCTTAGTGGCCGCTCCTTCAACTGATGGCTCTGGTGCCTCTGGACACTCTACGCGTTCTGTAAGCAGATGAATCTAGCATGGTATATGAGATACATGTACCACCGACTTCAGCGAATGGTGTACTCGTATATTGACGCCTGTTCTATCATTTCACGATAAAGCTGGCAAACGTCTGCTACCACTTTAGTTTGCACATTAATATTGGTAGGACGATCATTGACAAAAACGAGAAACAAAATGAAAGCCTTGCAGGATTCTAGATGTTAAAGAGGTAGTAGCTGATGTCTCATCGTTAAATTCGCAGTACTGTGAATGGCCAATCAGATAAATATTGATTAATTAAAGAACAATTCAATTTCCTCGAGTACCCTGAAGTTAGTAGATTTTTGTGTGATACCTGATGGAATGTTTTGGCTAAGTCAAGTAAAATTATGTCAGTTTGTTTTTATTTTCAATATAATGCGGCACCTCGACTTTAGTTCCTGTAATTGACTTATCCTTGAACGATTCCGACGAAACCCATCCGCATGCGGAGATATAACACGCGTTGTTTCTTTAGGTAAACGGTGACATGTTTGAGTTATGGGCCTGATAATATAAATTATATTATATAGTTTAAAGCACTGAACCTACAGATGGACTGTGAAACCCGCCGTAGCGAAGGTATCCGTAATAATTCACACCACCTGTTATATTTGAGAACACCTTTTTACTGTGCTTCGAAATTTTCGCTTTTCACCTCTATCGGGAGAACAGCCACCGCACCTTGAATTGATTTCCGTTCTTTGACTGCTTCCATTTGTAGTGTCTAATTCCCATTTTAGGGTCTTGAAAAATCCGCTGGAAGAAGAATATTGATCGCGCACGCTATGAAGCACAGTCTTGGCCAAACTTTTGTTCCCCATGCAGAAGGTGCACAGGTCGGAAAAAGTCAATGTGCGAGTTTACGTATCGAGGGAGGCTGAAACGTTTCATGCCGCGAAACTTAAGCAAACATCTTTGTTTCTCACTGTCGTAAAATACTTCTTCACACCAAAAAGTTTAGCTTATTCTTTGAGTTATTTGTGTTCCAGAAGGCTGAGGTCTGGCTTAGAACATTTTGAGAAATGTTTGGCTGGCAATCACCATAGCGAGTTATCTGGCTGATGTTTCCATTTTCTTAAATTGCAGTCTTTGTCAGGACGAAAAATATAAATTAGCAATGCACCGTGCTTTCCTGCGTGAAAGCGTTATTAAGAAAAGTATAGTCTAAATCTTTGATATTAAATAACTGCAACCCGTATTTTGTCACATTTGCCTGATACTGCTCGAAACATCTTGAAGTCGCACCTGCTATGAGCCAACCCTTTCTGTGTACCACGTCTCCTATATCAAGATCCTCAGCAATACTGAACATCTGGCATACTCAAATTACTTCATCGGTTCTAAAAGTATGTATTAGCAGCGGCCGTAAAATGCTTTCCGTCCGTAAGATGAAATGCGGTGCAAACGAACGTTTATGTAATCAATTTTACGGTCTTTGTGTAGGCAAGAATATTGGGTGTCGTTACATACTGCCAGAGCAACACATTCGAAGTGCAGGTGTTTGATACCACTACAACGACCACTACGTAAACAACAATTATTAGGAATCGCTTGCCTTTTGTAATATTTTGGAGGTTACTACTGGGAGTATTTCATCCAGTAGGGAAGACTACAGTTACGGTTCCTGCTCAACAAGCGGATTTTTACAAACATAGCAGCAACATCCACTCCCAGGTTGGATGCTCACGGCAGTTGCACATTTTTAGAGCAAAATCCTTTGTCTTGGTGCAGGATTTGTGCTCAATGTTATTGTATTCTGCTACCTCGCACTAGGCCAGATGGCGTAACTATGCATTTTTCTGCACTCTTCGCGATATGCAGCTATGACACGACGAGGTTGGCCTTGACCTACTGGTTCTATCTGATGGGAAAACACCCTGATGTTCAGGAGCGCATGAGGGAAGAAGTTTTGAACGCTTACAAACTGGAGGTGAGTCGCAGCTTAATGCCTTCCATACAATATAAGCTGCAGTTTAAGCTGTATTTTCCATAGTCGTGGAATACAGGTTAAATCCACTGAAAATACAAACCTGTGAATTCTGAATTGCTAGGATTGAGGCTTTGGTAATTTGGTTCACGGTTCTGAAGGAAGGGAATGACGCACAATTGGACACACAGAAGGCGAAGGAAACGACAAAACGGTGCTGATTTACTACGGTGAAATATGAATTGTGCAGGTGCCGCCAAAAGGAATTGGAACAACCGTTTGTGAATATCACAAAATATTTGTCTTACTGGCTTTAAGACAGCCATTACCGTTTTACAGGAAGCCTTTACTATTAGGGAAGACTCAAAATTCCTATAAATCTACAAAGCTGTTCTGATATTCCTTTTCAAAGCACCTGTACCCTTGATGTCTAATGTTCAGTGTTAAAAACGGTTTTCGTATTTTTGATCTTCCGGGTTTCTTTTAACATTTTGTTATACGTTAGCGAAACTGGAGGGCATCTTTCAGAATAGGGTTCAGCCGCTTTTT
Organism: Haemaphysalis longicornis; assembly: GCF_048455015.1. Classification (NCBI taxonomy): domain Eukaryota; kingdom Metazoa; phylum Arthropoda; class Arachnida; order Ixodida; family Ixodidae; genus Haemaphysalis; species Haemaphysalis longicornis. The sequence continues at coordinate 1,829,773 of NW_027526319.1, forward strand.
TGTATTGCATTATAGGTGAAATAAGACGTAAACAAGTTTTGAGTAACATCTACATGTAGATTGAATGTATTGATCTGTCTTTTTTATTTGTGCTTGCAGCTCCCGCACATTGCAATGTTTTGAGACATCAGCGGTATTAGTGGGCGCAGCACACGAAAGTAGAAAGGTGTGCCATATTGCGAGATAAAGTAATAGATTGAGTCGTCGCCAATCGTGAAACCTAGTTTCACCCGGTTTCATCACATATTCAAACAATATTTAGCATCACATATTCTAACTAATTTTTGATTGCAGTTTTTGACCAAAACCCGATGATATATCTAGTGGCATTGTTTTCTGTACCGCTTACTGCGTGGAAACTCGATATATGCAATGTTTAAACTGGGCGAAAATATTTTTTCCTGCTTTGTATTTCACGGGACCATCACTGAATTGCGTAGTAGAATGTCTTTCTTATGGCGCGGATGTGGTTCGTGTTCCGCAAAACATTTTCTGTATCGAATACCGAAGGCCAGCACAGCGCGTTTTATGGCTCGGGTTTGAAGGTCAACACACGAAAATGATCCTTGAAGTCCAAGTTACGTTCTTGTGCTGTGTTAGGTATTATCATACAATCTGGACTAGGCACAAACGTATAAGTTTCATAGAAAAACCAACTATGTGTAACTTATTTTTCTTAAGAATTCTTCAACTTCCCTTCAAAAGATTCTTACACCAACTAGTCAAACACAAAGCATTACTGAACTTCGTTCACCACGTTGGTTGTAGTTACCTACCCTCTAAGTAATCGCCGCTGGTGCTTCAACATAACGCCCCATAAACACCAATGAGCATCACCATATGGGCGAAGTTTTTGAATGCTGAGGCGAAGCGTGCGAAAAAAAACTAAAAATAGAGGCCGCGTATACACAATTCTTCCGTACGTGGCTTCGTGTTGTTCGGGCGCATATTCAAGTTTTCTACTTCAGCACCCCTGCGGGGTCTCGTCAATCGCCAATTTTTCGCATTTGTTGCCACCGATTGGTCGTTCTGGGGCGCTGTGGTGAAGCGCACGAGTCGCATGTTATTAGACTGTAGATGTTCTAATAAAATATTCTGATTCCCTGGGCAAGGGAGTTTTGATGATACATATTTTATTTGTTTCCAGGGAGATCACCTGTCTACGGAGACTCTGACGAGCCTGTCCTACACAAACCAAGTTATTTCTGAAACGCTCAGATTGTATCCGCCTGTCACCACGTAAGCAATGTAATAAATCTTTTTTGGATTGTTGAAACATAACTCCCCAGAACACTAATTTCTAGAGTAATGTGCTAGATCTCGCATTTGGGTGCAGCAAGTGTATTGAAGGGAACCCATATACTGTCTTTTATAACAGTGGATTTCTGTGAGTTTCAGCTTGGTCTGGCGCAATGTAAAAAATGCCTAAAAAAAGACGCACGCGGTGCTTCCTTGCGAGGAGGGAGAGCGCAAATGCAGCGCTCGTGAGGTAACAGCGGTGAACACGCACTAGTCTCCCGGCCTAGCTTTCCATCAGAGCTCTACTTCATTCGGACATAGCTACCCGCAGCATCGACAGCTAGCCTCGCTCGCAGCCCGGCTCCGCTCTTGTCGGAAGCGGGCGGCATAAAAGAAGGTGCTCCGGCAACACAAACAACTCCTCTGATAGCTGGAGCTGCTCCTCTGTGCCTTTAAAACGGTTAGTTTCCCCCACCTAACCAAAAGTCACATTTTGGCTGCCACCTGTTTCCCCTGGAAGCACCACTTCTGCGAAGCCCCCGGGACACTCTACCATATTTCAGGATGCTGCAAGGAAACTTCAATTTCCCGTCTCAATCCCTATCCCACCTCTGAGCTTTGGGAGAGAGCCTTAGCCAGGTCCACCTGCGATGACAGGAGTCAGTCGGTGTAGAGGGCTGTTGTCGTGGCACGCTCCCATGGTATCCTGCTCTGAGGAATCTACCCCGAAGACTCAAGATTTGTTTTCAATCTCGGCGATACACCGTGCCATGTGACCCAGCGCCGAGAACTTCGTTTAGGCTCTCGCAAAACTTGTTATCGTCGAAGAAGTATGCATCTCAGGAAGAACAACAAGCGCAGCGTGGACGCTGTCGGGTACGTGCTCGACAACATATGAAACGGCTACGATGGAACCCCGACTGTCACGCCGATGGCGCCGCGCCTAAACGGCATCAATGAGGACAGCATTCCGAATATCGGAGCCGTCGAGCTCCCCACTGACAGTGGATCCCGGGGTTAAGAAGCTAGCTCGACCTCCAGCACCAGTGTTTCTCAAGCCTTGCACCACTAGTGCAAGCTGAGCCATTTTTATGCTTTGGGATGAGAACATATTCTTTCCGCAGTGCCGCCTTACCAGAAAAAAAATAGCAAGAATAAAGACCGAGCGCACGTGAGTGGGGCCCTGATGAAGAGCGCTCGGCGGGGGCCAGCTCGAGCTTCGAGAAAACTCTGCCCACCGTTTGTGGCGTGATCTCGCGTATAATCCTATGCTCGCCAGTTCACGTGCGTTCGCACCGGAAGTGGCGAGCAGCGACGTCGAGTTCGCGCTTGGAGCTCGCGAAGCCGGGTGCCGCCGGTTCTACCGCGTGCTAGCGCGGCCCATTTTGGGAGCAATATGAAAGCCTGCGGGCTAAGCGATCCGGGTCTCCTTATCATGAAGAAATTTCAGCGGCAAGTTCGGAAGTCCATGTGGGACGCAACAGCCGGGTTTCTGAAGAAAAGAGAGGCGCCGCGAGCTCTTATGTTTTTACAACCTGGCATCACTAATGCAAGCTGCGGCGTTTTTTCCCCCTTACAAATCAACAAAACTGTTACCCGACTTTCCGGCATTTCCCGTGCGATGAAATGTGGCCTAGGCAGTAGTGTAGCCATCATAAACAGTTAGGATTCAGGCCTGGAATCTTATGATACAGGTTCAGAACTGCTTCTCCTAAGTGCTAAATTCGGCATGTAAACCTCAGCAGCACTTCATGGCGTTCTTGTAAAACCTAATGTGACTGCTGTAGTAGCCTGTATAACCAACAACTGTACTGCTCTCCCTCCACGTTGACCTTACTAAATTAAAAGTACATAGTCTCTACACCTAGCCTTTCAAAGCGTGAGTTATTTCTCCTTTGATCGGTTTTCTTAATTCGCATTACTTCATTTATTTGACGCAGCTTCACAACGCGAAGAGCCAAGGACGACTGGCGTCATGGCAGGTACCTTATCAAGAAAGGTACCTCAGTCATGGTCCCCGTGTACCATCTACAGCGCAATCCACTCTACTGGGTTGACCCAGACAAGTTTGACCCTGACCGGCAAGTGAATTTCTATTTTGTCTGAGCAGCATCAGTGGGCGAGGCTATCATAACGTCTAGCCATCTACCATGGCTTAATCGGCCGGACTTCCGCATCACTTGTCATACACATTAAAGAGCATTATGTTGATATCAAGTTTAACTGAGGTCAAATTTTTTACAACAGCTTTAAAGAGATGATCCACCAACAAGGAATTGATCTTTTGAACTAGAAGCATAAGACGCTCAAGAAGGTTTCCCCAGTAATCACAAGAATTTTCAGAAACTGGATAGTTAGTCGTATAGCCGGCCAGTTCTATGCGCTCATTTGTAAACACGTGCTTCTTATGGATGGATGAGCGTTAGGCAGCTGTTTACATTGTGTAGTGAATGGTTATTGAGCCCTGAAACGGCTACCATCAAAGAAACAATTCGTACTTCTCAGCAGCACAACCAAATATATTGTTGGTATAAAACTCGAGTTCAGCGAGGTGGCAGCGGCAATTTCTGCTTCCAAGTTTTGCACCAACCGAATATAATTTACACTTGTAATAAATGACCTCCTCATTTTGTTCTGTTTTCTTTATAACTGAACCTCGACACCACTGTCGGTAGTATCTGGTGACAATGTCGGTAGTATATGGCACGTGTTATTGTCTGAAGTTGCAGCGGAGGTACACGGACATAGTTTGCGTATTTCTCTATGTTATTCACCTAAACCATGTTGATTTTACGCTTCTTTCGTAAGCGCAGGTTCAGTCCAGCAAACAAGCACTTGATAAACCCGCTCGCCTACCAGCCCTTCGGCATCGGTCACCGAGTGTGCATCGGTCAACGTCTGGCACTCCTAGAGCTCGCGTCGGTGACGGCTCAAGTGCTACGTCATTTCCGGATCTTGCTAGGCCCTCGTCAAAAGGTAATTATTCCTGTTACGGGAAGCAAAGTGGACGATTTGGTTTTGGAGATAGTCTGTGTGGTTTCAGTTTTGGAGACCACACATTTTTTTTATTTATTCACATGCTTCATCAGCTCTTTTAAAGGTTCGGCACTGGTATACAACTATTACATGTTAATTATTCGGCATAAAGGAAAAGGCTGGTGGCATGCTGAGAGCGAAATATGCGTGAATCACTTGCATGGGTACACCGCTTTGCTCATTCGAATTGGTTTCCTTTGCACGCGATTTTAATTCAAGTTGGGTACCTTTTTTGAGACATGTTGGCCAGAAGGTATTGGTGGATGTGCGCACTGCATGACATTACCAGTAGAGTACGTTAAACTTCAAACCTCAACTTAGAGGCCTCCCTGTGACTCTTTAAACTTTTTTTCAGCCCCATCTGGAGTTGAAAACATTCGCCCTGTTGGCTGTCCCACGAGACGATGTGTGGATACAAGTGCAGAAGCTGAACACTGTGAAATAAAAGTTGTCACTTGTGGGTCTTCATGCTAGTCAATGAGGGAGTGAAGGAGCTATTGACATGTAGCATTTAAAAGGTTTTTCTTAGAACTCTTGAAGAAAGTGGAATAAAGAATTCTCTCAGATACTTGGAATATATTTGTTGCCCCAGTTTTGGGGTAATAAGAGGGAATATTATTTTTTTACTAAATGATGAACAAACCACTGCACAATGAATTTGCAGTGTAGCTGGAGTGGAGAGCGCTAAATACTGACCAGTAGAACGAGGACGATAAAGACTACAAAACTGGACGATGCGCTTCGTCCTGTTTTGTAGTCATTATCGTCCTTGTTCTTCTAGTCATGTTTAGGCGCTCTCCAGTCCCGCTATGAAGCATGAACTATGCCCTAGAGTTACCCTTGGAATTTGCTGTATGAACAGTGTGGTGCACGGTAATAGCGACGCAATATTAGGTAACATTTAACGGGGACCACACCGTTTGGGCAGGTATACTACAGGTGAACTTACCCGCCAACCTAAGTCTTAATACTGAAGATCGGACGTGTGTTGTTCACATTGCCCTATGTAACAAACGATGGTTGAAGTCAATAGGTGCGAAAAATGGCTAGTTTGAAGCTCAGCTGTCCCGAAAGGGCGCTGAAGATGTAGTAAGCGTCCTGCCTCACCATTTCAAGCCGAAAACGCGTTTATCGTGCGCTCCGCCAACAACGGTGACCTCTTGGCAGGGCTGCCGAGATGTTAGAACACTGTTTGTTCTCTTAACTCTAGAAACATTGGGACCACCACATAGTTGCGCAAACTTTATTTCCGTATTTCCTACACAAAAATCGATTAAAGAAATCGATATCCCTTGCTTTCTCTGTCACAGCAAGTTTTCACACTTCTCTGCGCGCCCGAGGGTTGTCGAGTTATTCAAATTTTAGCGATGCTACCTGCGTCCCCCTCGGTCGCCTCCCTCTTCCGGGCGGAATAGGCACGGTGTGTCTGACGTAGCGCGAAAATTATTTAGAGTTTTTCTTTTCGTCGTAACTGCGTGTCCGATGCTGCAGAACCATCGTATCAACCATCGCGCGTTGAAATATTGGCGGCACGGGAAGAATAATTCTTCATTGTAAGATTATAGCTACAATTGCAAACTGCCTTCATTTTTGCTTGAGAAAACTGTGTACCATTGGTGTGTAGATAACTGAAACATTATAAAGCTACCTCAGTTTAAATTACAAAACTTCGTACTAACCCAAGGTTACTTCCTCTGCAGCGAATACAAAACAATGCATTTTTTGTCTGTTTTCCCTCTTTATGAATCTGATTTGTTGTGCCTATCCAGCTGCCACGCAAACAGTTTCTTGTTTTTACATTGTAATTTCATTTAACTACCCAGGCCAACACTTCAGTTAAAAGGATAGCGTGCTATACAGCATAGACAACCGAAATTTACTTGTACTCATTGGTTTTGTGAGAGGAATTTGCTTATCAAACGTATTTTTGAGTTATTGGAAATCGCGCCCATGCCACAAACAATGCTGCATCTTCGGGGTTGTCAAGGGGTTCGTAACTCCCAATGAAGACCGCCCTCCCCTCCTCCTCCTCCCCACAAAAGTTAGAGTTGATCGCGCTCTAAAACACGGCATAGCCCGCAAGTCTTAGGCTACTTATATTCAAATTCTTCGGAGGCGTAACAAACGGCCACGTAGCACTAACATTTATTTTTACGCGTCGGAAAGATAATTTTGCTCCTTAAATATCACCCAACTAGTTTTTTCTTAAAAAAACGCCCAGAAATATTTCGGTGAACGTATTGCTACGTGAGGACATTCACATCAGCTTGTCGTTATATGTTTTCATTGAGTTAAACGTTTCCTTGTCTGATGTAACTTGCCGCACAAAAACCAAGCATACTGGTAGTATCTTCTTCCTCTTGCATTCGACGACCGTCGATTCCTAGAAAAGACTGATGTGGAATTTCTGAAGGCTAACGTTACACATTTTCTTCACAAGCTAACATTGCTTCCCCAATTTTCCGGCTGTGCATGTTGTATTGTAGTGAAGATAGCACGCCAGAGTAGTATTCTTTTCCCTTTGTTCACTACATGCGTGTTCGCGTGAATTTCGTTTAAAATGTTGAATATAGGTGCAACCCAATAAAACTTTATCATCCCAACCAAAAGAAAGTTGAGAGAACCGCAACAACTTTTAATATAAAAACGGCGTCAAAATTGCGGCAAAATCTTCACTAAAACTGCGTGCAACCTTCACTGGGAGTGCGTCACTCCATCAAAAAGCCACCAGAGACCCAAATCGCCAACGACGAATGAACCTATGCTATCATTTGGCACGCCAAGTAAACAAATCTACCAACTGTGTAAATGCATACCGATACGTGATTTAGAAGATAACGGCCGACAATTGTACTCCTTCTTCATGACCGATGCGTGTATTGTCTTATCTACAGTAAAGCCCGCTTATATCAAACACGGATATATCGAATTATTGCCTATATCGAACGCTTGTATAATTCTGGTAAAAATTATTTGCATTTAAAACTTTTTATATCGAACGCGATTTTTGTCACAATGGATATATCGAACTCTCCCGCGCAAGATTTTTCGCTCTCCTTAGGCATGCGGCGAGCTTTCCCGCAATACATCAGCGCGCAGCGATGGCGCGGGTGTCGCTTGCGACTTCCGCGCGAGCTCGGGCGCGTCCTAACCCGCGCATGCATGCCGTTGGAGCCGAAAGCGCCACATTGGGCGCTGCAGGCTGCGGTGTCGCCGAACTTCAAGTCCGCGCCACTTGCTGCCCCCACTTGCTCGGTTCGCTGGGTTCGCCGTTATTCGCTTGTATCCATGCCTGTCTCCGCTCTGTCGAAAACGCCGAGGGCTCTGTACCGCTTCCGAGCACGAGCGAAGCCGTCGCTGCCATGGCCCTGCTACGGCGATACTGCAGTGCCACTAAGGGCAGCGGTCTTGTGCTTGTCGACTGTTTCTGATGCCCATCCTGAGCAATCAGGCCTTTTATAGGAGTCAGACCTCTAAGGATCAGACCTAAAATCTCGCTGTCCCCATTCCCACCCAACCTCCCATAACCCATTCCTATATTCCAACTTCCCTTTTCCTTCATCCCAACCCCTTCCGCTACCTTCCTAAGGGAGATCAGGGGAGTCTCCCCGGGCCCGCTTTCCTGGCTGTGGTGTCGCTTGGTAGCTTTTCCTTTTTTATTTCTTGCCACTTCGGTGGTCAAAAACATCTTTTGCCTTTCGGTCAATTCTTTTATGTTGTGTTTGGGTTAAGCCTGTTATACCTAGTTGCACAGGCTGCGGCACTTAAATATTTTATGTTCTTTTTAACTTGCCTCACAATAACCATGTTTAGATACCGTGGCACAAGCAGTCACCAGCAACTCGTTGCGCTCCAAGAAGCAGGCTACACTCACGCAGTTCTTCCGCCCCAACAAATTATTGTTTTCTTTCCAAGAAAGTGTCGTATTAATAGTGAATTGCAGGGTGGTAAGAGCTCAGCGTTAGCTCGTGACTCTGTCGGAAAGATTGCCCTCGTATAGTTTTTTTTGCTTCATTTTCTATATCGAATTTTGGCTATATCGAACTATTTTAGAATCCTCGCGCTGTTCGATATAAGCGGGCTTTGCTGGAACCATTCCTTTCCTTGATTTTCTGGTAACCATTGTGGCTCAATGACAGGGTGGTTTCACGCACGCGCCGTGTTTCCCGCGATTTTATCAGTCTTTCTCTCGATTAACCGTTCCATGGAGAAATGCATGAG